>NC_139824.1:8020632-8620632 GCF_963457635.1 Microchirus variegatus
TGTCAGTCAAGTTATTAGGTTGTCAGTTAGTTATAAGATGATACTCATACAAATACCACAACCACGGACATATTCAGCTGACAGTTACCACACACCACGGCTTATTGAAAAGTAAATGATATCAAACGATTGCTTGTCCGCACCGGCCGGCTATTGACAAAAGATCGTAAAATAAAAATAAATGTTACGCAACAATGACGTCAGTTATCCATAATATGGGCCTAAACTAAGATAATACAATGGTTTTCATCATTTTTATATCTCTATTAACAAAGAAAATCTTTAATTTGTAGCGTACTCGTTTCGCTGCTTTCGGCGCCATCTTTGTTATGTCAAAACACGCAATGCATTCTGGGTAGCCCTTGCTCCCAAGGGTGGTCTCAGAAAATCTCAATATTGAGGGCGATACAGCCCTTAAACTTGCCCCTCAACTTAATTTTTCTGAGACTCGGGACAGCACTTGCACTAGAGGGAGCGCACATTTTTGAGATTGAGGGTTAAGCAAGGAATTGGAATTCACCCTAAATTTTACTTCACTGTCTTTAGCCCAAATCTAAATGTAGTAAAGATATTTTTTTTGTCTGTCAGGTGTTTGATGGCAGCGGCTCGTTCCTCTCCTACATCAACACGTCAGCAGATCCTCTGTACGGCCCGCAGGGATTGGCTCTCACTTCCGACGGACATGTCGTGGTCGCCGATTCCGGCAACCACTGTTTCAAAATCTACCGGTACCTGCAGTAGCAGCAGAACCCCAGCAGGTAGCAGCAGTGCACTGTTGTACAGTGGGCGTAAAAACACATTAGTGTGGAGCGACTTTGTGCCACTTGTTCTCCACGTGTGACGTCCTGTCTGACGCTGAGGAAACGATTCCTTGTGTGTGTGTGTGTGACGTGAATGAAGCAAAAGAACATCCAACCTTTTCTAAAATGAACCTTTAATATTGTACGTACAGTATGTTAGACGTTTATTTTGTTGTGACACGGCAGGAAAACGGGAAAATAAGGGTATTGCACTTGCACTGGTTGAGCACTGTGTTAAGTGAGACTGACTTAAACATCATCAACAGTGGACTTGTGGAATAAATAGTTATCAGGATTGTTTTTGCGAACCCAATTTAGTCTTTATAGCTTTTGTTTTTCATGTATTGTGTCACTTTACGCAAACTAACCATGTTCATAATGAGAGAAAAACACAAATCTATAGCTCAGTGATTATATTTTTGTTTTTTTTTACATGAGGATGTGAAGGCGACATACACCATCGTATCCTGCCACGGGAAAATGAAGTGGAAAATGTATAAGAAATCAAGTTAAAGGTTCAGTAACTGCAGCTTTCTGCTATACGCTATTCACATTTTGCCTGCACACACACGCAAAAAAGAAATAAATAGCAGTAGCAGGGTATTCTTAGGCATGATCAGGCAACTCTCTGCATGATAATATCAGTCATTTAAACACCTGGAAAACTAACGTGCACTTCAATGTCACCAAAAGACACATTGAAAGGGGGCACTGTTTCAAATCGGTCACTTTATGTGGTGATAAGTTAAACTGGTTTTGCAAAAAAAGCGTGTGCTTGTGTGTGTGTGTGTGTGTGTGTGTGTGTGTGTGTGTGTGTGTGTGTGTGTGTGTGTGTGTGTGTGTGTGTGTGTGTGTGTGTGTGTGTGTGTGTGTGTGTGTGTGTGTGTGTGTGTGTGTGTGTGTGTGTGTGTGTGTGTGTGTGTGTGTGTGTGTGTGTGTGTGTGTGTGTGTGTGTGTGTGTGTGTGTGTGTGTGTGTGTGTGTGTGTGTTATTAATTAAAGAACCAAACGTCAGTGACTTGTGTGCGTGAAGGCTCTTGACGTTACGACTGTGATCAAATGCAAACGTCTTAGAATCGGCTGCAGAATTTTCATCCACGAGTTGAAGAGCTGAAAATAAACTCGGAAGTTTGCAGGTTTAAATGCAACGACATCACCGTCTCTCCTTTTCATGTGCTCTTATGTCTGTCAAAAAACTAAATCTGTAGAACTGCTAACACGTTTTAATTAACTAAAACTATCTCTTATATGTAGTTCAACAGTTGAAGTGTGTGTTGTGTGTGTGTATAAAAGAATGCACTGTGCAACCAATTTTAAAGCCTTGGTCAGGAATTGTTTGTCTTTATGCACAGTTTTCATTAGGAATCCTGAATCTAGTCGTTCATTTTATACACAGATCTTGTTAAATTATTTGTTTTCCATCGTCTTGTTTGTATTTGTAATGCCAAATGGAATAAAAGTGCCCGTAGAAGAGGAAGAAGATGATGTGTCCGTGTTGTGTTTCTGTGCTTCATAGGTGTCGTTCCGCACAAAATCATCCCATGTTTACACAGTGTGATTTGTGATGATCATTAATCAAAAATATCAACTTTGACCCCTTGCCTCTGTTGGCCTGTGGACTTTGGCTCGTAAACCCAGTTATATTAACATGAACATTATCAACAATGGGCCTTTTGAACAGCAGACGCAGGAAAATCCTGATCCCGATCACATTAACTAAAGCTCTGTTTAGGTCAAGCAGGTCATTTAAATGTGACAGTGAGCCAACACACACGCCTGAACATGCGGAAGTGCAGCCAACATTAATTTGATTATTCACCTGTGACTTTCCTCTCAAAATGGCTGGTTATCATTTATCCTCCTAATAAAGTAATCCGGTTCCTGAGTTCCCTGGAAAATAAAGACACTGCTGAAGTGAAGTGTTGGTCACGTGGGCCCTGAAAAACTCAACATACTTGATGTTAAAAAACCTTCAGGAATCATAAAGGCTTCAATAGTTCAGTGCTGTCTGAGTTATATGTGAACAGTGCCTTTGTTATACAGCAGGGGGCGCCAGAAAATGAGGTTAAAACCAAACAACACTGCCCCGCCCCCTTCCAGAAACGATGCATTCCAGTGCAATTGTAAATGATCACATTTGACGTTATAAGGCGATTATTACCGTACGATTTGAAAAGTCGTAGAAATAAACATCGTTAACAAAACCCAGAAAAACAAACAGTCGTCGCTATTGAATACGCTAGGAACCAAAAGTATTCTCTACAGCTTTTAACACTGTTCATTTCTGCTTTTAATGCGTTTTTCGTGTCGCTGCAAACAAACAAACGATGAAAACAAAACGCACGTCAACAGTGTGTTGACGTTCAACAATAATAATTAATCTTAAGCTCGATGTTTTTTGTTTTGTTCTTTTACAATGCAATAAAATGTATACATGTCTCTTCAGTTCAGCGCATGGACATTGGAATTTACGAGGAGCAGTGAAGGTAACACGACGTCGTCATATCCTTCCGCGGGAAAATTCAGTAAAACCGATGTGACAACTTTCTTGTATGGATTACTAACTGACAGAGAAGAATATCACTGGTTTAGCATACGAACGTTCGTCTGTGGGTGGTTTTTGTACAACCAACGGAACAAAATGGTGAGTACAAGTTCATCTTTTCCGTGATTTAACCAGAGACGACCGACGTCTTATATTCGTCTGATACGGGCTAGCATGTAAATGCTAAATATAGTCACCGAGCTAAGATATAACACTCATTAATTTCTTTTGCGGTATTCAGTGAAACCGAAATACCGCAATATAGTACCAACCGTAGGTTCTACAATAACCTTATTGGCTATAATTCAGGATTCTCCACCAGACTGCAATACTACATTACGTAAATGCTGAGAACGTTGATTTTCTTTCTCGACAGTGCTCGGTGCTGCCACTGGTGGCTGGAAATCATATTACAACAATACTGATGGTGTGATGCAAATGGCAAATATTCTTTGTCCCATGTGAAATAGTTAGGCTTAATGAGAGAAATGACTAATACTCAAGTATTAAGGATATGTAACAGCACTATTTAGTCAGACTATAAGACTGATTTACTCAGAAGAAGAATACATTTAAAATCCAACTATATTTATTAATGTGTCATTCTGCATGGAATATGCATGTTCTCACCATGTGTGCATCGATTTTCTCTGGGTTCTCCGGTTTGTCCAAAAAAATGCAGATTTGGGGGATTAGGCAAAATAGACACTCTAAATTGACCTAGGTGCGATCGTAGACAGTTGTTTGAATCTTTATGTACCCTGCCTTTCACCCTATGTCTGCTCACAAAATAGAATATATTTGTTCTGCAGTGGGATATGGACATTGCGCCGGGCCTGGGTCTTCCCCAGAACCTGTTTAGAGTATATGTCAAAGGGTCTGCAGCTGAGACATTTGTAATTTTGCTGGCCATGTTAACAAGTTAAAATATAGTTTTCAATTCCCAAACGTTTGATATGTGTATAAGTAGTCTTGTTTAAACCTCATGTTGCAGTCAAAGAAGAAAGGACTGAGTTTGGAGGAGAAGAGAACTCGCATGATGGAAATATTCTTTGAATCAGTAAGTTTGACATGTCACACACCTTGCAACACAAACAATAGTTTCATGTAGGAACCAGAGCAATACATTATCAAGCCTTGCAGCATTTATATTCCCCTTTCCTGTCTTGATGCATTTACTGCTTGGATTTAATAACAACTGGTACAATTGCATTGATTTGTTATTTCTCTTTCGGGAGGAGTCGAAAGCTAACGTGCAAATTAAATAAACCTGCAGAGATGACTCACTGTATGTTGTGTTGTAGGAAAATCCTGCTGAGTATATAATTAAGTAAGACAGCCCTGACATCCCTCGCCCAAGTAGTGTTTTCAAGCTCCTCCTGCAGGACTCTGAGGCAGTTCGAGGCCAGATGAGATATACAGTATATGATGATAATTATCTACTTCTAATAAATCAAATGTCAATGTTTCAGCAATACACTTCAATAGCGCTACACATGTACAAGTCCAGAAAGTAAAGATTAATAGTTACCTCTGAACTCTGTAAATATATCAGAGGTATTCATTTCCAGCAAAGTGGAAAGTGTGGTTAAAACCCTTAGAGACTGATATGGACTTGAGATGGCTGTTAAATGGTTCTTGTTTCTGTTTTTTTAATGGAAAACATTTCCTTTCCCTCTTTCTAGAAAGATGTGTTCCAGCTGAAAGACATTGAGAAGATTGCCCCCAAGACAAAGGGCATAGGTGAGTAATTGGCAACAGTTTCATGAGACCAACAACATACAGTGACTTTCTTTTAATGGTCTGCCCACATGTGCTTTGCCGGTCAAGTGTACTGTACAGCCTTGTTTGTGTTCCACCTGCTGGTTTATGCCTAAATAAATTAAACTAATTTTAATGTTTGTAGAGACACTGCTCTCTAGTTTTAGGGAACAAAATATGGTGGTGGGAGCAGGATCTGTACACTTAAAACATTTGGGTTTGACATGAAAGTATGAATAGGACAAGAGATCAGTATTTCAGCTTATATTTTGAGTTATTTACATTGAGATGTGTTAAACACGTAGAAAATAGCCTTGTTTGTTTATGGAACACAACCATTTTCGTTGAGCAAAAGCATAGGAACAGATAGACTTGAATTAGATTTAAATGAATACTTGGCAATTGCTTATCTTAAAGCATTTCTTGAAGATGTGTAAATTGGTATCGGGTGCAGGAGTGTCAGAGTAGTTTTATGAATACAAGGTCCGATGCTGGTATTGGTGCATCCCTGCTTGAGAGTGAACTGTTAATTATTGGAGGTTGCACTTCTGTTGATTCTGTTGTGATTGTCGTTACGAACCAAAACCTGGGAACGGCTGAGATGACTCTGAAATGACTGCAGCCTCACCGACTGAATTAAAGGTCCCATATTATGCAATATCAACTTTTTTAATCATTTAAATCCTTATATTTGGGACTCTGGAGGTCTGACTCAAAAGATGACTCACTCATGTTTTTGTGGTCCTCCTCAGTCTAAGTACAGGAGATAAAACATGCAATGTTGACTCGCACTCATTGGGACGTCACAATGCGCTAAATTCCTGGAATTGTTGTCTCGCGGAGCTCCGCTTTGTCCATAAAACACGCGAGAGTGCTGGCGAGGGTAACGGTATCCGAAAACCCTGAAGTCCGTGAAAAGTTCTATTCTTGGCTCCACAGTGCAGCACAGAGTCCTACACAAACTTCCAGCCTCAGAGGATTTATCCGTCCAGTGTATAAATGTTATATATGACGGCAATGTGACTGCTAGAGCCTGCAAATGATCACTTTTCCAAATGCTAACTGCTGTTAGCTCCCAGTAGCCTCTGCGGCTGATTTTTCTAAAGAGATACTACTAAACCGAGCGTTCTGAACAGGGCTGTTTTGGCAGGGTGATTGAACTGCTGTAGTGCTTCATCCTTATGGTATTATGACCAAAGCATGTCACAGACACATTAGGACACCAGGGAACTAGGCTAACTTGGAGAAATAGGGTGTAATATGAGTCCTTTAAAACAACCGATGGATCACCAGGACAGTGTTACTTTGTGTGGAAAAAAGAGGAAAAAAACTTGCCATGTCTGGGTGCACCCAAGCCTTAAAACCTGAAGAAACAACAGTATATGAAAATTTTACCAAGCTGAGTGAGCTTTAACTGGACAGCTGTGCAGCTTTAACTGGATGATGAGAGGTTCACAGCTTATTTCAGACCAGTTTGACCTACTTTTTTAGCCCGAATATCAAGAGATGAAGTCTTGGTGCTTGCCACTTTTGAAAACTTTGAAGTTTTTTTTTTTTTTTGCACCATAGATGCAGATGCATCTTTTGCAAGTCACCATTTCAGATAACAGATTTGTGAATATATGTAAAATATAAACTTGTGACTCAATCAGTTATCAACACACAGTGGACAATGCAGCAGTCGCACTGTAATGTAATGCAGATATTTAAGAAACAATTAAAGGTTAAATAAAACAGTGGTATGAAATGACATGCCTACAGAAGTTACCATGGTAACCAGGACTAGCTGTTGCTGTCTTTACTGTGATCCATCTGTATAAGCAGAACCAGACCTCAGTAAGCTCATGGCGCAGAGTGCAGCTAAAAGCTTTTGGGCTTAAACTAAATAAAACTCTCCATGTCAACATGGAGTCTTATATTACGAGTTTTGAGAGAGGAAATGTGTAAAAACACAAGGTTTTAAAGTGCTTGGTGCTGCAGAGGAACGGAACCAGGTTGTGTGTCTGGGAGAACTGAGGATGTTTTTTTGTGTTCAAGTGGACAAAACATTAATCTGCTGAAACTGGATCTTGTTGCCGTGATTAAAAGCACATGTTTCTGACCTCTGTACGTGGGCATAATGTAGTTACCGAGTGATGGGGGGGAGGGGGAGAAAAGAGAAGTGCATTGTGGGCACCTTTTCCTGTAGAACAGGAGAAAATGTGGGAAATGGGCCAAGTAAATGATCTCAGCTGTTTTTAGTGGTAATACCACAAAAAAGTGGTCAAAAAGTCATTTGAATCACATGAACAGAAAAGCAGAAACTGACAGTAGTAGAGTCAAACTCACAGGATGTGGTCAATTCATCGCCTGAGGTTTTACATTTTCAATGATCGTTTTTACTTTCGCTGTTATTCATCACCCTCTCAGGTCTCGGCACAGTTCAGCCTCTTAATGCTGTAGATAAACCCTTTCGCTTTCACAGTGGACTGGCTGAACAAACGTGTAGGAGTATCACGTTTCATCACCGACACTGTTCAAGCTGTAACACAGCTCTATTACATCCTCTCATGCGTTGCTCTTGCTGATAAATATAAATAGGGGAGATAGGCTGCAGATGTGTGGGTTTGATTTTCCTGAACACTCGCGTGTTAACTCTTGCCAGAGGTAGATCAGAAAAATGAGACCTGATGCTGACTTGTATTCTTTCAACCATCTGGTTTAACACTGCATTCTTCCGCCATCATATGCAGTTTGTATCACCAAAAAAAATCTCAGGTCTTCTAGGAGAGTTTGTACTGGCTCTCGCTCAGTCAGTCACAAATCCAATATGTAGGAAATGAGCTTTGCTAGGAATGGAGTGTAATGGAAAATCAAGGAAAGTGGAACTTAAAGTAAAGCTATGGTGTTTTTGGTAATTTTATTTGTTGATGTTATTATTCTGCCTCTTGGTTTGGTCTTTGTGAACACATTCATTCATTGTCTACTGCTCTATCCTCCATATGAGGGTCCAGGGGTTGCTGGAGTCAATCCCAGCTGACATAAGTCGAAACGGGTCTCGAGTCCATTGCAGAGCCAACACTGAAATGAACAACCGTTTCCTCTCACATTCACACCTATGTTCAGTTTAGAGTGTCAAAGTAACCTCTGCATGTTTTTGGACTGTGGCAGGAAACTGGTAGACCAGGGGTGTCAAAGTCAAATGACATGGGGGCCAATGAGCGTCTACTGTGGTCAAGATGGGGCCGGCCTAGAGAACAAAAACTGCAATATTGCATCATGACACAAGTATACTTCAAAATACTATTTGTGATGCAAAATGAATGTATTAATATCAAAAACTGAGACATTTAATTAAAATTATGTCAAAAATAATCATAATAATGGACATCTGTAATTATAATTTGTGCCATTCGGTGCTCGGGCCCTAACAAGCTTATTTATGTATGTAATTGAATATTGTCTGTCGTTAGCCTAATAGCATAGTTGCCCAAGTCATATTTGAACTATTTGGGAAAACAAGAAAAAACAATTTTTTTAGCAAGCACATAAGTTAGGCAGATATCACAATTACCAAAAAAATGACTTAGGCAATTATGCTATTCGGATAACGATGCTAGCAAACATATATTATATTATATTATATTCTATCATCTCGCTGGCAGCTGTGCCTCAGCTACACACTTTGTACGAAAGACAGTGAGGTTGGGGGCCTTCATTATAACATGATATTAAGTGGGGGGTCGCATGTAATCGATTGTGGGGCCGCATATGGCCCACAGGCCGCCAGTTTGACATCTGTGTGCTAGACAATCTCCGCACAAATGGGGAAAACATGCAAACTCCATACAGAAAGGCCCTCGGTCGGACAGTGTGGCAAACACTGACCATGTTGCTGTAAGGCAACAGTGCTAGCCACTACTCTTGCCATGTGGTCTGTGAACCGAAATAATACACTTCACTAGCACAATAATGCAGTTGCCTCCCTCTCCCTTGACATAGTGTAATGACACAATATAAACACTGTTATACCGAGGCCATATCCATACCACATAAATTCTGCTTCATTTTTTAAAAAACCTCTGGGGCTGCATTTTATTATACATGAGCAAAAACCGATACATCTAGAAACGATGATAATGCATTTAACCACATTGACTTCCTGAACATCAGCTGTGAATGAAAGTGTCAGTTTAAACACTTATTTCAGTCTCGGTTTCACCTTGTCATCGGTCTAGTAACAGAAATTAATTTCTACTTAGCAAAGTATCTATCTTGTTAGTAATTCTGTCTGAAACTAAGCAAAGAACTGTCATCTTCCTGTTTACTCTGACACGCACAGGCTCAGTGTACCTGAGTGGTCATGTGATATATATGCGCATTTTAAGGGCCGCTACTACTACTTATTTTTTTTATTTGAAAACACAATTTTTAAATGACATGAACTTAGTAATGGATGTAGAGTCATGTGTCATTTGACAATGGTTTGAATGTAATGGACATTTGTTGACATGTAAAAGTTTCACTCTCCGTTTTAAAACGTGATGGTGTCTTTTCCTCTCTCTCTCTGCTGCTTGAAGCCCCGATGACTGTGAAGGATGTCCTGCAGAGCCTGGTGGATGACAACATGGTAGACTGTGAAAGAGTGGGCACATCCAACTACTACTGGGCCTTCCCCAGCAAGGCCTTAAACACTCGCAAGCACAAACTGGAGGAGCTGCAGAGACAGGTGAGGCCCCTCAGATTTACTCAAACCAAGATGATCTGGTTTCTCAAAATCTGCTGCCGTTACTGAACTAAACAAAAGTTAAGAACAGCAGGATGATGTGGCATTTACAGAAAAGAGATTGTACAAAGAGCTGAGGAGATTAAAATAAATTATTTGACATTTAAAAATGTACACTACCGTTCAAAGGTTTGGGGTCACCTATACAATTTTTTTGTTTTCCATTAAAAGTCACACTTTTATTCATTAAAAGAGTTGCAAAATAAATAGAAAATATAGTCAAAACATTGACAAGATTAGAAATGATGATTGTATTCAAAATAATAATTTTGCCCTTTCGTCAAAGAACCTGCAAAACTGTTTTCAGCTGTGCTAACATCATTGCACAAGGGTTTTCTCATCATCCAATAGCCTTTTAACACAATTAGCAAACACAATGTACCATTAGAACACTGAAATGGGCCTCTATACACCTATGTACATATTCCATTAAAAACCAGACGTTTGCAGCTAGAATAGTCGTTTACCACATTAACAATGTATAGAGTGTTTCTTATTTATCATTATGATGAGGTGAAAGGAAAAATTACACTATCCACATGCATATTTATTTAAATGAATTACTTACTTACTGTTACATTTACCTTGTTAACATCTTAAACACGTTTTGAAAATCAGTAAAAGTTTGTGATTCATCTTCTTGGAACAGGTAGAACTGGTCCCGAGACCTTCCACTGTTGACAAGCTGACACTGTTTAAACTATGTTATTGTCTTGGCCGCTTAGAAAAATGACGGCATCATTCTAAAACCAAAAGAACAGGAACTGCTAGGGACATGAACGTTGCCTGTTGTCTCTCGGTGTGAAGGAGGAATTGTGAGTAAATATGTGGATGTGAAAATACTTGACACACAAAAAAAGTTATGTAACTTTGGCAGCCATGATGTGTGCACTATAGGTGTATTTAGGGACAATTACAAATAATGTGTCATGTACACGTATACACTACACCAGTGGTTGTTTATGCTGCTGTTTACACATACAAAAACCATGCCAATGTCAATCGTCTATGCTTTTCAAATGACATGCATGTATTTTTACATTCATGTGTTTTCAAAGTATCACTTTGGAACATATTTGGCGTTGATTTGAAGTCAGAGTCACATGACATGGGAAAAAGTATTCTTACAAATAATGAGACACAATACAACAATACTCGTACTATAAAATATAACATGCACTAAAATGCAAACCGTAGTAACCCGAAGGTTAAGAGAGAAAATAGGAAGAAAATGCAAATGAGCTGCTGAATACAGTCAAGTTCCTCTGAGTAGAAAGACAAGTGGTTAAATTATAGACAAACGTTTCAATTATGTGTTCTTTAAAATCTTGTTTGTCACATTTTTTAGTGTCTAAAATGAGTCAAAGGACTATCAAGTCATGTTGCGAAAGCAGAAAATGTATACCACACCATCTTTGAATTTGCCGTCATCTGTGATGAAGACCCATCTCCCTCTCCTGTTTCATGGCAGACAGATGGTGTGAGGGTGGTGACTCCACAAACACAGAATTAAGCCACAATTAATGTTGGACACGAGTTAAATGTCACAGGGCTGCGATATGTCTGTAAATAATTTGGTTGTACCGCAAGTAAAACGATATACTCACTGTGTCCACTGCATTTAGCCACCAGAATAACTGTGATGGTGAATGAAAACTTTTTGGAACTATCATCTTTCTAAGAAATCAATAGAAATTTAAATTAATGATTGATCTTATGACAAAAAATTGGTGATTGGTTGAGATATGCTGTAATTTATAGACTATGAAGCATCTCCCTTTGTTCCAGATTAATTGCACAATATGCTTTGACTTTTTCATAAATATGTATAAATTAAAATGTTTAGTCTGCTCAGCAGTCATGTTCTAATTTACTGTGTGTTTGTAGCAATAACTAATGTAAATATAGCATATACTGAAATTAAATCAATTGTGTATGGTCTTGTATTGCTTCAGCAAATTAATGTATTTCTCAGTATGACTGGATTACTCTATTAAAATGTTGTATTTCTTTATGTAATGTCAACAATGTACAGAAGACTAATCACATGAAATTACATGTTTAAAATAATAGTTATTTGTTGGTACTTTTTAGTTTTTATGATGTACATTGTTGTCCCACCTGAAACATTTAAAACTAGAAAAGCACTCGGAGAACGCATACCTCCTTGGCGGAGGTCAACTACCGTTTAATATGTATTTTTTATAGGTGCTAAATTTCCCTTTCATCTGTTTTTCTCTAAAGGTTTCTGATGCAAAACAGCGAAAGGTGAATTTAGAAAAAGTGGTTGAAAAGGCAAAAGTAGGACGCCAAGACACGGTGAGACGATTTTCATGTTGCTTCCTCTCTCTCTCTCGATTCATTTCAACATAACGTAAAGTGAATGGAATGGAGCATGTAAATGAGACGCACATGAAACGCTCTGTGTTCGTGCAGGAGGAGAGAAGCTCCCTGTTGAAGGAGCTGCAGGCTCTGAGAGAAGAGCGAACTCGGCTGCAGGCCGACTTGGACAAGTACAGAGAGTGTGACCCAGGGGTCGTCGAGGAGATGAGTGAGTACAGACGCATCCTGAGTGTGTTTTTCTTTAAACGTCACCGTGAGGTTTTAGCATTGATGGCGACCACTGACCAGACCTTTTATTTACTTTATTCCAAGCTTCAGTACACTGTAAGTGAATGTGAAATTTTAGCCAGTGGAGCTGAAAGCTTTAGGTAACTTGTGCTAAATAAAGGAAACGATTCTCATTGAAGAGTTCAGGTGTATCAGGTGTTTCAATGCGGCAGGTGGTGCTGTTTTGGATCCAATGAATATCCATTATTTAAATGACAGACAGTTGGCAGTCATTAGCATGTCCACCCATTTTCAGCAACCTGAATAAACCTTTTTTTTATCTTTTGTTTATGATAAATGCTTTATAATTAAGCCTCCTAGCCTAATTTTTTTTAACCTGTTCCAACACATCAATCATTCTATGCAGAGACATTAATAGAGACAATGCCTCACCAGTGTTGCTATGAACCTGGCCAGCAGTCAAAAAGCGCCCACTCGTAGTGCTAAAAAAAGACGAGCAGATTGTGGCAAAACATATTTTACATGCTTAAATTTCCTCTTCCCACATTTCATAAAACGCTGCACTGGATTTTCAGTTCAGTTCAAAATAACGCATCCAAATTCATAATGAGTGATGCCTGCATGAGAGTGCTCAAAAATATATAAAAAAATACAGTTAGAAAAAATGAATCTTGCACTACCACTACTTAGTGTGATACCTTTTTGCTCCTCCACCATTCAGATCCTATACAATATCATTCTGTTCTCAGGAACAGATGTGATGTCGGTATGTATTTGAATTCGTATATCCCATCATATGTTGAGGAGACGCATTCGGGTCACATTTTAATGCCAGGTGTGGACAGTTATACTTGTGGTCGGATCACTGAAGACAGTTCTGAATGGGGCCTTCATTATGTCAAACATCTCAACAGGATTGTTGAGTTGCCGTTATTTGCCACAGCAGACCTCTTCTGTGATTGTACTGCAGTAGAGTATGATATTATATTCTGGGATATTCTCACACTAAAAATCAAACGTGAGAAAGGAGAAGTGGTCACTTGACAGCTGATATGATACTAACTGTTAGCATGTTAAGGCAATGAGTGTGAAGACTGTGGGCCTCCCCACTGATGGTGGTTCGTCTGTCAGTCTGATGTGGACCACTGTCATCCATCATTAGGTTGGGTAGTTTGTGTCGCATCATTTTTGCCCGGAACTGGCGGCTACAGTGTGGACATGGAATTAAGGTGGTGCTCTTTGGGGGGTTGACGTTCCGTTCCTTTCCGTCTTGCCTTTTCTGCTGGGCGGCAGTTTTCCGAGCTTCCTCACATGTGATAGCGCCTTCTCGGACCGCGTGTCGCCACTGTGTTCGGTCGCTGGCTGTTTCTTCCCAAGAGTCAGTCTTTATGTTAAAGTCATTTAGGGACGCTTTCAGAGAGTCTTTGTAACACTTTTTCTGGCCACCACGCAGGCGTGTACCTTTTTTAAGTTTACCATAGAACAGTCTCATGGGCAGTAAATGGTCTGGGCATACGGACTTACATGTCCTGATCATCTGGGACTGCATTAGGAGGGTGTGGATACTCGGCATACCTGCGTGGGTTAGTATCTCTGTGTCTGGTTTTCTGTCTTGCAATTTGATGTTAAGAAGCTTTCTAAGACGGGTTGTGTGAAAGTGATTAAGTCTCTTGGCATGGTGCAGGAGCGTCGTAAGTACAATGGCTTTGTACTGTTTTTGTCTGAACACTTGCACATTATCTTTGATTGGAGTCGAAATGGATACAATTAATTGCTTTTATGATGCAGATACCATTGTGAATGACCTGTTACCTGTGTGTGGTGCACCCGTTTTCCTGTGTAGCCACACTCTGTACGCAGCTATTAGTGGTATTACAAAACTTCTCTGCTGCTTTGTGTTCATGTCACAGGTGACCTGCACGAAGGGGTGTGTTACTTAATGTGCAAACTTGTGGAGAATGTGTCATAAAAAAATCTGGTCCGTTTACCTGCACCTCCCAGTGTTGCATCAGATGCAGCAAAAAGCTGGCCTGGTTTTTTTCCACTGCAGCATCACAATATTGTCTCATACTAATAACTCTTAGTGGCACAAATTAAATCGTTTAATATTCTCAAATCATTTGAAATTTCAGAAACAAGTTGCTATAAGTTTGTGCTGAAGGTATGTGACTCAAGAGATTATGATAGAGTTTATTGACCGATGTAACAATTTTGATCACCAAATGTTAAATATACAGGTGTGAATAACTGGTTAACTTTTTATGTTTTTAATTAAACAAAATATGACTATGCTGTAATATTTAATATTTAGTCACATACATGGATGGATACTTTCAACAAAGTATTTGGGCCAAACTGAAGAAAAGCATTTTTAATCTTATGAGAATAAAGCTGTAATATTATTATACTGCAGCCTGTGTCAAGATGAGAAACACGGAGCATTTTGTGACGTTATATTTTGGTTAGGGCTTTACCAAAAAAAAGCAAAAAAAAGCTTTTTGCACATCAGCACCACATTATCATTAGCATCAGGACATTTTTACAAGATTGTGCAAGAAACTGAGTCTGTTTTGAAGAAAGACTTGGAGGAAATGGCTGGTAGTGGTCGACTGCAAGGCAAGCAGTGGTTACGTCTGCTTTCTGTTACTATTCAATAATAATAATACATTTAATTAAGTAAAAGTACAATTTTTCATAATGTTAAGACTTAATTCTCGAAAGATTCAATTTATTTTCTCTTCAGTTTGGCCCTAATACTCATTGAGCTCAACAAGGCTAGACCCATGAGCAAACAACGGCAGATATACAAAGTACAAACATAAATAAAGAGGGAAAATATCATAAAACCAGAAAAGCATCATACAAAACCAGCAGTCCCATAGAGGGTAAATAAATACATTAATAAAAAAAGATTAGTCTTCATGTGATTATTGCTGCTTATTTTAGGCTCCTGCTAAGAGCTGTGATGACGTAACAAATGAGTATTTAAGTTTATATCGCTGAACTCTGTATTGTCTGCCTGATGATAACGCCTCATATTGACAGTGCAAACAGAGGAGGGGTCACAGAGATTCTCTGGGAATGTTTAAGTCCATGACTTATTCCGCTATAAACCAAAGATATAACCAAGACTATTTTACAACAGGTTAATTAATTAAAGAAATGTGTATATAAATGTGCATATTAATGAATAAAAAGTGTCATTAGACATGTTGATCCACTACTTTGAATCAAAAAACTGCAAAGTTTGCTGATTCATGTTCGGGGGTCAAGAGAAATCTGTTTAAAGTAAAAACCGGTACTGCAGCTCGAGACTAATGTTTTTAGACAGCTGCTGACACAGTGTAGACACCAGGCATTCTTTAGATCGTAGATAATACAGTCATGTGAGATGTGGCAAAATTCCAAATTGTACATTTTCCATCATATTATGTAAAGGTTTTATTGTGCGTCCCAGACAAGTTCATGTCACATTATGCTTACCTGCACAAACTTTACCTCCGTTTCCTGTGATGAACCCATCAACAAACAACCGTTTAAGCCCCAGTCCCAGCTCCTGGATTGTACAGTTGTTGTTTTAACATGCAATGCCAGGGGGTGTAGATTATCCATCTCTGATTATGTTCCATTTAAATCATTTGGAATTTCTTTCCTGAAACGTGGTTCTGTGGCTTCTCCTGTCCAGAAATGCAGATTTGGGGATTAGGCAAATTGGATACTCTCAATTGACCTAGGTGTGAATTATCCAGGGTGCGTCCCGTCTTTCACCCTATGTCAGCTGGGATTGGCACCAGCGACCCTCATGTGGAGGATAAAGTGGTAGAAGAGGGAATGTAGCAAAGTGTTGCTGTTACATCAACTCCTCGTGACCTGTGTTTTTATAGCTGTCCAAACAGAATCCTAAAATGTGGCAACGTTGCAAAAATTCATGATTTAAAGTAGACTCATTATTATTCCAAGTTAACCTAGTTCCCTGGTGTCCTAATGAACATGTCTGTGACATGCTTTGGTCAAAATATCTTAAGGATGAAGCACCACAGCAGTTCAATCACCCTGCCAAAACAGCCCTGTTCAGAACGCTCTGTTTTGAGTGCCTGTCTTTTTAAATGCAAATGAGACACAGGAAACTACGTCAGTGTCACTGAGGCTCCGGCAGCTAACAGCAGTTAGCATTTGGAAAAGCCCTCATTTGCCGACTCTAGCTGGCACATTGCCGTCATATATAAAATGTTTCCACTGGACAGATAAATCCTCTGAGGCTGGACGTTTGTGTAGAACTCTGCGCTGCACTGTGCAGACAAGAATAGAACACTTTGCGTACATCTGCTCTTCCAGATACTATTGCCCTTGCCTGCACTCTCGTGTATTTTAGGGACAAAGCGGAGCGCCGCGAGACAACAATTCCAGGAATGTGTCATTGTGACATAGCAATGAGCCCGCAAGTCAACATCACATGTTTTATCTCATGTACTTAGACTGAGGCAGACCACGAAAACATGAGTGAGTCCCAAATATACGTATTAAAATTATTAAAAAGTTGATTTTCATAATATGTCTCCATGTCCAAATTGTAATGATTGTATAATCTTGTTTTAAATGAAAATAAATTGGAATTATATAATTGTAGATTATATTTTGCCCCAGTGGATGTAGTGTATGCAAGGTCAGGGCCTTCTTGATCTTTTATGTGACATGTATGTGAACAAAGTAGGGAGGAGCATTGTGATCTGTAACAGTGGCGAGTTTCGATCTGGAGAAAGCTGCTTACCCAACCCTTTCCAAATCTGTCTCCTCTGATTGAAAGTTGAAGCTACAGAAACATTCACAAGTGCTCTGACTGAACCTGGTGCATGTTTTTGTATTGTGTTCAGTAGAATCAATAGATCACTTAAATTAGATAGACACGTCTAATAGTTTAATGAGATGGGGAAAAAAGCTATCTTGTGCTTTCACGTTTATTACAGTCTTCACTTGCCTGCAGCTCTTGTTTTTGAACTACACCTCACACAGATAACCATCTCCCTCCAGCAAAAACTTGGATTTTATCGCAGGAGCTTTGTGCAACTCTGCTGAGTGTGTATGTTATGTCTACACCTGAAGGGGTTTAGAGTGAACTTGCACAATGGGCCCGTTCAGACCTGTTCATGCTGATGCTCATTGGTTGTGTCTCCCTATAGAAATTATTTGTTGAGATTACAAAAAAAAATATCACTCGATCAAAATCAATTGGAAAACTACGGAGCCCCCGAAGTGACATGAAGAAAAAAAAATAGAAATCTCAAGTTTCAAACTCGAAATCTCAAGTTTCAAACAATAAAACCAAAAATAAAAATCATGAAAAAATAAGAATATTTTTTTTGAAGGATAAGAAAACTGGATTCTCTCTAAAATGTGAAAAATAATATAGAAAATGTTTTTTCATTTTTTTCTTTTCATAGTTTGAAAGTCGAGATCTCGACTTCACACTTGAGATTTCCCAAAAAATTATGAAAACTCGAGATCTCGACTTTCAACTTATGAAAGATAAATTGATAATTTTTTGGGAAATCTCGACTTTGAAACTCAAGATTTGTTTTTTTTTGTTTAGAAATATTTTTTGCCTCCACAAAAACTGCTCCTTACAACAATAATTTGTCTTTCAGTGGTCGGAACCCAAAGCTTTGATGCTTTGTCTTAACCTCTGCTCACATGAAACCAGAGCCACACTAATTATTATGTACATATTTTTGCATATTTGGACTTGTAAGTCCTGATCTCTGAGCATGTGTGACAGTGCTGCTTACCACACCCATAGATACCACTATGCTAGAGTTACAGCAGGTTTGTTAAACCTACATTTAAATGCATGTGTGAGTTGTACTTGGGTTGTAAGTGTTGTTCACTCACTTACACATTGACTTAAACTAGACGGTGAAGAAAGAGCTCATACTGTACCTCCATTAACATTTAAAACACCTAAGCTCACAATGTTAAATTAAAAAAAAGAAAAGAAAACTGGATTCTCTTTGATTCATGCCCCGCCTCTCCAAGAAAATGCAAACTTGTGCCAAGGACAAAGTAGACAGATGCCATTCAATTTAACCTGGATTTGTCAGGTTTAAATCTAAGTTGTTAATTGCTGCCACACCCTTAGCTGCCAGAAAGCAACAGTGATCACAGAGCGGCAACATGTGAGGTTTAAAGCCACCAAAACGAGGAAGGGCAGATGATGAATTTATTTATTACAAAAGCAATAATTTATGAATGAACACCATTGAAATATACTCCCGTATATACAGTATGCATATTTACATTGTTGTGTATACTGTGTACTATATTATGTTGTACATCATGATATTAAGGTTGAATATTTATGCGTGACACACTGTGTTGAATGAACGTTAGGATCACGTTTAACTCAATTAGTTTTTGTTGGAAATAAGCTTTTCATTTAAATTATGGCATTATGTTGTGCCTGGAATGTTAATGCAGGTGTTTCAGTCCGTATCTCAGTCTGGAGTTTTCTATTGTTTAATCTTAAATTCAAATAAAATGAGCAGGTCAGAAAGTGAAAAGTGTTTCTCTTACAATCCACAGTAAAATGGGGTCCATGAGTAAATAATTATTATAATTAATTTGACTTTGTGTTGCTCTTTACATTATCATCAACCTGGTTTCAGTTATGAAAATAACAGTTAGTTGCAGCCCTAATTTTGTTAATGGTATTTAGGGATGTGCACTTGGTTTTATTTCATTTTGCTGTCTTTTTTTGTATCTGTCTCATTCATTCTCTCACTCTGCTCTGCTCCACTCTCATGTTACTACTGATCCATTGTTCACACAAAGACACACAAAGATTATTTCTTTCGTTCTCTAAATGCACTGCTGCTCATCCTGCTGTAGCTGCTCAACCTGAACCCGGTAACAGTGTTATTAAAGCTCGTTTTATGCTAATTTGTTGAGACACTTTTAACTTTCACCTAAGCATTAAGCATTTATGCATTTGGCAGACATAGGTTGAGTCTTGGTCATAAATGTAGATTTCCATTGTAACTTTTTATTGGAAAATTCTGTGTGACTCGTTATTTGGGTGTTAATCTTTTGAAATTGGTCCCTGTTTTGTAGATGTCTTCACTTTTCATCACAGAGATGTGAGAATGAAATGATTTAATCATTGCAACGGTGACAAAAAAAATGCTGCATCATGTACCCGATGAAATAAAAGCTACACATTGTAGTTATGATGTGTTATGCAAGTTTTGATGATGTAATGTGTGTTTCACAGGAAAGTCCAACGTCGTTGCTAAAGAAGCCGTTTCCAGGTGGACGGGTAAGTCATTGTCCTACAAGCATACAAGTATAAGAAGTCTGGAATACATTTTTACTTTTAATATATCATCATTTAGGGTTACTGCGCAGTATGGAATTTAATTTGAGGAATTTGCAGGTCTGGATAAGTAAGGAAATACAAATCAAAACAAGTTACTAACGCAACATAGCCTGCCTGTAGATGATCTGAAACTATTCAAGCTGGCTGTAGAATGGTGTCGGGTTCCAATGGTTACTGTTTGCAGTTTCAGCTTCTTAATCTACTTAATATTAACTGCTTATTGAAAACGATAATTTGTAATGCTGTATCTTTTTTGTGACTAATTATTATTTAAGTCAGGGGTGTCAAACCAGATCAGCAGAGTGTCTGCCTGTTCATCCCCTATCTGTAGAAGTAAGGGTGTGAACCTGGAGCAGACGCAGCTCCAGCCCTGCTTCCCCAACTACTGTCCAGAAGCAGAGCAGGAACGTTAACACTACATTAAAGATGGTGTTCTAGCATTGCTAAAACAACAAATCTAATGGTGGCCTAAGACTTATGCAAAGTACTCTATGTGAATATACTATTATTTTACTCGTCCGGCCCACTTGAGATTGCAGACTGCTCTGTCTGTGGCCCCTGACTTCAAGGAGTTCAAGACAGAAATGCTCAACAATCCAGTTATTGCAGAAAGTCTCGGAGTATTCGGCACAAAAATGACTGACACTCTTTAAAGCATTGAAATTTCCAGGCTTGTAGGGTCACTTTGTGTTCAGCCTGTCACCAACTGCTAGTCAGCACACAGACACTCTGTGTGTATTAGTTGACCTGAGCGGTATCCTTGGAGACGGCTGACCTTTTGGGATCATGGTAACCAGTCCCGGCTTGTGGTGTTTTGACACTTGAGGTCAACAAAGTCGCGTTGCCAGTTTTGCTGCCATAGAATTACACTCCTTTTAAGAAACCGTGAGTCATACCTGACTTTTCCAAAAACATTTTGAATACATGTCTTTCCTCTGCACTGTACTACCCCATGTTTATTGTGTTCACCAATTGCACGAATGACTGAAAGCAATTTTCCAGAGAAACATTACTCTGGGTGGCAGGAAACTTGTCAGTTTATAAACTTTTAAAGCCCTTTTAAACGGTCAAATAGTGCATTCACTGCCACAGTTGTAGCTTGCATTATCCCTGCAGTAAAACAACCCTTCCTGTGAACGTGTTGCGTCGCCCGTGGTTTCATGTGAACTTCCTGTGTGTAGCTGTAACCTGTAGCCTCGCCTCACCGAGACACACCCACACAAAGACAGACACTCTCAGACAAGCCCTGACACAGTAACTCGCTTGTACTTCACTACATATTGTCAAATCACAATTGTTGTACGGTGATCTGTATGCTGCTTGTCCATGGCACAGGTGTCAAACAGTTTATTTACTTATCATCACCAGCTTTGATTGTGATATGGTTTTTGATAGTGTTTAAATACGCTGATTATACAGTATTCAAAGAATAGATATTGTGAGATTGGACAGCAGGAAAGGAATCTGTATGTTTGTTTTGTACACGTGTGCCTATGTGTTGCAATCCACAGGCCAAAAATAAAGGACTTGATCATCACAAAATAACTTTGTCACAATTCTTAATAACTCTGTTGCTACTGGTGGATTATTGTATTACAGCTCATACTTTTTTCTTCCCATTTCTTTTTCCAGATAATGTTTTTGCCATTAAGTCTTGGACAAAGAAGAAGTTTGCCTTCGATGACAGCCACATGAATAAAGCCTTTGGGATCCCCGAAGACTTTGACTACATGGAATAAGTGCTTTTCTGTCGTTGCTCGTGGACGCAGTAAGCAAAATATAAAAAGAGCTTCAGTTTGAAGTGTTTGTACCTGGTCTCTGCATTTCTAATTTCAGGCATTAAAATATAAAAAAGGAGCACCAGAAGTTAAGATGGATATCTGTGATTTTGCTGCACCAGATGGATTTAAACAGCAGATATGTTTCTTTGGTGCAACCAGAGAAGGGACTGAACTGGCCATTAGTGGCTGTGAGGGGTGAGCGGTTTCTGTGATGAACAGAACTCAGCAGCTGGACTTTTGGGGACACCTGTTTGTGTGAAAACTGAGAACTCCACGCTGATGATGGAAAAGAATCAACACTTAAACCTGTATGTTATGCCAGAGATCTAATTTATATGGTTGAAGCAGATGGCTAAGTATCATATGATGGTGCACCTTTTCCTCCACATTCTTTATAGGGGCAAAAGGAAAAATCAAATATAAACAATCGTTAGTTCTGTTGGTTTATAAGAAAGTTTTGTGGCACTGGTGGGATAATTAAATTACATCTGTAGAATGACTTGTTTCTAATAAAACAGCCCCTTTTTTCAATACAGTGTTAGCAGCTACATGCATTCATTCAAAAACATGCTAACCAGTAAACAAATGCATTTATGCCAGGCCCGCAAATCTTTTGTGTTTTCAGTTCTTTACAAATTGCTGCTGGTATGTTGCAAAATCAGTCACAGGAGTGTTTTTTTTTTTTTTTGAACACTCACTTTCTGTTTGAACAGAAAAGGTACATTGTTGTCCAGATACGCTCAGAATGACCCCTGCTTTATTTTTGTTTCCCCCTCCCTTTTTCTGTCAAACCAGATGCAAAACAGGTAGTTGTGTGTTCTGTTTCCTCAGTGACCCAGTTATCGTGTTGATTTAAATGTGCTTTTCTTGATTTAATCTCTAGATTTCTTCCGAGCAAAGTCATGATGTGCAAACATATTAGTTTATATATATAAATATAATTTGCATATGTTTCCTAATGCAGTTGTTTTGTTTGTAAGCCATTAAAAGTATAAATAAGTAGGAATATTTTGGGTATTAAGTGGCACATTTCTTATGGCAGACAGGACAGAGTGTAGCCTAGTGAATAAAAGTGTCTATTCTTAATGTTATTAATGCATAAGTTCATATTGCACAGATGAAATTGCTTGTATTCTTGCATGTATATTTATTGTGGCAACCCTAATGGCCTTGTTAGAAGTGCTCTACTGACTAGCAAAAAAAAAAAAAAGAAGAAAAAATACCTAGCAATAGTTTGTTTGGTGGAGCTGACACGCCTGCAAAAGAGTAACTCGAGTGTATGTTCATGTGTGTACCTGCCCAACTTGTCCCAACTATGATTCATCAGTCAGAGTTGCTGCATGTTGAAGCTTTCCAAGCAGCCTGTGCATAGCTTTGCCTCACCGCCTTAAAGTCTTAAGAAAAATAAAAGATTATATAATAGCAGACTGAAGAGGAAGTGGGTTGTATTGCTTGTTATTGTACTATCAATTAGTTATGTTCTTGACCAAGTAGGTTACTTGGTTTACATTTTCCAGGGTACATTATAAATGCATATCTTTGTATTTATTTTTTCTGGTGTTGTAGTACTAGATACTGAAATTTAGACGGCTTTTTGAAAGTTTCAGTCACATCTCTTGTCAGTCAGAGACAATTTTGAATTAAGATGGGTCAAGACCCCAAATTAATTTGTTCAGATTACTGTGATTGGTTGAAAAATGTCACAACTAATGCCAAGTTATATCTGTCATATCTCATCTGTCTCCTATCATATCTATATAGATATCTATTCTATAGTCTGTACTTTGCAGAAAGATTAGAAATGCAACATTCAACCAATAAAACTCTTAAACTCTTAAATGCAACCAAAGCAAATCAAACAAAAATCCATTTAAGCATTTATGCACAATTGGCCTGTCACAGATACATCGTTATATGTTGTGTGAAAAATATTATTGTAGTGATTTTGAATTATTGGATTTCCTGTGGAGTTTGAGTGCACTGCAATTATTTTTTAGTAAGCTAGATTACTATTAAAACATGAGTAGTCAGGAAATGACATAACCACACCACTTCATGATTTACTTAAAGTTCCAGGGTGTAACATTTATTAAGGTTTATTGGCAGACACTGAATGTTCGACTCATAGTAGAATAAAAAGTTTTGGTTTTGTAGCTAGAAGAATAAACCTGTTGTATGTACTTTAGTCAAGGGCCTTGCTTTATGGAGGCGGCCATGTTTGCGTTGCCATGTTTCTACAGCAGTCTCACCATTAGATGTCACTAATTCTTACACACTGGTCCTTTATGTTATCCTTGAGCTGTAAAACTTGGAAATGAATATATACATAGGTGTAAGCACCATCAGTGTGGATGTATTTTATTTCCGGTCTATATGAATATGTAATGTTTTCATTTAACTTACGTTTGTATGAACTGTGCTATTTAAATACAGCTGTCTGGACTACCCACTACTTCAGGGCGCATGTAATGTAAATACCTTATTATTATTATTATGCTTTTTTTTCTCCACTCATGTTTGTTTGAGTTGCTTTCAGCCACAGACACGTAAACAGCCCCGTCGCAAGTGACACTGGATAGTCTGCTTTGAGTGTGCGGTGTGGTTGAGGAGGCGGGGAGGGACAGAGGAGGGAGGGAGCTGCTGCTGTTGCTGCTGCTGTTCGGTGAGAGAAGAAAGACCAACGCAGGGGCGAAACACACTGTAGGCTGCTAGCAGAGGGAGCAGCATGGCGGGGCTACAGGACTTCCAACAAGGCAGCCACTGTCACAGGAAAACGTGGATCAATATACTACTAGGAATACTACAATTACTTTTGCCCTGCGTCCAGCACGGAGGAGCTCAGCTGCAAGGTTTGGTGCTCACCTTCATTTTCCATTACGGCGGTGTAACATAAAATTACCAGTGCAACACAGATGTAGGTGAAGTTAGCTTGACAGCGAACCCTAAACTGGAGAATATAAACGCAAAATGTGTAATTTTATATTTTTCATGATTAATTTTTTTTTCTTCAAATTGGCTGTGTGTTTTTATCAGATTGAAATAATGTTGTAGCTATTTTTTGTCAGCCTGGTAGTTCATGCTAGCTGCCAGTTTCCTTGTGCGAAACTGTAACTTTTTCCTGACACGGGGACAAAATTAGCGTATTAAGGGGATTTAAATGGGCAGTTAATGGTTTTTATTGTTGCCGTATTAAAGCTACACAACACGAGAAGCTAAGTGTACAGTCGTGTGTGCTGCAGTGGCAGTGGAGATGTGTTTTCCAAGTTCGTTAGCCACCGAGCTAACCTTTCTCCTCATCAAGCAGCTAGCAAAGCAGCCTTTGTCAGGCTGGCGAGGCGAAGTCATTTCCTCACATGTCTGTGTCATTGTCATCCGCTGCGTCTCAGATTATTTCTTTCTAGTCGCTCTTATAATACTGTAATTAACAACGAGAGAGGTTGGCAGTGTGCATCCTTTCCCTGGCATCTTAGTGCATCGCGTCCGCTTGTCTGAATTATCCATGTTTAATGAATGTACATCACAGCACCTCACGCTGTTGTCCATATCTTGCTCCCACGAAGCTCTGAGTCAGATGTCCACCAGCGTGGTCGAGGTCTGGCAGCCTGAGGATGCAGAGCCATTAGTCCCGATTCAGGTAATCACAATTTCACTCTGTTTTGTGTAATTATTACAGGGCTGTGCACAGCAACGATGTGCAAATGTTTTAGTCTGTGTTGGACTTTCCTCAGTGCAGGATGAAAGCATGCATGGTTAGCCACCCCAGTTTGAAATTGCTCTTTGTATGAGAGGGAAATTATTCTGGCACATCTGGCAAGTCCCTGTTGGCTTTCAGAACTGCTGCATTTCGTGGCACCGATTCAACAAGATGCCCGGAACACCACTCAATGGATATTTTTCCTGTGTTTGGATCATTCTCTATAGATCCTAAAGATGGTTGAGCATGAAAATCTCAATCTTTTCTTCCTGTATTGATGCTTGGTTTGAACTTCAGCAGGCCAGTTTAACCATGTTTATATGACTAAATGCATTGTGATGCTGCCATGTGATTGCATAATTAGATATTTGTGTTGACAAGCAGTTCAGTTGGTATATCTAATAAAGTGGCATGTGAGTATATTACTTTTAAATGCAGCCAGATACACATACACTCACATGGTTATTCCATCCCCATTGTTTGGCTCCACTTTGCAGCTTGCAGAGTTGTATTCACTTAACTGTGGTAGGATCAGCATCACAGCATACATAATTTTTTGCAACCATAGTTTTGTGTAAATGCCGTAGTTATGAGCAGGAATCCACAGTTCCCTACACAACTCTGAAATGAGAGTGGAGTGGGAGGCCACCTGCCATATGGCTCCTCCTCATTTTCTTCTTTTGTACATAGTGTCCACAGCGAAGTTCAGTCACCAGCACACGGTGAGCAGCACGTTTGCTGTGCTTGTCTGCACATACTGTGCAGTTGCTTTTCTGCTCCTAATTTAGCTTCTGTGCAGTTTATTTTTTTTATTTTTTTTTTTATTTAGTTCTTGTTTCCTAAATGTTAACCTGCCAGCGGGTATGATAAATATTGACTATGGCGCAAGACCAGCACAAACAGCTGGAGCTTTGTGTTTACCTGATTACCTGTCATGAGGTCACCAGCTGACTGTCATGTTACCTGAGGGGGGTGTGGTGTTTTTCTGCAGGGCTTTGTAAACCAATCACATTTTCCATCTACAGAACACACACACGCATGGCTAAATAGTTAAACATTGATGATAACTGTTTGAGTATAAGGGCTCCTACGTCAGTGTCTGGTGGACATGCTTTCCCCCTTGTTCCTACCTTGCAGACCAATTGGCAGATGGCAGGATTGTTGACATTGTTTGATGTCATGTTTAGATAGGCAGCAGTGAATAGAGTGACTTCAGTTACATTGGCTGTGTGAAATAGAGCACGACTAGAATGTCTTTCTTCTATACTGCTCTTGGTGGTCAGCCATTTAAGTATTGTATGTTGCCCTAAGCTCACAGAAATTGTGTTGCAGGAGTGCTGTGCATTAAATTAAACGTCAGATTTGGGCAGCAGATCTTGTGAACATAATCTGTCGAGAGCTCTTAAATGCTGCCATCTCCATCTCCTACCTTTTGTTATTTTGTAAACTCTGACTTGTCATTTATCTTTATGCAGACCTTAATCCTCAATAATAAAATTCCTGTCTTCATCTTAAAACTCCTCATCTCTAGAATCTAATTCATACAGACATGCTGCTGTTCTGCCTTTTAACGTTCTTCCTTTTTAATGGCTCACCTGCTGCAAGAAACAGCAACAAAGTGTGTTCTGTCATTGTTTTTGCTTAATCACCAGTTTTCTCTCATACACTTAAGCCAATATACCAAGCTTCTAAAGTGCCAGAGGCATTGTAGAATATGCATAAGGAAACACGAGAGCAACTGATGATGCAACTTGAAATGTTTAAATACCAAGGAATGTGTAGTAATGTTCAACATTGGTGTCATTAATGGTGCTGTTTTATTTCCCCTGAAATGCAAAAACCTTTAAATAAATATAAGTAAATTAAGCAGAACTGAAAGTAGGCTGCAAAAGTAAGTTTTGAAGTGTTGCATAAAATGGCTAAATGAACTACATATTGCTGGAGACATTAAAGCGGTTCCTACCTTTTCTTCTATAATCACATCTCCATTACTATTTACCTGAACCTGGCCTATGTTTGGATTTGGTGAGGTGGTGGAAAGATGGGAGAAGCGCAATAAAATGCCTGAGAGGTGATGCTCCATAGAAGCGTTGCTCAGACAACCACTCGACTGACACTCACTCACACACTCTCCCACCAGTGTTGTTTTGTGGTGCAGTCATAAAGGCAAAATGTATCCATAAAGTTTTTTTTTCCATAGTTGGCAGGCGGGCAATACTCAGCATAACATTAGTAGTTTCCACTTTAGTTGTGAGTGTTCCCATGACAGACATACAGATCACAGCACGCAGACAGAACGAGGCATTAGGCAGACCCTTTTTGTGTACCTCTCTTTAGGGTATGGGAGTGTGTGAGTGTTCCAGGACTAGGCATACAATAATCAGCCCTCACCCAATGGTTGGATTTGTGAAGGAAATGGTGCCTGGTTCATATAACCTTGTAATTAACAATATTTGCTGTTGGTTCTGCTGTGATGATGATCTTAGTTGCTTACACAGCAAATCTCATTTAGTGAGAAGCATTCAAATGAAACTAAAGTTAGTCTAATTTGCTCATCAATTGCTGTCGCTTGACATGAAATTGCTGAGTTGTTTACAGGGTTTGATCCAAGCCACACCGTTGCAACATTGACAAGCCAGTTGTCAGTTAACCATCAAGTGCACTGCTGGTCAAATGCTCTTTAATTTGTTAAGCAGTATGTTGACATGCACAATGTAATCTGATTGGACAATGCTTGGAGGTGTGCACAATCATGGTAGATTTAATCCCGGTATATTGAAGTTGAAAGGATTTTTTTTAACATTTAGACCCCACTATTTATTTTAATTGCTTAAAAAAAGACTTAACTGCTCCACGACTGAATGTCAAAAATATATTTACAAAATATAAAAACGGACCTTCGCCAATCTTAAATTTGATCATTCAATACTTCCAACATTTGTCAGGCTCCGATCTCCACAAATGCTCTCGGCACATTGTGAGAGCATGAATGAACATGATGTTCATTGTATTTTTCACTATTGAATCCCCTGCCAAGTTGCAGCTGGTATATTGTTTTTTTTTTCAGAATTGAAATAGCACTGATCTTTTCTTTACTTTCTCCAAACAAAACACCTGTGGTGAATCTCCAGCCCTGTTTTTAATCAGAAATCGCACTACATTGACAATAGCACCCCTCCTTTTGCCAGCTATGGTTGTTTACACTGAATCAAAGTAGCTATAATGCTTTCCCATTTTGTAATGAATTTCTCTTTGCTTGTACAACCAGACGAATGATGTATAAAACAATAGTGATCTTATCTTGCCCAACCAGCAGACCCACTGTTGCCAGATTGTTGGCAATTCTATAATTTGTGTTTGCACCATTTATACTGAACAGCAAGCTATCCAGCAAGTGCATATTTGCCTCCCACTGGTAGAGGTGCATCATTGCTTCTTTAGCTTTGTAAGGGCTCTACCAGACAGCATGATGCATGCTCTTAGGCAGATTCATACCTTCTATAAATGACAGAATATCAACATTCATGTTTATGAAAATCATCCTAGTAGCAAAGCTTATTCTTGCATACAGTACTCTTTGATCTTGTTGGATTGTACTTATACGGTTTATTTAAATGCCACAGGTTTGTTATAACACAACCGTTATGTTAACTACATAAACTAAAGATTTTTTTTATCATTTTCAGATGGAGAGGGAGCGGAAAAAAGACGGTCTTCCACTGGAAGACAGGTAAGCCTTTTTTGAGTTTATCATCCGTGGGAACAACATAAAACAGAAGCTTTTCTGTGGGTTCCATCACACATTTGTTTTCTATTACACTTTTCCTGGCAGTCGGCAACAGCATTTGAAGCAGTTATAAAACACCGTGGAAGCCATCTAACTTTGCTAGTTCAAACATTGGTCAGAGAAAGCCACACAAACATGGTACAATGTTAAACGTTAGTAGATTTGATGAGTGTTTCCACCTGTTCACGAGTGGCACTTCTGAGTAGGTAAAGCGCTTCCACCAAGCCACATAATTATGATCAAACCCCAAAGCCAACACACAGATTGCATCATACTGAAGTGTCCCTCTGGTGTAGATGGAAATTATACTGTAGGACAGAGAGTGAAATCAGAGCTGTGGTGTAGATTTAGTTTGAGAACAGCCAAGTGGAAAAACAAGCTTACTTCTTCATCCCCAAAGAATAACTGTGCTTAAGTACAAACATGAAGTTGCTCTGGATTGGGAAAACTGCTCTGAGGTACTATAAACATTTCTAACAAACTGCAAATCATAGGGTGACTCTGTTGAATGGTTTACACTGCAACTGTAAGGTGACATGTTTTGCGCTCAGAAAAAATGATATGGTGTAATTTAAGGATGACTGAAGGTTTCTCTAAAACCTTTTGAAAGTCTTCTCTTGTAAGCAGTATGTTGTTTATGTTGGTAAGTGAGGGGGTGTGTGATGGAGAGAGTTTGGGGGCGTGAGTTTGTGAGGCACAGAACCAAATTCCTGGCTAATTTTAGAAGTCCTTAAAAGAAAAAGGAGGAGAGGTCCGTCTTTCCCAGCTGCATTTGTTATAGCAGAAAATTGCTTGGAAAAAACATATCACCAATCTGCACTACCAAGTACAGGCAGATTTGGTAATAACTTGGTGGTGCCGGTGCTTGCTCGCAATCTGAGTTGATCTTGAGGTGTGTTTTGTTCATGAGGTTGATAAGTCACACACACACACACACTCTAGCTCTTATGTTTGCTTCTGCCCCTTGTTTGTCTATCTAAAGAAGCAATGTACAGTATGTCACGTTAAAATCCCAGCCTGCCCTCAAGGAGCTTTATACGTTTCCCACGTTTAACTGTTTCATGCCCAGAGGAGTTCTACACACCACTTTCTGCAGCGCAGAGAGAACAGCTTCAACAAACTCCATGTTGCAAGAGACACTACACACGATTAAAGCACTTTAAAGATTGGCCTAAATTAATTATGATTAACGTAATTAAGTGACTAACGTAACAACAAGCAATATTTAGTATTAAATTATATATGATTCTGTAGTAAAACGTTAAAGAGACATAACTAGTTATAAAGAGTATTTTTCAGCATGTGGTGTTGAATTTATATTTAGTCCAATTAAATAAGGCTATCAAGTTATTGTAATTGTAGGCCTTTGCTGTAAATTTATTAAGCACTCCTTACAACAAAACAGGCCCTCAGTTTTGATATAAAATTTGGTTTCACTTGCTGCCAACATTAGCTTGGAGTGTGTTGGAATATGGCTATTTTTAAATCCAGGGAGGTGAGAGCTAAAGGAAGCTTTGTAGTGCTGGTTGACCTCAAGACCTCCTGAGCTGTGTGCTGCAACGCCTCTCGTGCCCGGGTTATCGGGTACTTGGCAGGCCTGCCATCACTCTCTCCCAGCCTAAAGAGCAAAGCAGGCCTCAGATATAAAGGTTAATGATATCTTCCTCAACCCAACTTGTGTGTCAAAAAGTCAAGGCTCTTAACATTTTTAAGCTTAATTCTTCACACAAGTCATTTTTAAAGCATTCTTAAACCGACCTCGTTTCTTTTCTTTTTTTTTCAATTTAAAAGTAGGAGATCTACCTGACAAATCCAGTCTTTAACTATGTATATTGTGACATTTGGTATAACTTCACTGTTAGCCTTTTAGTGTTTCCTTGCTGCTTATAAACATGTGTGAACATCAGTTGACCTAAACTTTCCTCTTGTCGTAACCTCTCCCATGAAGCACTGCTGAGGTCACTGTTAAGACTGACTTTGAGTTAGATCCAAGGGATCAAATAGCGCCAAACATAACTTGCTATTTTTGAACTGTGACAGTGGACAGAACCCTTGGACTACAGCTCAGTGGTGTTGTTGTTGAAAGACCTCTCACAGCGACTTTTTCTTCAGAGTTAGCAGCTGTTGAATTCACAGGAAATGTGGTTTTACTATAACACGTGACAAGGTAAACGAACCCCTTCACCTTTAAAAAAGGTTTATAGAAACCTGAGACTTCAGGAGAACCTGACACCACTAACCATTGGCCTTTTTCAAAGCTGACTTTTGAACTTGAAGCAAAGGCTCTGGCGTTCCGGATTAAAATTAACAATGGTTATGTCCTATCAAAGAGTACCAGTAATTAATTTCGTTATTTACACACATGCTTTTTCTATTGTGTCATGTCCAAATTATTTCTGAAAAAGGCCTTGTAACAAGAGCATTGCTTTCCACATTGCATTTCAAGTTTGAATTTGGCTATTGCATATTTAACTTGCGCACACATTTTTGCGCACACCAAAATTTGTGTATATATATATATATATATATATATATATATATATATATATATATATATATATATCCACAGGGTTGCTTGGGATCAGATTTGGCCAAAGGCAGTATTGGACATGGCTACTTCCAGTAAAATAACATTACTTAAAATGTAGTAACTGCTTTGCTCAAATTACTATATAATTGATTTTCTTTCAAAATGTGCATCACAATATACTGCACACATGCAGCAAAATTCAGTTTATTCCTACATACTCCTCTGGGTTCGTGTTAGCAGTTAGCGTACAGACTGAGCCTAAAACAGTAGTGCAATCAAAACGTTATTGTTAATGTTATGTCTGGCTGTATGGCATTGCCTTTCCTCTTCAGCATAATTGGTCAGAATTTAAATGCACATTTAAATGCATCTCCACTCTCTCACACCATCGCAGACAGCTACAGTATGCTTTCAGCCGCTGATTGACAAGTACTGGTTATGTGGTTTTGACAGAAACCGGATCATAGTGCGTCATGTCCTATTTTCACACCTCCAAGTTTTTTTAAAAAACAACATTGTTACAAAGTGGGAATTTTAATCAGTATACATGAATTGTAATTAGGTAGTTTGTTTCTCAGTACTTGATATAATTATTTAATTCATGATCAATCTTGTTGTTTAAAGTGCTGACTTGAGATGTCAAACAGCAATGCTAGTTACACAGGCTGTTACACAGGATTCATCTGCAAAAGCATTTGGCCTTATTTTCCCTTCACACTTGACACCTCATATACTCACCCACACACTTTGACTGACACTGACAATCAATGAATTAACCAACATGCAGACCTACAAAGAGCCAGGGGACGAGATAAACAATGGTTTTATAGGACAGAGGACAGTGTTTCTCATCCACTCCATTTCTGTGTCTTTGCATTTTGTTGTCACAAGCAAAATCTACAGCAGGAAGACAACCAATGAGTGATCTCACAGTTTTGTTTCTTTATCAATCTTGATGCTTGTTCTGCCCCAATAGGGTGGATGCATGCTATCTTCACAAACCAACCAGGTGGTTGATCTCTAGATGGTTGTGCTGATTGGCTCATAAGGTCTCTTTTACATTTGAAAAGCAGTTCAACGTAAGCTAGCAGCTTGTAGATGAGGAGCTGGTACCTAAAAAGAACCAGAGTGTTTCCTTCCTCACTATGATTTTTGAATTGACGTTATAACTGTATATATATAAACAAGATGATATACAAGTGCATTTCCTGTGTGCTTTGCTGTAGACACAGACGTAGTTGAGTGTGTGTATGCTGTGCATGTTATTGTCTGCACTGTCACTCATTAAATTCAGTCAAAGTTCTGTTAAGCCTCCATGATCATTTAAAATCTGCAGAGATGGGTAAAGTGGATGGCGTCATTAAAAAGGAACCAGCATTATCTTGAGTATAAATATGGATGTAAAGAGCATTGGAAATATTTTAGCTCTTCATGTAAGCATGCTACTCAGAAAATAATATTACCCTGCCAAAATATTTCTCCATGCTCTCATAGTGTATTTTTATTAAACCTGAATTTCCTATAAAGTTGCGTTTTATGTCTCTGTGATCGTAACCGCTATGAAATATCCAGTTTTCATTCCGTCTTCATTATTGATGTTTTCAAATGTTTTGTCCTCATTTGTCAATCATGCAAGCCTGAGTCTGCACATTTTGTGTTTGCTGTCAACAGCTGCACAAAACATTTTTTGTGCACATGTCTGGTAAAAGTCTCATGTTGCAAACAGATTTTTCTTTTATGTGGAGTGTATCGGAGTCGACTGCTTTTGAACTCTGATATATTACATCCTCTATTACTGTACTATAATTCAACTGTTTAATTCATATTCGCAGTCACTCTCTGTTGCTGCACAGCCATCACCACCACTGTAGAGTCTTGAAGTTGCAGATACAGGAAGTTGAGCCATGTGGCAACCACAGAGGCAAGTGCCAATGTGAGAAAGAGAAAAAAAAGACACAAGTGAATTTTAAAGTCAGTAAGCTTTTTTTGATGACCTTTTTATATTAATCCAAAGAACAGGCCAGACCCTCTTAGGCTGCAGCATCAGTGTACCCATACTGCCAAAAAGGTTTCTCTTTTGGCCTCTCTGTGGTGTTATTCAGGGGTGTGCATGCACGAATTACGACACCGTTTTACAACTTCTGCAAGTCTCACTTTTTTTTATTAAATGTCCTTGACCTGCAGGTTGGGCTGAGAACAGGCCACTGCATCAAATGACTTTCACTTCTGCACAAATGTCTTAGTCATTTCTAGATAACACACCCCATGATGCTATAAGTGTCGATGGCAGATGGCCACAGTGGCTGGTTTGAGGAACTGACCTAATGTGAATTCATGAGCCATTTTGCAGGACTGTACTACGCTGCTAGATGATGATATGTATTATCAGTGTGGGTATGTGGGTGTTTCAGGGTCAGTCGATAAATTTACGTGGACATGAAAAAAAACTGAATTACTGTGTAAATCTGACAGGGAGTATAGTGCAGTGGATATACCGGGACAAGGGGAGTAGTCCAATTGAACATCGAGCTACAACCTTAGCCTGACTTGAATGTGCATGGAAACGTGCTGACTGAGTGAAGGTGTGCTTGTGGTGTGAACTGACAAAATGTGCTGCTGTTACTGTTTCTCCTTTTTCCATTTCTGTTGATACATACAGTATATTTGTTTTTTGCTTTGCATTTTCCAGATGATAGCAGCGTATTTATATTAAACAGTAAAATACAAAATTCCACTGTAATCAGGTGCATCACTTAAACCAGAAACATTACTCTCACAGGAGTCATGGCCTCTTATGTCTGGATATGGCATTGAATGTGTGTGTTCAGGAGAGAAAGCAAAAGTCTTAACTCATATTTTTCAAAGGCCACCTCAAGTTTAATAGATAACTTGGAATTTGGTATAAATTCAGAGATGTTTGAATCCCAGTTTTGGTTTCTGTTTCAGAGTTGTTGCTAATGATGTTGTACATGAACTGTTTAAACTGTGGTGTTACCACTTGCTTGCTCTCCTTGGTCAGCAGTTGTGTGAGTCTTCTGTCAGCAGCTTTCAGTCTTTCTATCACTTGCTTACAAATATAGTTACACACACAACCACAAATCAGGTGCTTTTTTTAATTGCACATATTCCCCAAGCAAATTAAGGATGTATTGGTGTCGCAAGTACAAGCAGAGCAAGTTTGTTATTTTTGTTTTACATAGCATGTAATACTTTTTAGAGTAAAAGTAAAAGAGTTAAAGGTAGGGTAAACAATCTATTTCTGAAGCATTTTTGTTGTATCTTGCAGTCCTCAGATCCTATAGCAATAATTAAATGAAAACACAACAATAACAAAAAGAAAATCTGTAATGTATGGCAGCTATAAGACTGTTAGAAGCTCATCAAATCATTTGATTGGTTTTCTACAGTGCTTGACAGGAAGATACAGTTCAAACTAACCAGCCAGTTGCCGTATTTGTCTTTGTTTTTAAAGCTCCTTCATCCATGCTAATTATTGTTGAAAGATGATTGCTAATACGCGTCAACAGAGGATATTATATAAAAAATGGTAGCCTGGGAAAAAACTATCCTATCCATTAATTTAGGGTAGCAGTTTTAACAGGGAGATATTTTACTTAATAAAAACATGGTCTAAATATAAGAAAAAGGCAGGATCTCAAATCAAATATTACGGAACTCGATTAAGCAAATTGTTTTTCTTTTGTTATTTAATATGCAAACAATGAATCTCCTCTGTGTCCACTACACCACTTTGTGTGATAGTTCACAAATTGTATGATCCCAGATTGTTAGTCAGGCAGGGAAGGGGATGGATTGTGAAGCGGCCTGAGGTTTAATTCATCCCTGTAACTATCACATGCTCTCTAGTAAAGTGGACACAGTGTTCTTGTATCCAAGTTGTTTGCAAATTAAACAAGCCTAGATACGTGTTCTATTTTAAATGTGAGTGTGACTGTTTGTGCTAATGTTTGTTTCTACTGTGATTTGCTTGTCTCCTCCAGTTCCTCTCCATTTACCCATGAGAATGGGAGGCCCTTGCATTTTCAGCCCCCAGCCTTGGAGTTTGGGACCCAGTAAGTACTGCTCTGTGTTTATGATGACATGTCTTAACAAGCAGAGTCATCAATTATGTTTGCGTGAAATCATTTTTATTTATATAACTCTAAATCATAACACAAGTTATCTCAGGACACTTTCTTTATAGAGCAGGTCTGGACTATGTTGATGAATTATTTACAGAGACCCAGCATTCTACCATTTGTGCGGAGGGGAGGGAGGAAGAGAAAAGACAACATATCAGTACCATATAGAGATATGGAGATTTGGGAATGGCAGTAGTAATAACTGAACAAACAAGCATCTGTTTTCCTCTTAATTTGTCTGTATTTGTCTGCAGAGAAATAATTCTGTATGATAAACTATTACTTCCCTGTAAAGAAATAGTGGAAGTTCAGTATTTCCAGACTTGCTCTGCAGAGAGAGGCATTCATGTACATCGAGGCAACCATTGACCAACACACGTTACATTATTACATCAGCTTTCTCTCACCCAAATTCCATGTGCTCGTCTTCATTCAATTGTTTCCTGCCCTGATTTAGTACAGTATACTGGCCATTGACTTCCACTAGCATCTTAATGTATCAAATATCATATCATAGGATCATGTTTTGTCTTGTGTTTTTTTGTATTTTCAGGTTCCATCTTTCTATGTGCTTACCAAATATTTGTTAAATGTACAGTACATACTATAGACAAATATGTAAAGCTTTTAAATAACCCTGTTTTTCCATATTGCCTTTTAAGGTAATATACCAGGTGCTATCATGCAATGCAGTAAATAATAAAGATTAACTAGTAACTCTTGGGACAGACTCAACTCACACCATACCATAAATAGTTCAGTGGTAATATTTATTATAGCATTATATTGCACAGAGGTTCTTGGTAATGTTGCTCTCCCCTGTGTATCCAAGGGAAATAAAGCTGTAATTACATTAAGTCATACACAGACTTTGTATTATGGGAGATTAACTGTAAAACCCAGTCAGCTTGTAATTTGTCCACATGAAAGTACTTAATATCCCACCTTAGTCAGGCTTCTTATAATGGCTTTGTTAGTATATTCCACGTGTGAAGCTCAGAAAGAAAGCTTGTAAACAAATGTACCATTTTAATTAATTTTTTTAAAAAAGCAATTAAATTGCAATCCAATTGAGTTTCTCATTATAAACAGGAAAAAGAAACAAGGTGGTAGCAATAATTTCACTGTCACAAGGAAAAATAAATATTGAATAGCAATATACTGAAGATCAGCACAGAAGTGGATAATCACTGAGCTCTTGAAACGCAAAGCCTATTATAACCGCTATCTGTCCTTTTTGTGTATATGGTTCTATGGCTGACATCAGGGATGATCTTAGGTTAAAACAACAAAGAGCGCATGCTTTCATTTAATCTCAAATGCAAAGGGTTAGGGTTTTATCAAAGAATAGGGTTTTTTTTGTGACGTGTTGTAAAATGGAAAGGCACATTGGAGGGGTGATGCAATCTTTGTACAGTATATTGTTATTAAAGCAAGTCATAATGACATCATCATGCCAACAATTCCCTGCTTGTGGCAAGGTAATTAACACTGAGACCATAAAGATCTGTGTGTGTTTTCATAGTTTAAAGCTGAGCAATTACCTCAAACTATATTTTATTGTGCAACCGGGTAGTGAACAATTTAGTGCCGTTATATTTCGGTATGTACCTTTTTAGCGGGTCATCACGGTGCTCCCTAAGTAAAAGCTCAGTGTCGCCAAGTTATTTACAACTCTGTTCTATCCGTCTTCACAGACCGCTGGGGCTGCCAAGAGCTGAAACCATATATATACACAACCCCAGCCAGGAAGTTCCTGTGACACTGCTGTCAATGTTTACATCCAGCAGGCATTTTAACATACCTTCCTTTCACAGAAGAGTAAGTGTCCGTATGTGTATACCAGTAGTTGTGTTAGACATTCACAAGTAAAAAAATATTTTGGTTGTTGCATTAACTTAAACTCTGATGTGATCTCTTTCCTAGGTTATCCCACCCAGAGGGAAAGCATCTTTTAAACTAATTTTCCTCCCGTCTGAGGAGGGCAATGTAGAAAACACATTATTTATTAACACATCGGCCCATGGGCTGCTGTCATACCAGGTCAGTTCCTTTAATGCACCACTTGCTGTACAGCTTCAGACCATGTTTTTCTTTTACCACTGCATTTCAAATGTGTTTGCTTTTACTGCACTTTGGTTTATGCACCACTTTTTTTGTAGCAATGCTATAAACTGCTGTATCCCCTGGAGGTACTTGCACTCCAGTAAGAGTTTGTCTTGTTCCACCCCAACTGGTTTTGTTTCAACTTGGGCCATTTTAGGTTAGCTAAACTTAGTGACCTTCTATTCTAGTGTCTCTATTGTGAATTTTAGTTGACAGTATTAGTGGCCAGTAGTTGTCATGTGTATTTTTCACAATTTCCAACCTTACTAGTTCAATATTGCCTGTCCATTCATTCCATTGTTTGTGCAGTTGAAGTCATGTTACCTTAAGCTTGCTCTGCACATTATTGTGACACGTGGCTAAACTAAACTATGTTTAGTAGCTTTGCTTTTAAGTTTTTACCATTTAAAATTAGGGAATTCTTCTGAAAGAAAGCAAACTCTAACTGTCATTAGGCGATAATTATCTGAAAATACTAGGTCCTAATTTACGTTATCCATTTTACCTTGTGCTCCATTTTTATTTATAGCCACAAGCATTACCTATCATGTTACAAACTGCTCCATAAGTCCACATCATACATACCATATGAAATTCATTTCTTTGGTTTCCTTGTTGACTGCCTGAACTGAATATAAACATGATCTGTTCTCTTCCTTAGCTTTTTGGTGTGGGAGTTCACCGGGGTTCATTAAAGTCTGTCCAAAGAAAGGATAGCCTGCTCATATTCCCTCATATCCAGAGCATTAAGCTGACCCAAACTCAGGTATGTATTCTGACATTGGTGTTTTTGTTTTGTGTGTGCCATACAGATAAGTAAATGACAGCTCATCATTGGAAACAGCTGATTTCCCTTTTCCTGCCTGCCCTGATAAACAGAAGACTGCATACATTCACACACAGGCATTATGATACGCTGACAAGCATTTTCAATGTGGTGAAATTACTTAATGTGTGCTGAGCCTGAAAGCATGTGATAAAATGTTTGTTTTCCATGTTTGCACATGTTGATGCTTATCATGAACATTCAATTTAAAATACAATAGGAGTTGCAAAATCTCTACACATTTTTAAAACCATGTAAAAAAAATATATATAATAAAGGGAAAAAGTTTTAGTTTTAGAAACAATCTAAGGCGAGTGAAAGTATCCGAGAGGGTATCTGAAAGAGTGCTGCCTACACAACAGGAAGTTGTGTGACGGTTGCAAAATGTCATCTTGGCCAACTGCTTAGAAGATGTAGCTCCAAAAAAAAAAAAAACACTCAAGGCCTCCACTGGCCTATGTTGAATTCTGTCTCTCAGCAAGCCATGTTTTAACCAGCAGTTAATGTGGCTGTTGTCCACCCACATTATGTGCTCTCACCCAGCAAAATTATAATTGGTGAAATAATTATTATTTTTGCATTCATTAGGAAATAAGCCCCAGAATTATAATTTTTGATATGTGCTGTAAATTCGAAGTGTTTTTTAGTTACTCGCCTTAGCTTGCAGCACATACAGGTTTTATATACACATACAGTATATAGCCCACTGTGAAATCATGACCAGGAGAATAGTTACTTATTCTTGAGTCTGTTTGTGAAGACAGCCCCTATACTGCCCCGTTAAATTTGCTCAGTAAGCAAACCAACTACCGTTCTGTTGAAAGTATTGAATTTGCCATAATCTTTAGTGCAGTGTCTACCCCCACTGGTTCAATAAGCCATCAGTACCTGATTGCTTGTCATGTTGTTTCTCTTACAGGAAGATGCCTCTAACATCACAATACTGGGTCTACTCCTGGAGTGCAGCTTACCGAGGAGTTTGTTCAACAGTCCTCAGGTACTTGAGTTGTCATTATGTTGTCGAGTGTTTGATAGGCCCATGAAAAGTAGACATACTTGAATTTGAGGCAGTGGCAGACTTGATGGCAACTGAGACAGATAAAAAGCAACAATTTTCCATGTACTTTATTATCATTATTAATATTAGTAGAAGTAGATGGGTCCATCTCACTGCTCTCGTTTTGCTTGAGCAGAATCCCAGTAGAAGTTAGTTTAATATTTGAACATCTGAGCAACCTCTGCTCAGGTCTCTTGCTAGACTTTTAACTGCTCTCTCAAAAGACGAATGAATAATTGACACAGCTGCAAATACTCATGCAATAGTGCAAAACAGTGCAACACTTTGTGATGCAAGATGTAGCTGCATATAACTATATAACCATATATTACATGTGTATATATATATATATATATATATATATATATAGGAATAAACTAAGATATATTAATTCTGTTGCATTTGGGTCATGTCTAAGATCAACATCTCAATTTTAGTAATTTTTCAAGACTTCTCTGACAAAACCATGAACTGGCCTTCGGTCGGTGTTGATTCTACTCGGAGACTAAATTATTCTTGATGGAATATTAGCTGCAGCTTTGGTTAGAAGGGATTAGGTTTGCTTTTGCAGGCCCTGAGCCCTTGTGGCAGCAAGCCAGGGTGACTGTCTGCAGGTCAAGTTGTCAAGTGGTGATTCACCCACCAAGGCAAGCCCATTTTTCAAGTGAGATTTTCCTTCCACTGATCTGTCAGTCTCAGATGGTGTTGGTCACGGAGTAGGTGCCACTACTTCGTTCCTGCCTTGTTGTTTTCATCCATTGATGGACAGGAACAGCTGGTCAGCAGCAATGAATCCAAAAGAAACTTTTTAGTCACCACTTGTTAATTCATAAAAAAGTAATATTATTTCTCTCTTTAACATTTACCAGACTCTTTAGTTTCTCACAGCTCTCATGTTTGTCTCTTATTTTTGTCTTACCCAAATCTGTTTGTGACTGACATGCATTTCCTGTTCGGTCCCAGGGGTCCTGCCTCCAGAGTGAGGAGCGCCTCAGTCTGCAGATTAATCTGTCAGTGCATGGGGACCGGCCCGCTGACCTGGACAAGCTCAAGCCTTACGTCATTGAGCACATTCTGGTGCTGCTGGTGGCCTCCACTGCTGGGCCGTCTGCACTAGGTGGGTGTCTATGACCTCTCTGACCCACACAGGAAAGCAAACCACCATACAGCTGCAGTATGATTGATGCAATTATGCTACATGGATGTTAGACCTAGACCTAATCAACTTTTTGCATTTCCTGTGGCTGCCCTTTCCTTCCGTTTGACTTATGCCTACTGTGACTCAATTAAAAAAAAAGAAGATGTTAATGACCCAGTTGCTGTTTTTCGAAAAATGTTTAAGAGAAGAGACATACCACATTGTAATGATGTTCAATTTTATTTTACTTTTCTACCTCAGCTTATGATGCATCTGCAATCATTTTGTTTCCCAATCATAAACCGTTCAGATTTTTAACATCACTTTTGTAAATCAGGAAGTGAAGTGGTGCTTTTGATATTTTGTGCTTGCCAGGACATTATGTCATACCCTGTTGGCTCTTGTTGCATAAGGAATTTTACTTTTTTTCATCAGAAGCAGACTGCAACAGGAGCAGTCTTGTAACTTTTTTAAAACTGGTCGTGTGAACATAAACATCATAATGGGAAATAAATATGCCTGAATATTAGTCAGATTTCCATAAGAGAATGTTTGCACATGAATCAGGAACACGCATTAATACAACTGTGGCAGTGTGAATTGTTTAGTACATCATACTGTGCATAAGTGCACATTGTTGAGTTTTATGATTGTGTTCTCGTTGCTTACAGGGGAGCCTAAAATAGGAGTTTATATGTTAAACTCTGGAGGCAAGAAGCTCTACGTAAAGGTGAGTTTTGTGTTTATTTTGTTTCATCATGGCATCTATGAAGACATATTTGGGTTAAACAAGATATTTTGCTCTACCTAGGAGATGCAGGTGCTATCGAAAGTGGAGGTCGGCCTCGAATTTAATAAAGTTCCACTAAGACCAGAAGCAAAAAACTTCACTGAAGTGGCTACGCTGGCCTGCAGAGGTGAATACTTTGAATTTCTAATAGTTTTTACCTTACTTTTGAAGTGCAGTTTTATTTTCACATGATATTTGATGCAAATAATTTGACAAATGTTGTGTCTGATGCCAGGATCTTTGCCAGGCCATGGAAGGAAGTGCATGAATCATATCAGTTTAAAAATTCTGGGAAACAGGACAACATACAGCTTCCCTGGGCTTCATATCACACATAGGTAATGTGGAGACATTTTGCCATTTTTCACTCAAGAAGCAACAGTTGAAAATCTGTTTATTTTTGTTTGTCTGTAGTTGTAGCTCATGAAGCACCTGGAAGTACACATACCTTTTATTTTGTTGTAAGCTAACCATATCTGCAGTTATTAAAATGCTCAGGAAGTGTCATGAGTATGTAATGAGCAGGTTATTGTTTGCATTTTAATCTTATGTCGTTGCATGTTGTTATTCAGTCTGTTTCAGATGAAACAAAGGGATGCAGACCAGGTTGATCTGTGGTTGACAAACACCCTCACGTCGCCACTCACTGTGATGAATGTCAGCCTTTCACAGAAACTGCAGGGTGTAATGAAGGTACATTGCACCGCATCATCTAATGATAAGAAACAGAAATGATAACATGACAATCAACAAGCCTTCTTTCAGTTTGTGGTTTCTGTTTGGGGCAAAGAACACCACATTTTGCTCATGTATCATATTGTATGCCAAGATGAGGACAGGATATGACGCTAATGTCCCTGCTTCTGATCAGGTGATGAACTTCAGTGGTCCCATGACAGTTCCCAGGGGCTGCTGGCGGATCCTGTCCCTCCAGCTGCTCAGTAAAAGTCTGCCTGTCAATCACCTGTCAACACTGAGGCTTGATACCAGCCTGGGCTCACCCCTGCACATTCCCCTCCTCTTTCACTCTGCTCCTTCCAAGGTAAGGCATCTCCACTGATTTGATTGCAGTATCTTAGATTGAGGATCAGATGTTGTCAGTGATGACGTGTTCCTTCACTCAGGAGGGGGATGTTGTGTTTGAGGCAGAACGAGAGTGTGGGCGACCCTGCCCACTCAGATTGTCAGAAACAGGTTAGATGTTGTATTTTGTAATCACTTCTGAAATAATACTATAAAAATATAGTTGTTCATTTATCAAAAAAATATTCTCATTCTTACATCAGGGCGTTTAGAGTGGCAGCGTTCTCTCCTCCCAGACTTTTTCCCCTCATGCTGGGCTGTCGATAGCAAACTGGCAGCTGAGCTTTGTTCTCGATGGCAGAGCCACAAAGACAAACTTCCTTGCAGGTCAGTCTTAGATGCAGGACACTGCTTTACTTTTTATGCCATTAAAGGCCTTGTTTATCAGTATTACAGTCATTAAAATGATTAATTTTGCTTTTTCAGGTGGCCCAGACTCCCTGTGGAGATGTCCTCCCCTCTGGACTTTGGTGCCACACCTGTCAATGAAAGCAAGGTGGGCAGCACTGAGAATGGTGTTTGACTTTTAAAGATAGACTCAAAACTTGTGACATTTTCTGATTGAAAAAAGGGTTTTATATATTTTAGGTGAAGACTTTCATGCTGAAGAATCCATCTGCCTCAGTGGTTTCTGTAGAAATTCGGATCCTCTCCCTGTACCCTGCCCCGATAGAGGCTCTGGACCTCCTCACCAAATGGTAATGTTGACTGCTTTCTCTCTCAGAGAATGACTCATTTAAATTACATTATCTGTTTCGTGCTATGATGCTCCAGCATATTGCTCAAGTGAATGTGTCAATTTGTTTTCTGTGGCAGGTTTAATATCAGCCCCCTTTCGGTCAACATCACCACCACAGAGTTTTCTCTGTTGGCTTCCCCCCCAAAGGTAAATTACCAAGAAAATCAAGTCATGACATCTGTTATCTTTTGGTATTCATTTATTAACTGACAATGTAATCCTTTAAATAACTGATTAATTTAAGGCACAGATGACACTGACAGTGTTGTGTTTAAACCTTGACTTTTGTGTTCAGGTGGGTGAGGGTGTGGACATCACGACACGGGAGGGTGTGCTTCGTCTGCTGCTGCAGCCCTGGGAGACCAGAGAGGTCGCTGTGGTCTTCGCTCCCTCTGAACACAAACCCACCACTACCATTCTTATTATCAGGTATGATCGTTTTAGAATAGATTAGATTCACATAATTAGGATAGGACAGTTCCTATTTAGTTTTGGTGTTATTTAGGAGCAGACAGTGAGGTCTTATACTGAGCCTTCAATGATCAGACTACAGATTGAACTTGCACATACGCAGACACACGCAACCTCACTCATCACGGACAAGTAATCACCTAAGTCCCTGTTTAAGTCAAAGCAATATGCAAACTACGTCATTTGTTCCACATAAAAATAGGTCCTTTCCAAAACAGCCCTCTGACACTGTTTAAGTCTTATTCTAAAACTGAAGCCACAAACACACACACACACACACACACACTGCAGCCATCTCTCAACCTCTACAACAACAAAAATAGAATACAAAATAGGACACCATCAAATTACAATATAAAAAAAATGTCCCATGTATTATAAGCCATAAACATTACTGTAAAGAAAAATTATATAAAAATAGAAATCAGATATGATTAAAATGAATGGTTCGTTAAGAAGCATCAGTGAAAAGGGAAAAAAAAAGCATTTTTTAAATTTTTGTGGTCTTAACAGGAACAACCTGACGGTGTTCGACATGGTGACGGTGAAGGGTCACGGGGCCAAAGAGCTGCTCAGAGTTGGCGGCAAACTACCCGGCCTGGGAGCCTCCCTGCGCTTCAATGTCCCTCAGTCAACTCTAATGGAGTGTCGCGATGGTGAGATTTATATTATCATTCAACATCGATGAATTACTGTTAGTGAATATTGTCTTTGAATTTAGTAGTAAGCATTGGCTAATTTTGTTTAACCATATGCCATTCTCAGGTCTGCGCACCAACAAGCCACTTTTTGCCATCAGAAAGAGTTTCAAGGTGGAGAATGCAGGAGAGCTTCCTCTGACAGTCATGTCCATGAATATAAATGGATATAAGTGTCAGGGATTTGGCTTTGAGGTACTGCAGTGTCGCTCCTTCAGCCTCGACCACAACTCCACCTCTGAGATCACCATTGCGTAAGTGCTATTTCTGCTTGCTTTATTGTTTACAGAGGATTTTTTTTAAATCTGTGTTGTTGAGTCAATAAAGTTGACTGTGAATGTATTGCCTGTAATATCATTGGTACTGGCTGTGTATTACAAAACCACTCAAAATACACATTTTGATCTTAAAACTACAGGCAGTGTCTACGTACTGTATGTTTACTTATTTTATTTCAAGTGTTTCGTTTTATATGTTTAACTGATTAATTATAAATGCTTTTGTTACTAGTATAAGAAAACCTATTGTTACTTCATAGTTTTTATAATGATGTTAACTTCTTGTTGTGGTAGCAGTAGTAGGTACTTATTGCCCTGTGTCATTGTTTCCTCAGGTTCACACCAGATTTCACCTCATCCTGGGTGATTCGGGACCTCACTCTGGTGACGTCTCGTGGCACTTCTTTTCCGTTCACCCTCAATGTGACGCTGCCACACCACATGTTGCCTCTCTGTGCTCAGGTGGTTCCTGGCCCAAGTTGGGAAGAAACCTTCTGGGGGATCACTCTCATCTTCACATGGTCAGTATTATGTTTAACAGATTTCTGTCCATAAACAAGACAGTTTACAATCCATTTTGCCTTCTTACTGACCAGCTTTTTTGTGTGTTTTTAAATGTTGTCTTTCTGTTTGTGTGCAGCCTATCTCTGTTTGGAGTGTGTCTGATGGCCTTCCGTCAGGCTCAGTTTATCCTGAATGAATTCTCCACAACCAGCAGCAGAAGCAACCACAACTCTGTCCTGTCCCGGGACAACGGCTCCGTCAACAATATCACACACAATGGGATAAAGTATGTCCTGTGTTCTTTTCAGTCACTTACACTACCGTTCAAAGGTTTGGGATCACCTGCAGTGTTTTCCATTAAACACTTTTATTCATCAAAATAGTTGCAAAATGAATAGAAAATATATTCAAGACATTGACAAGATTAGAAATAATGATTTTTATTCAAAATAATAATTTTGACCTTTCGTCAAAACTGTTTTCAGCTGTGCTAACATCATTGCTCAAGGGTTTTCTCATCATCCAATAGCCTTCTAACGCCATTAGCAAACACAATGTACCATTAGAACACTGGAAATGGGCCTCTATACACCTATGTACATATTCCATTAAAAACCAGACGTTTGCAGCTAGAATTGTCGTTTACCACATTAACAAATTATAGAGTGTAGTCCTGATAAATTTAATGTTATATTTATTGAAAAATATCTATGTGACCCCAAACTTCTGAACGGTAGTTTACATGTTTTTTTTTTTCTTGTGGTAAAATACTTAAATATTTCTTCTTGTGTCTTCTTTCTACAGTAAAGCAAAAGGAAGTTGTAAGAGTTATGTGGACACCTGTCACACCTCTGATAAAGGAAAGGGGCGTGGCTCTCCAGCCTTGGCCAACAGCCCCACCCCACGTCCTCAGTCCACAAAGAAAGCCCCCTCCACTACCCCATCACAACCACAAAAGAAACACAAGGTTTCTCTTTATTACACCAAGTACAAGTCCAGCTCCGCAGCAGCATCTGGCGCTGTAACGATGGATGAAGAGCACGAGGATCTGACTCCAGAAGCTCCCCTGACACCAGACTCTGACGTCTGCAACAACAACGAACCAACTTTTATCAGTGAGTTGGATAAAAAGACATCCACAGACTTTAAAGAACCCCTCAGCACTGTAGAAGATCGGGCACCGGCAGTTATGTTTCCCATGGAAATGCCTGCTGGTTTCCCAGATAATGTCACCCTGGGCCCTGGACCAAGACCTGGTCTGTTAGTGTGCAGTCCTGCAGAGAAGAGCTGCACTGAGCAATATGCAGAGAAGATCAACACTGAGAAAAGGGATAGTTCTGTCCTCGAGGTAAGAAAAGAGTCTGCTGTGAAATGCCAATACCTGTAGAACAGAGCATAACCTTAAAAGGTTATTTTTGTTTTTTATGAAAAAAATAATGGTACCACTTAACTTTTTTTGCCACTCCAGCAGAGAGATGATGGCAAAGGCCAGAAAAAGAAAGCACAGAGCACAGAGGTTGGAACTGCACCAGGGAATAATAAGGGAAAACGGAGTCGCAGGAAGACCGAAAATACTTCCTGGTAAGACCTTTCTTTATTTTCGATTTTCATCTATGAACAGCTCAACATTGCATTTGGTGTATGATAGAGACATGTTGTGTTAAAATAGCTACATCATTAAAAATGTTCTGTGTTCTGTGTCTCTGTGCAATATACATGTACAATATATCATGTTCAATCCTGTTTATACTGTAAATATCAAGCCCATACTATATTCTGGTATCACAGATGTGAAAATGCATGTTTATTATTTATTTTTCTTTTACAGTCTTTGCTGCTGTGACACTGTAAATTTCCCAGTTGTGGGACTAATGAAGAACTATCTTATCTTACCTTATGATTGTTTCAATAGCACTCCTGAGCACAATGTGCTAGTGATGCCAGAGAGGGAAAAAGAGCCCGACTGCAAGACAGGGGACCGCAATGCCAGTGGAGCACGGAACCGCAACCGCTGCCCCAACAGCTCCAAGTCAGAAGTGCCAAAGCCTGGGCATTGTGACGAGAGCCCTCTCAAACAGAATGGTACGTTGGCTCGTTGACATGTCACACTTCTCTGCAGCTTTACATATTCAGGCACAGCCAAAAGAACTGATTATAATGTCACCCTCTTTTGTTGATTTGACTGACAGGTGTGTGTCCTGCCCGCATTCGAAAGAAGTGTCCGACAGAGCAGCGTGGTGGTGGTGGTGGTGGTGGTGGTGGTGGCGGAGTGTGCGAGTCGGGATCCGACTCTGGCAGCTCATCAGGCAGCGTGAGGGCCAGCAGAGGGAGCTGGGGCAGCTGGAGCAGCGCCAGCAGCATGGAGGGCGACAAAGACCCGAGTTCTCGGACGCACGCCTGCACTACCTCATCCAGAAAAAGTACGGAGGGGTTATGCGCCACCATAAGTATACATATATAAGATAATACTCTCCAATTTCAGAGCTGCAGGACTTCCCTTTTCTGTGTTTTATGATTTAAATGGTAACTGCAGTTTTATTAAAAGAAAACAATGTCTCTGGGTTTGTTTTTACAGGGGAATCCATGCAGTACAGTGTCTGTCCTGTAGAGAGAGACTGCTACCAGACCATGAATACAAACCACAAGGCTCTCAGGTACTAAAGCAAGCACACAGAATATACACACACACTCGACTGAATACAAATAGTGGCTCTGGTGCCTCTGATAATCTGTGCAGAAACATGCTCCGTGCTTTATATGTTCATCTTCGAATTTTAATGTGGGGACATTTTTAGTTCAAATATGTATAACATTTCTGGTTTAAAATGAACAAGAACACTACCTGTATGTGTATATTACATTAGCCAACCTATTTCCAACATGCAGACTGTTTATAGTAATAATGGCTAATGGTAATTCAGTGAATCAGGACGCACCCAGAATTTGAGGAAGCTAAATGGAACCCGGCCATCATTTATATGATGACTTACACGTGTGGTTTTCTTACTGTGGCCTGTCAGAAATGGCTGGTTATGTTATACTTGAACTTGTGAGTCAGAATTTTAAATCTGGTGTTTGACAGTTAGTGTGTTCTGTTATTTGTGTTTGAGAGAATTTTTCATCCAGTCACTGATGTAATGTAAACCGATCTTTCTCTCTCTTTTTTAGCATGAACAACTTGTACCATAAAGACTTGTGCCAAAGCCAAGAATCCACAGCCTCCAGCTTTGCCCCAAGTTTTGCTGCTGTCGCTGCAGGAGTGGACAGAAATATGGGTAAAGAAGCAGTGTTTCTAAGCAAAGTGTTATCACGTTTAAAATTATTCACGGCCTTACGTCTTGTATCTAATAGAAAGTGTTGTTGTTCCTCAGAGATGACCAGTCAATACATGCCTGAAGAGACGTGGTCGGCTCCGTCCATACCTCTCACCAATGAGTTCAGATACAACACCACTGAGGCGCTGCCCTACATACCTCAGCCACCAACTACCAGGCAGTACAATGGGTAAATGTTTGAATGCATTAGGTCCAGCTCTAATAATAAAAGTTTTCATTTTAACAATAAATCAATTGGACAAACTTGGTAAAGAAATATTTAACGTAATTAAATCAGTGTCTTCAGGAGTTAATGGAAACAGAATTGACCTGGTAAGAGAGAATTAATTTTTTTGTTTGCAAACACCATGTGCCATCAGATGGCATTATCGTGTAGCTTTTTCTCTGAGGTTCTTCTGCCCCCTAGTGCCCAAAGCAATCAGTTGCAGCTTCAGGAAGTGTGTGTTAGCCAATGTTCATTGTCAGGAAAGGGATTATCCGAAGTCGCTGTGGTTAATATCTGCATTTTTCCTCACAATTATAACACTCAATGTGTAAACTGCTTTATGTAATGCTTTTCCTGTAGGCGCACACATTTGGTCACAGTTTATAATTTGAATAATAACCTTCCCACTGCTGCGATCATATATCTGCATCTCTGTAGATCGGGGTTTAATCTGTCCCTGTTCATAGCGTTCAAACAAACGTTTCCTTGTTTCCCGCAGGTTCACTTGGAATAGTGCCAACAGCCACTGCAACAACCCCTACACCTACTGTGAGGAAGCCAACTACATAGGTACCAGTTCCTGACGCGTTGTTTACATCCACACTACACTTTACATGTTGAGGTTTTTGTATGTTTCATTTTGATGAAAAGGAAAACTGGTATTGAATAAACACATGTAACTTTTTTCATCTTTAACATTTCTGTTGATGCAAGCTGATCAGTTTGTTTTCTGTTATTTTATTTTGTTTTAGGTAATGGAACATTTCCCAGTGGTTTTCCTGGTCAGGAGAGCCAGAACACACACAGCAATCAGAGCAGCTGGACAGAGGAGCAGCCACAGGAATCGCCCTCAGCCTGGGACACAGGAGCCTGTGTGGGCAGCAAGGTGACGACCCTGCTGCAGCTGAGCCACAGTTATTAAAGTCAGGAGAAATGCATGTGCTCTGCTTATGTAGAGCATCAAACTAGAGTTTTTTTAGAATTATGAAATAATTGTAGCAGCTCCATTATGACGTTATACAGGTAAAATACATTTCCCTGTTTTTTGAAGCTGAGGGAAATTATTATTATCTCAGATTATTGAGCTTCATACTCAACTTATTATGCTGTGATTGCAATTTAATAGGGATGCAACGGTTCAGTTTCCCCACAGTTCGGTATGTGTCACGGTTTTGGGGCCACGGTTTCGATATCTTAAAATAAAACTACTCAGACTAGCAAAGGCAATATTACATTGTAAAAATAATTAAAAGCACAGATATAATCAAACCACAGACTTTATTTAAACAATAGTGCACTATCAGATCAAACTAAACAGCAAACATAAAACCACACAAATTAAAAATAAATCCAGTTTAGTGCTATCCAACAAAAATAAACAACATTTTAATCCACTCACAGGACTGAAATGTACCGGTAAACTGAACATAGTGAACCGAACGGTTCGGTAAAATATCGAATACCGTTGCATCCCTACAATTTAACCACAGTTTGAAATACTGTGACGCAGAAGCTTTGTCAGCTCTTCTGTCATGACTCCACACTCTTGTCTGAAATTGTGGCTTAATTTATTCCAAAAAAACAGTTTTAATACAGACCTTTCATCTTTTCCTTTTCCCTGTTGGTCAAATATATTTGCAACTTTTCTCTTTCTACTCAAACATAGTTTTGTCTGTATATATACAGTATGTAATACATATATATTTTACGAAGTAAAGTACAAAGTATACATTTGATACTTTATTATTATCATTATTTTCATAATCGATTAATCTGTATATTATTTTCTTGATTAATTGATTTATCGTTTGGTCCATAAAATGTCAGAAGTAAAAAAAAAAACATTGACTAGTGTTTGTTTTGTCCACAAACCAAAATGATTCAGTTTTAATGATTTCTTTGTTATGTGGAGCAAAGAAACAAAGAAAAGCTTCACATTTAAGAAGCTAAAACGATCAGAAATCTAGTTTTAATCATGAAAAAAAGCTTCAGACCGATTATCAAAATAGTTGACGATTAATTTAGTAATCGATTAATAATCGATTAATTGTTTCAGCTCGAGATTCTTTTAGACTGGTACCTTCTCAGATCAATTTTAACCATCGTAATACGATTTTTTATTTCCTCTTTAAAACATTTTAACTGCAGTTTGTCATCTGTAGCTTTCACTTTATTCGACTCCATCGTCGTTCAGTCTGACCGTTGTTTCTGGAATACGTGAGCGTACTATTTTTGCGGATGATGGACCACAACGCTGCAACTCGGCAGAATTCAGCACGAGCGGGACAGGATGTCAAACACCAATACAACATTTAGCTTCCTGGGTTTTTTTTTCAGAATAAAAGCCCGCTTGTTGACACTATATCACTTAACTACATCACCGTCACTCTTGTAAATCCAGCGTTCTCTTCTCATTCTCCGATCGGTCGGTGAAACATCAGTTTCTTGAGTTTACAGTACATATATAATTTTTGAATTAACATGAGGAATCCCGGTCTCACGGCTCCAGCTGTGGATTCAGTAGAATCCTGGAGTAAATTGTACAAATCTCTAAATTTGTAACCAAGATCAATGGATTAAAGTTGCCCTTATCTTTTATTTGCTCTGTTTTTAAACATGTTTTTCTCTTAGATGTTGGCTTTGAAAATCGCTCTTTTCCAAATTCCAAATGTGTGTGTGCTTCTGAAGAAATATCTTTTGAAAAACAGTGAAACTGTGTCAGTAGAAACACATGGTAAAAATTTGTAAAGAGAAGAGAATCTCATTGAAAGAGAGTTTGCACGTACACAGCCAAGTATCGGATGGGGAGTATTCTCTCTCATTTCTCATGGCTAAAAATTGACTGACAATTCCCCAATGGTATCAGAGCACAGTTAAAGGTAAGGTTAGTCGGTGTTATTGTAATACGACACTGAGATAAACCTACTGTATACATGAGCACCTGAGAAATTAAATGAGCTTTAAAACTTCGTGCAACAGTTAATGTTTTCTCTCTTTTTCCTTCACAGCCGTACTTCTCGGGCACTCGCAGCCTCTCCCCCATGTCCAGCCTGTTCGGGTCCATCTGGACGCCTCAGAGCGAGCCCTACCAGAGCCACTTCCAACCCGAGCGATCCGCGCCCATGTCTCCCGTGTCTCCCATCAGCCCCCCTCACTCTCCGTTCAGCCGGGAGCCGGAGGGGACCTGCAGACCGATCCAGTACTCCAACTTCAACCCGTTTGGCCCTCACATGAACCTGGACATATGGAACTCTTCTTCCAACCGCAGCTCCAACTCACAACTCTCCAACGACTCTGGCTACTGTGGAGATGTTTAAAAAAAATATATATATATATATATATAATAAAAATAAAAAAACAAAAACAGCAGACTTTAACAATAATTGCAAACATGTTAAACATTGATATGTAAAAGAAAGGAAATAAAAATGAATGTTCTTTTATCATTATTGGGGAAAATGTGAATATTCCTTTTCTTTTATGTTCCCATTTTCAAATGTTAAATGTTGTGAAAGGTTAACCATTTGTTGTATATTTTTCTAGATGTTTTGCAGTTTTGATCATAGAAAATAAAAAAAAAAGGTTTTATACTTGAACTACACACAAGTCTTTTTTTAATTAAACCATTCTGATTATTATTTTTTTGGTGCTAAAAATCAATATTTGCTCCTTAATTCATTGGAGCACTTTATGAAATATTTGAACATTATCTTTGAGAATTTGTCCCAGTTTTAAAATGAAAGACTTAGACAATCTATGTTTTTGCAAACAAGAAAAACAGCCAGACCAAAATGAAAATTATATGTAAAACCATATCGGAAACGCAGAACTGATTTTTGTTATTCATAATCCTTTTATTAATATAAATCCTGTCATATATTATATGTTGCCCCAAGTACTTCATACAAATTACTTTTCATGACTTGGTGGTTTTTGTGACAGGTCTGGATGGTTCATTCAATGGAAATCAAATATTTGTACACCGTAACACACCACTGACTTTTGTTGGCACATGGTTCAATCGTCACAAAATGTGTTTTCACGCAGTGGCACTGCAATAGGTGTCGGTTCTTATGTGCGATCATAACTTTTTGAAGCATGTTTTGTCATTTCCAAATTCCTTTGAACAGGCCTGGACGATACTACACCCACTACTGAGCTGAACTGTACGTTTTCATGTGCCGTTCTCTGTGAATCCTCTGCCGAGTTGTACCTTTGAGTCTGCCTCAGTTTCCTGCAGTCGATCGACAGCCAACTCTTCACCAAGCGAGAACAGCTGAAGAGCATCGACGTGAGTCTGCAGGTTCTCTAATACCTGATCAACACGTGTAACTTCATTGTTTGTCAAAAAGATTACGAATCCTTTCAATGGAAAACAGCCACAGCCGTTCAGCTGTAATAATTACGCATATCGATATATGATACTGATATCACAAACTCAAGTATCAACTGATACTGATATCAGACCGATACAGTCATTTTAGACGTATGAAACTATGACCTACAGTATGTTAACAACGCATTGGTGTCATTTCAAGCTATTTCTTCCGGCCCACAACCTGACTCGGCTAAAATGCGGTTGCTGATTTTGTTTAAATTCATTTTTTTTTCATTAACCGATCCAGGGATTTTGACTAGTATTGGATTCATGTGATCACGACTGATGCATATGGGACCCCCCAGATGCCGCGAGAGGATAAAGTGGCTACAGAAACGTTGCAGATGTGAGGAGATGAAGCAAAGATGGAAAAAGAAAAAGTCAGAGCTTGAGTTTGACGTCTTTGTGTCCCACAGTGAGATGGAAGCACATCATGGTCCCAGAGTCCGAGCCCTGATTTTCCTCCCTTGAGGATGGATTGCAGACCTCATGGACCTCATGGACATCATGGACATCATGGACCTCATGGACCTCGTGGACCTCGTGGACATCATGGATGGCATCGAGAAGGGTGAGAAAACACTGTCTCAGTATTTTGTCAGAAGTGAATGGTGCAAGAAACCCAAAAGGTTCTGTAAGCTACCTGAACTCCACAATGTCCCCAGATTGCCACATTTTGGCAGAGTTCGGTAATTTGGTGCAGTTTCATTTCATGTATTTTAACTTTTGAAAGAGTGCTTCTGTCACTGTGTGAGCCAGAGAATAGATGACCTCATTAAAATGTTTGTGGTCAGCACTCTCTCCACATTTGTCGTGGCCATCAATCCCTTCTTCGAACTGCTTATCTCGGGGATTCAGCTGCGTGGACGAGCGGTGAACCGTTCATTAATTACTCATAATGATTTTTCGAACAGTATTTACCGCTGTTATTCTTATTTATCAAACATTCGGCCCGTGTTTTAATGTTCTAACCTCCCCCGATTTATTCAACTGATATTATTCATCTTTCATTACATTGAATTTGTAGCTCCAATTATTATCATTTCATTTCCCCCGACCGTTTAAATATTGTGCAATTTAAAAAGTCAACGTGTGTGTGTTTATGTGCTCGTGTGCCTAAAAGCGTGTGTAATTTATTGTCGTGCTCTTGAGAGCTGACATATTGCCGCTATTGATCTTTGGCCCTAAAGTCAACACAGAAGCCTGGATACTGATGACAGGCAGTGCCACAGGAACCAGGGTGTCCTGATAACACACACACACACACACACACACACACACACACTAACGCACAAACACATTAATGCTCATATTTACAGAGTTACAGATGTTCGTAAAACTGCGGTCAGTAAAATCTGGTCGTGAAGGCAGGACGTGATCATGATGGACACTTTAATTTCTGACTTTATTTTGCCTAAATCGGTCGATCAAACTTACAAAATTGCGATTAAAATTTGGCTAAATGCAAAGAAAATGACACGTAAGATGCCTAAATATGGATAAAAACTGTGAGAGACAGTTATGGGACAGTGTTGTGTGTTATATAATTCAAAAAAGGAAAAAGACATATTTGAATAAAATGTTCTGGGGATGTAGTTTATGGGCTGGTGAGTAATTAATAATGAAGTTGTTAACCTTGCGAGACAGGATATATATATATCGACCCTGTGGGAAACTGAGCCATGTAAATAATAATTACATGCTTTAATAGACTGATCCCAATAAATTATATTATAATTTATGTATTCATATTTGTTCAGTTAAATGTATTTTATTCATTTTATTTTGCGGAGAAATTACACTTTTTTTTGTTGTTCTTTTTTGAAAAATTCAAGTTTTACTCCCCATGATTAAAGTTAAAGAGCAAATTAACACATTAGGATAAAAAAAAAAAAACAATGAGCAAAATAAATGTAATGTAATGCACTTTATTTATTTAGCTAAACACAATAACAGCATTACTGACACAAAGACCTAAAACAACACATGGTATAAAAACAATGAGCAAAACATAACCCGAAGCATTCATTAAAAAACAATATTGGGAAAAAACATACAAAAGAATAAAAAAGTGTCAGCACGATACTGGGTGTTAAAAATTATTCTAACTAAAGAGGTTTTGAGGTTTTGAAGAGGTCCAGGTCAGTGATAACAAAACTAACGACAGGAGCTGTTTGTTTGTTATTCATCTTGTTGTTCCTTTACATTTAATATAAAATAGGATTAAATAAAGGCACGATAGATTAGTACTTAATTCAGCACGGAAAAGTTCATGCATGAATAGTGTTTTCATGCACTATTCTTCTGTGCTTTACAAAGGCATTTCTGCATTAAATCACAGAAAATCACAGAATAAAAGCAAGATTTTAAACACTGTGAAACACACAGTAAACCTGTTCCTGGTGATCTTTGAGCTCTGGATGCTTCATAGTGAACTGATAAGTCTAGGATGTAAGCCAGTGTAGAGACCTGAGGACTGGTGTGATGTGGTCCAGTTTCCTTGTTTTAGTCAGGAAAATTAAAGCATGAACACGTTTTTTCTGTGTCTTGTTTGGACAGAAAACTCTTGATCCTTGCAGTAATTCTTCAGGTGGTAACAGCCAGACTCAGTGATAGCTTTTAGCTGGTTGTTAAAATTCATATTTGAGTCAATAACTACACAAAGATTTATGTCTTGATTTGTAGCTTTGAATGACACGGAGTCAAGGTGAGCACTGACCTTTGACCTTTCAATTTTACGGCCAAAAACAATCATATCTGTCTCTGGCACATCCGCAATATTTGATGAATATGCTTACTCAGTGAAAGTAAGGGACTGTAGCCATGTGATGACACTGAAATATAAAGTTGTGTGTCATCTGCATAGGTGTGATCAGAGATCTCAATGTAACGGAAAATAGGCCCTGGAAAATTCCCCGTTAACCCCAGCTCGAGTATCATTTGACTGAATTTACAGTTTAGATTTCGATCTCATTTCCATTTGTACATTTTCCTATTCAGGAGAGGTTGAATGGTCTGCTGATGGTGAGCACCACAGTCAAATGGAAGCTGGGAAAGAATTGAGTAGATGCACTAACTGTCTTGTTTCTCTCTTGGATCTGGTTGAAAATATTTGATCATGTTGAGTGACTTTCTAACGACACGTTTATCAGGAACACTTTGTAGCTTTAAGACTCTTTTGTTCTACTCTACAATTTGGACTATTTTCTTCCTGAGCTGAGAGATTTGCTCTCTGAATCAGCCTCTGGTGAATCACATGACAGAGAAAGAATGCAATTGTCTTCCCATTGACAATGAGTTGTCGTCGTGCCTGATCTTAAAGGGGGATATTATGCAAAATCAACTTTCAACGTCATTTAAATCCTTATATTTGGGACTCTGGAGGCCCTATCAGTCGGCAAAGTGTGAAAAAAGTCTCAGCCTAAGTACAGGAGATAAAACTCGCGATGTTGACTTCCGTACTCATTGCTACGTCACAATGCGCTACATTCCTGGAACTGCATCTCGCAGAGCTCCGCTTTGTCCATAAGAGTGCTGGCGAGGGCAACAGTATCCGTAAACCGGAAGTCCACGAAAAATTCGATTCTTGGCTTCACAGTGCAGCACAGAGTTCTACACAAACTTCCAGCCTCAGAGGATTTATCTGTCCAGTGTATACATGTTATATATGACGGCAATGTGCCTGCTAGAGCCTGCAAATGATCACTTTTCCAAATGCTAACTGCTGTTAGCTCCCAGTAGCTTCTATCACTGATGTCATTTCCTGTCCCTTAAGTTTTGTTTTATCTTTTACTTTTAAGGTGGACCTAAAGAGATGCTACTAAACAGAGCGTTCTGAACAGGGCTGTTCTGGCAGGGTGATTGAACTGCTGTGGTGTGTCATCCTTATGGTATTTTGACCAAAGCATGTCACAGACATGTTCATTAGGACACAAGGGAACTAGGTTAACTTGGAGAATTAGGGTATAATATGACCCCTTTAAATACATTACAGTGTACATCGTGTCCCCTGATGGCTCGGAGCAGCTTGTGCTGTGTCTTCTGCTGCTGCTGTTGCTCATGAGTGGTCGGTTCCCCCTTTAGAAGTCAAAACGGCGTATGATGTGATTTCATGCTCTTTTATCCTTTAACTAGCCTGATAACAGGGACAGAAAAGGCGACGATAAGTGTGCGTGTGTGCGCGTGTGTGCAACCACTCTCGATCATCCCCTAGCAGAGAATCCATTAGCTTTGGACCCCCTCCCCGGTTTCCCAGTGATAAAGTAAACAAAGTGTGTTTGACCAATTTGGCAGGCAAATATTTGTTCTGGGAAGCTTCCTCATCCGAAAAGGAGACACGTACGCGTCTACACCCGCGTGCTGCGCTATATATACAGTTGCAATCCTGCTGGACCACTATTACACGTGCACACACAAACAGAAAAGTGGATCCATCGGTGACCTGGTCAGGACCTTTCCTTGGACACATTGACTGGAACCTTCTCAAGGTAATGCAGCTTGAATGTTTTCAACACATTTGAATATAAAAAAATGTGACACTGTCCTGTAAGATTCTTACCTTTTTGTCTCCTCGAATTGTCTCTGCAGTCTTTACTAAGCCAACATGGCAGCCGGCGTCATCACAAACTTCCTTGTCCAGACTCCAACCTACTTCCCCCTGATGTTCCAGCAGTCCCCGTGCAGAGAAGATGACGTAGAAGAAGAAGATGAGAAGCTGGAGGAAAAGCCAGAACAGATTGAAGACGAGGATGAAAGAGAGGAAGACGAGGAAGACGATGGATCTGAAGTCCAGGAGGAAGAGGAAGAAGAATGTTTAGAGGAGGGTTTTTTAAACCCGGCTCTCTACACTGTGGATGTGACCAAGCAGCTGCTGACGTTCGCAGACCTGATCAGTCGCGACGTTCAGCGGTATTTCGGTCGCTGCTCTGGCGACAGAGAGGCTTGCGACATCTACAGCGACTCCGTGTCCGTCGCGACCAGCGGGCGTCTGCGTTACTACGACGACCTGCTGAGAATAGCCAGAGCGGGAAGTCCCGAGGAGCAGGACAACAGCTTTGTGACTTGCAGTGATTACAGCGGAGTTGCCAAGGGCAACAGCAGTTTGGGGCCCCTCGCTGAACTGTTCGACCACATGGGTCCGAGTCAGAGTCGGGGCCAGCCTATGGTCAAACGGCATCTCCCGCTCAGTTTCTGGACGGAGCCGATGCCCTGCTGCCCTCTGGTCGGCTTCAGTGACGCACCTGACGTCACACACGCACACACGAACGGTGACGCGTCCGCAGAGGACATCGCGAGCACGGACACGGACGCACACGTGCCCTTTAACGCGCTCGCACACCACAATACGCACACGCTCGACAACAATCAGCCGGACTTCAGTGATTTGTTGGCAAACTGGGACCCAAACCCAGAGCTCACACACACACTGACGGAGAACATGCAGCATTAAAGACCTCATTCATGATCAATGAAGAGGAGGAAAACAGGGAGCAGCTCAGTGGCCGTGCACAGTGTTTGTTTTGAAGTCTGTTACTCTGAGAAATGACATTTAAATAATTAAAATAACAGTGGCATTGTCTCTGTGTAGATTTAAGTCTGAGGATCATTTAAAGGACATTTATATGTGGTGAAATTTTTACTTTCATGATTTTCCATGATATTTCCTAAATAAATTGCATACTTTTACTCTGATACTTTTCCCCCACATGCAGTTTTCTTATGTCGTTACATTGACCTCCTCTTATTCTTGGTTCTCCTTAAGGTTTCTACCTCTCTTTCTTTTTCCCTGTTATAAGGTTTTTTTTTCCCTGGTAGTTTTTCCTTACCCTGGTCGAGGGTCTAAGGACAGAGGATGTTACCAATCCTGTGAAACCCCCGTGAGATAAACTGTGTATTGTAATTGTGGGCTATATAAATAAGTTTGATTTGATTCTTTTCTGATGATGCTGAGCTCCTCACTCTGGGAAACCCACAGGTGTCTCCTTTATACAGATTATTCCCATAGACCCTGTATTTGCAGAAATACACTCAAATGTCAAAGAGTCTTCAGCCCAAGAAGATTATTACTGATGCAATTGTTTAGGTTGGAGTTCACTTTGTATTTGTTAAAGGATTACAGCTTTAATCACTGTTCTCATAAGTGATTACTTATTCCATCAACCCCCCACAACCCACTCCAACTGCTTCTCAGAAATTAAGTCCTGGGAGTAAGCCAACTTTTTGCAACCAACACCTATGCTAAAATGTCCATCTGGACTTTTTTTTATGTGCTTATTTTAACCAGAAAATGTCCTCTGAGTGAATGCTTTTGCCCATTTTTCCAGAATATCTTTCAATATCTGGCAGTTATTTACAATTTATTGCATGTTTAAATAGTGAAACTTGACATTTTATTTCAGAAAAAAAACTCTGTAGTTGCACATGAACACCAGATTGCGTGTTAGGGACGCAAAGGGACACAATTATTATTAATAATAATTAGTCTTTTTTTTTTCTTTAAAGGTGCCATATGTAAGAATGTGGCCAAAAACGGTTACTACATTCAAATTCAAAATACAGAGGTCTTTTAGGTTTCGTTTTCTCAACTGGCAACCCATGGCATGCTCGAGACTCTACTGACTGCAATGATTGGTAGATGGCGGTAGGTGGCGCCACATGCCAAAACATGATTTCAAAACATAAGTTTGATTTGCAGTCTGCAAAATATTTTTTTTAATGCAAATATTTTGGCTGTACTGTTGTTGTTGGTGAGTTCAGTTTGTTATATGAACATTAATCCTGAGTCTCTGTGACATTTGTATTTAATTTTCTTAGTAACAGATGTGATTTAAAATGTAGCACAGTACAGTACATCCAAAAAAAAAAATCTTAAAACTACAAATTGTAAAAAGTACATAATAGCCTACTCAATTACAGTAATGAGAGTAAATGTAATTCATTACTTTCCCACCTCTGTATACATGTGTCATGTGATACAGATTAATACTTCACATATGTTCACTTTCCTGTGTCCTTTCCTTGGCATATGTTCACTTTCCTGTGTCCTTTCCTCACTGATACTTTTCAATGAAATTTGATTGTGAATGTCGCAAAGCAGATAAATGTTGTGTCTTTTCTGATCCACAGGAGTGTGAAAGAAATGTTTGCAGGAGTGCGGAAGAAAAGAGGCCTTGGTCAAAGTGTTTGCTAAATACAAATGTAATAAAAACAGAAGAGAAGAGTTGATGTTTGCGTCAAAGGCCCAGAAAGAAAGAGTGAGGGTGTCACGACTGCAGCTTCCCATCTGTTGGTGGAGGAGCTCTAATTGAAAACAGCGTGAGGTCGATTTTTAAAGAAAAGACGTGTGATTAATCCAGGCGCCGATCAACCAGTTTGCCTCAATTATGACTTTACAGGGCAAAACGGGATTGGTTGGAACTGGAAAGACTCCCTTTTTGCGAGTGTGACTCATGATTGGAGGAGCAGGGAGGCCAGTCACATTTTGACACACACTCTCTGTGTTGGCCAGATAAAGGTGGAAAGTTGCAGTGACACGTGCACTGCAGGTGTCCACGTCTCAACAGAGAGGGGGGACCAGAGACAGAAGAACGACATCATGAGGACGCGCACGCTTCTGTCCATCGCTCTGCTGGGCCTGCTGCTGTGGGCCTCCTGCATCCAGGCCAACGACACAGACAAAGAGACAGAAGCACCACAAGAGACGTCGAACGAGACAAAGGAAGATGCTTCAGTGGAGACAGAGGAGGAGGAGAAGGAGGAGAAAGAGGCACCGAAGAAAGAGAAAACAACTGAGATAGAGGAGGAGAAAGACGTGATGGTTCTCCACGTCAACAACTTTGCTCGAGCTCTCAGCGAGTACAAGTTCATACTGGTCGAATTCTGTAAGTAGTGATTGATTTAATTCATAAAAAAAAGAGTTGTTAGACTATAAATGGCTCAACATTCACGTAGAGTAACACATAGATCATAGGTTGTTGGATTTTGGGTGATATACACCAACGTTTTAAAAGTTTGGGGTCACCTATGCAAATTGTTTTGTGTTTTCCATTAAAAGTCACACTTTTATTCATCCAAAGAGTTGCAAAATGAATAGAAAATATAGTCAAGACATTGACAAGATTAGAAATAATGATTTTGATTCAAAATATTAATTTTGCCCTTTCGTCAAAGAACCAGCAAAACTGTTTTCAACTGTGCTAACATCATTGCACAAGGGTTTTCAGGGGTTTTCCAATTATCCAATAGCCTTCTAGCACCATTAGCAAACACAATGTACCATTAGAACACTGAAATGAGCCTCTATACACCTATGTACATATTCCATTAAAAACCAGACGTTTGCAGCTAGAATAGTCGTTTACCACATTAACAATGTATAGAATGTATTTCTCATTAATTTAATGTTACATTCATTGACAAAAAGTGCTTTTCCTTAAAAAATAAGGACATTTCTAAGTGACCCCAAACTTTTGAACAGTAGCGTAGATGTGGATTGTTTTAAAGTAAAGACATCCAGGTGTGATTTTACAGAGATACAGTTGTAAATGAGCATGAAGGTTAGTTCTTGGAAGATATGTCCCGTGTGAAAGTTTCCCACCACTGTTTTCTGTTCTTTGTCCGCATTGAGGCGTTATCCCACAACTGTGCAAATGTATGTGCGTTCATACACGTGGCCTCTCCTGTCCAGATGTTCTCGAGGTTCAACTCTCCCACAGCTCAGAGGCAGCAGATACTGGAGGGAGACACTTGTCTCTGCTGCTGCTGCTGCTGCTATCAGCAGCTTATTTCCATGTCTATCTGGACATGTGCTGCTGATAATGGACACCAGTGACTGCACACTGTGCACAGAGGACAGGCTTTGTCTCACAATACCCCCCCCCCAAACCACATGTCCATGTCCACTTTTTATTCCCCCCACAAAAGCACAGCTTGATGTGGTGTGATCTGTGTGTGTGTGTGTGCAGATGCTCCATGGTGTGGTCACTGTCAACGGCTGGAGCCTGTGTTCGCAGAGGCTGCTGGGAAACTGAAGGGGGAGGGACCGACGATGCGTTTGGCCAAAGTGGACGCCATCGAGGAGAAAGAGCTGGCTGACGAGTTTGACGTCGGGAGCTTCCCCACTTTGAAACTGTTCGCCAACGGAGACCGCAAGAATCCTGTTGAATTCACCGGTAAATAACTATATGCTAAATAACTATATGTCACACCACTCATTATATGGCCTTGTCTTCCCCGTCTTGTCCTTTATTCCCTTCCAAAGCAAGTCTCCCTAACATCATGCATTACACACACACACACTGGTTCCCATGACTTAAGAGGAAATTGCATTAACGTACATTCACTTCCTGGAGACTTACTCTGACCTTACTCATAATAATAATTATTATCATCAGTCATACTTATTATGACTAGGGATAATTACTAGGCCAGTAGTAATTATTACGACTGGCCTAATCCTAATCCTAATCCTAATCCTAACCTCAGTCTTCACCCTAAAATGTAGTAATTTATGTAACGGTATTGATTTTTGTCCCTATAAGGAATGCAAGTCCTCATAATGTGACAACGTAACCACAACATTAGAAATACCTGGAAAACGCACGCAACGTAACGTGGCGTAGCGTAACATAGCATAATGTAACGTAATGTAATTTAATGTGGCGTAACGTAACGTAACGTAAAGTAGCATAGCGTAACTCAACACAACACAACACAACACACAAAGGTGGATCAACACTCATTGTACTGTGTAACTTTTAAATATAAACAAATATCCGTTCGATTCAGCTCCACATAGCTCCGTGTTTTGTTTCATGTCAAGACAGACGGATGCAACGACACGTTGCTCTAGTAAAGTGAGACATGACTGAAAACACGAAGACCAGCGGGCCAAAGAAAACTTTCAGACATGAATTTTGTGCCTTAAAAACTTGCACTGCTGGTGTTTACACTCAAACACTCCCGCAGTCAGGTCTGATAGTTTTGCTTGACAGAGACTGTTTTCAGACACAAATAACTCACAAAAACGGAATCATAACAACAACAAGAAGTGACTCACACGCCTCCGGCTATCATTCTGAATCGATAAACACCATATTTGCACGTTATAGTGCAACTGTGTGAGGAAGTCTGTTCAGTAGCAGTGGATTAGCAACATTAGCTTAAAGCTACATCCCAATATTCCATCATGATGGAGCAAAAACAACATTTCTGACGGTATTTTATATAATTTCAAAATAAAAGTGTTTGTTTTGATGTGTGACGAAATATACTTCACAATTGCCCTGTGTTTGTACGCGTCTGCTCAGGTAAGAGGACGACTGAGGGAATAATCCAGTGGATGAAGCGTCGCTCAGGACCTGGTGCTGCTGTGCTGGACTCTGCAGAGTCTGCAGCTCAGTTCATCGACGCCCATAAAGTCACAGTTGTCGGATTCTTTGGTGTAAGTTTGTCCGGTTTATCTTGTCACATGTAAGTCACAAACTATATATTTATTTGTTGTTGATGATTTTATTTTCTTTTTCTTGTACATTAGAGTCTGGAAAGCGAGGCGGCTGAGGTGTTCAAAGGCGTTTCCTTGGATCGGACTGACGCAGAGTTCGCCCTCACGTCGACCCCTGAAGTTTTCCAGAAGTATGAAGTAAAAACCGACTCAGTGGTTCTCTTCAAAAAGGTATGATCATAGAGAGAGTCTGTGCTGAAGCACACAGAGCCTTAATGATGATAGTTTTGCTGCCATCTAGTGACTAGTGATACTTTTCTTTTTTGTAAGTTTAAGATTTAGATTTAGAGGTTTTAAGACCTGCACTTTTATCAATTATTATTCTAATGAAGCGATTGACAGCTGTAGATACTATATAAAGACATTTTTATATTTTATCTAGTGCCCATGCTTTGGTTATCTTCATAACAATATAACATGTAACCTCTCTGCGGTTAGAGGCCTATTACATAATCACCAATGCAACGCTAAGATCAACAACAGCATTTGTTGTTGTTGTTGTATATTTGCAGCGATCAAATTAGATTAGATTTCGGGTCATGGGGTGAATTTAGGTCAACAAACGTGTTTGTGTGTTTGCTTTCGTTTGCTAGTTCGATGAGGGCAGAGCAGACCTCGCATTGTTAGACGACGGCAAGCTGGACAAAAACAATCTGACCACCTTCATCAACAAAAACAGCCTGGAGCTGATCATCCCATTCAGTGAAAAGGTAACACACACAGACACAGACGCACATACATATATATGCTGTATATGGACACACAATGAAATCTTATCCCGTGTTTTCAGAATGCAGACAAGATCTTCTCCTCCAGCATCAAACTGCACAGTCTGCTCTTCATCAACTCCACTGCGGAGAGTCAGAGAGCACTGATGGACGACGTCAGGACTGTGGCCAAAGAGTTCAAGGACAAGGTTATAGTGAATCAGTGATAAAAAAAAAAAGTCTTAAAATGTATATAACCTTATTGTCTTATTGTCATTTGCAGATGCTGTTCGTTTCCATTGACGTGACAACAGCCATATCTCACGTGCTGACGTACTTCGGCGTGTCTGCGGACGACGCCCCCACTGTTCGCGTCATCGAAATGGAGTCGGGCAAGAAGTTCAGAACGGCCACCGATGACATCACAGCGGAATCACTGCGACAGCTGTGTCAGGGGGTTTTGGACGGCACTGCCAAGGTAACCTACCTACCTACACTCTTAGCAATAAAAGTGCTAAGTAGAACCATATAAGATCTATCTATCTATCTATCTATCTATCTATCTATCTATCTATCTATCTATCTATCTATCTATCTATCTATCTATCTATCTATCTATCTATCTATCTATCTATCTATCTATCTATCTATCTATCTATCTATCTAATTAACTCAATTGCAACTACTGTACTGTATTGTAAGTGTATTATCTGAATACTTCTGCCTCCACCGCTGGTTAACACGTACATGTCTTGTCTTGTGCTGTAGCCATACTTTCGGACACAGGAAATCCCGGAGGACTGGGATAAAGAACCGGTCAAAGTCCTGGTGGGGAAGAATTTTGATGCTGTTGCTCTGGATCCGACCAAAAACGTCTTTGTGGAGTTTTGTAAGTCACTTTGTCTACATCTGTTTTAGAGCTAAGCACAACTATCGTGTATCTCTATTTTACTTTGTTATTTATATTTCTAGCAAATTTTACTCCTCTACACTTCCTCTAACTCTCTTTGTTACTCGTTACTACCAAATATAATCAGAAGAAGAAGAGTTGGTAATGGTCTGTGTTTATATAGAGCTTTTCTAGTCCTCCATGAGCTGATTTACACCAAAGTTTTCACCCATCTTTCATATGTGGCAACATGGGGTTAAAGGTGCCATATGTAAGAATGTGGCCAAAAACGGTTACTACACTCAAATTCAAAATACCGAGGTGTTTTAGGTTTCGTTTTCTGACGTAACTGGCAACCCGTGGTTGCTCGGCAGCTGAGACTCTACTGACTGCAATGATTGGTAGACGGCGGTAGGTGGCGCCACATGCCAAAACATGATTTCAAAACATAAACATGATTTACAGTCTGCAAAATATATTTTTTTTAATGCAAATATTTTGTCTGTACTGTTGTTGTTGGTGAGTTCAGTTTGTTATATGAACATTATTCCAGAGTCTCTGTGACATATTAGGAGGATTTTATGGCCAATTGCTTTAGATTTATTACATAATGCATCTTTAAGTGTCTTGCTCAAGGACACATGAAGAGCCAGGAATTGAACCCACAGCCTTGTAGTTGAAAGACAACTTACCCTACCACTTTGCTACCATGGCTCCATCGTAACTTTTACTTATAAAACTTATAAATAAGACTTTTAATGAAGTAATATTATAAAGAAAAAAGTAACTTCAACTTCTACTAAAATAATTTTCTGGTAAGATACTTGTACTTTTACTCAAGTATCCCTTTAAGGTACTTTATATAGCACTGTGTGTGTGTGTGTACCACAGATGCTCCATGGTGTGGACACTGTAAGGAACTGGCACCAATCTGGAAAAAGCTGGCCGAAAAGTACGCTGACCGTGATGACATCATCATAGCCATGGTGGACAGCACAGCCAATGAGATAGAGTCTGTGAAAGTCGATGGATTTCCCACACTCAAGTATTTCCCTGCTGGTGGCAAAGAGGTATATATATATATATATATATATATATACATATATATGTACACACGCATACTACCAATCATTTTTCCAGGGCTTCTTTTGATAATGTCCGTGCTTCCGTCAGGTGGTCGACTACAATCACAGCAAAAGAGATCTGGAGACTCTCTCTAAGTTCCTGGATAATGGAGGAGTGATGCCTAAGGAGGAGAGTGATGAAGAGGATGATGCAGATGATGAGGAAGGCGATGATGCAAAGGAAGACGAGGATGCCGTTGACGATAGCAAGGTTTGTATTTTTACGACTACTTTTTTATCATTTTAAAATTTCCTCCACTCTGTTTTTAATGATTGTTTCTTTCTTTCAGGATGATGATGAGCCAAGTGCCAACACGACACGTAAAGAGGAGCTTTGATGTCACTGTGATTTCTGTCCAATCGCAATCAGTCTTAAATCTTTCGTTTTTATTTAATAAAATTCTTTTGGGTTTGAATTCTGTGTAGTTGTGACACATTTGAAATGACTTTGAACCCGTTGTCAGTTTGGTATCATTATTATCTTGATTATGAACTTGAATATAACACTGAATATAAAAACGAGGCCAACCCAGAATAAGAGTATATTGAATAGCAACAAGGGGGCGACTGCTAACAAAGGAACTCAGTTTGAATGGAAGTCTATGGGGAAATGAGTCTATTTCTCTCTTGACTTCTTGTACTTCCTGTCCTCGTCATTCACCTGTCCTCATTATTCACCTGTCATTCACCTGTCCTCATCATTCACCTGTCCTCATTATTCACCTGTCATTCACCTGTCCTCGTCAGTTACCTGTCCTCATTATTCACCTGTCGTTCACCTGTCCTCATCATTCACCTGTCCTCATCATTCACTTGTCCTCATCATTCACCTGTTCTCCTCATTCACTTGTCCACATCATTCACCTGTCCACATCATTCACCTGTCCTCATTATTCACCTGTCATTCACCTGTCCTCATCATTCACCTGTCCTCCTCATTCACCTGTCCTCATCATTCACCTGTCCTCATCATTCACCTGTCCTCCTCATTCACCTGTCCACATCATTCACCTGTCCTCATTATTCACCTTTCATTCACCTGTCCTCCTCATTTACCTGTCCACATCATTCATCTGTCCTCATTATTCACCTGTCATTCACCAGTCCTCGTCATTCACCTGTCCTCATTATTCACCTGTCATTCACCTGTCCTCTTCATTCACCTGCCCTCTTCATTCACCTGTCCTCATCATTCAACTGTCCACATCATTCACCTGTCCTCCTCATTCACCTGTCTACATCATTCACCTGTCCACATCATTCACCTGTCCTCCTCATTCACCTGCCCTCTTCATTCACCTGTCCTCATTCTCCTGTCCACGTCATTCAACTGTCCACATCATTCACCTGTCCTCCTCATTCACCTGTCCACATCTTTCACCTGTCCTCCTCACTCCTTTACTCGGTAACAGATATGATTTAAAGTGTAGCAAAATAAAGTAAATCCAAAAAAAACATACTTAAATAAAAGTAAAATGATGTAGGGTGGAGTCTGGATGCTTAGATTTATTCTTAGACTCCCGCAGGACATTGAAAACTTCCCCTTGAGATTCTGGCCCATGTTGACATGGTTGCATCATATCTTTGCTGCAGATGTGTTAGATCAACATTAATTCACCCTGCACTGAAGTTTGAGTCTGAGGAGAAGAATTCCACCGTGTTTTTACTGAGCATTGATTTGTTTGGAGCAGAAGAGGCGGCAGGAGTGAACGCTTCACCGGCAGGCAAACGAGGAGCTGGGGTGAGGCAGGCAGAGGGAAAGCAGCAGCAGCAAAAGCAGCAGGAGGAGGAGGAGGAGGAGGAACCTCAGGCAGAGGTAAACATCAAGTGTAGCAACACAGGGGAAAACTCAAGAGGAAGTGGAACTTTAGGCTGCAGTGACAACACAGCGTGGACTGGAGAGCTGTTCTTTTTTCACACCTGGCGTTGGTAAGTGGATGAGACGCACAGTCGGACACAGTGACACACACTTTTAGGAGTTTGCTTTGTGTGGCCTTGAGCATAATCCTTCTCTTACAGGATTTTTATTACCATTTTATATTTTATAGTGCCTTGAAAGATATCCAAGGCCACTTTACAGTGTTTGGGAAGAGTGCAGCGGGGGGGAAGAAGAAAGCTGTAATGCAGTCATTTTAGAAGCTAATAACTTACTTCAGGGGACGAGGACACTAAGTGCAGACAAAGTAAAGGGAGTCTGTTGATTAATACACCATGACCACCATCCAGGTTCACTGGACCGGCCCTCATATAGAGTACCATAGTGGTTTTTGTGAGCTTGACCTGAGTGCAGTGATCCTCATGTGTTTACGTGTGTTGAGCCTATTCTGAAACCGCATTCAAAATCACAGAGACGTCCCCCCTTCATTCGGTCAAACTCAAATTCAATTGACTCAAAAACATTTACCTGAGCTCCTGACCTGACCTGTGTGCTTTTGTGCAGCGCAGCTGCCGCACGATTCTCATGACTCATTATGTAATTGCACGATTAGGAAGGTATTTTTTTTAAATGAAGTGAAATCGATGATTACTGCAATTAGTTTTCACTTAATGCGCCGTCTCTAATTGACATCTGTTGACTATATATATGTGTGTAATAGGTGAAACAAACACACTGACTCACCTGCAGTGTAAATGTGCTGCGGAGAAGGAGATTGCATCGATCAGGAAACAGGTTGTTGTTGTGTGTGTGTGTGTGTGTGTGTGTGTGTGTGTGTGTGTGTGTGTGTGTGTGTGTGTGTGTGTGTGTGTGTGTGTGTGTGTGAGAGAGCAAACACCTGAGGGAAACAGGTGGTTCATCTGTGGGAAGTCAAAATGTTTCTAATTCCAGAGCCAAACTGGTTCAACAGGCTGTGACGTCACGTCTGTCACCAACCCTGCTATGAGTTTCCTCCAACCAAGCTTCCTCATATGTCCACGGTAAGACCACTTCTTTCGCATACTCTACACACACACATACACGCACACACACACACACCATGCTGTGTTTTTTATTATTAGTGTAGGTCATTTTTTTGGGTGTTCTATTTTTGGAGCCAGGTTCTGTTGTGTGTGTTTGTTTGGGGATCAGACACAGTGTGGTTCACGGCTCTTGTTGATGTAAGAGTAAAGAGTCCCATGTGAGTTCGTGTAACACCTACGAGCATCACGAGTCGACATGTTTAATTACAAACACAGCTGATTTTTTTTAATGTGACGCAACGCTGCGTGGAAACAGAGCGAGGAGGAGTAACGTGAATCGGGATTATCAGTGTGTTCACGTCTGTTTCTCACCATAGTGACTCTGCTTTCTTCTGGACTCACAGTAAGTGTTTCACTGGGGGTTAATTGGCTTATAGTCTTTTATTTTTTTATAACAATTTAATGAAAATAAAATTAATTTGGGTTTATATTACTGCTATATGTAGCTTTACTGAAAGAAATATATATATATGTATATCCCAGTGTGTAAGGAGTCAAAATAAAGAACAAGATTTGTGCTTCCTATACATTTATATTACACTGTGTGTGTGTGTGTGGTGTTGATTGAAACATCTGCTCTCCTGGTGAAAGTTCACACACGCAGTGATCTCAAACCCTGAGATCTTCAGCTGCATCTATTGTAACCAGCAGCTTCCACAACAGAATCAGAGCAGCACACTCCGTGTGTGTGTGGTCATGTGACCGCCCGGGCTACACAAGGCAGACGAGACAAGAAGCTGAGATGTTCAGATTACCTACGATGCTTCAAAGCTGCCCAGACTGATGACTGATTCACACACACACTCACACACACACACACACATGGTGTAATAACGAGTACAACCAGTTAGTTACTAAATTGAGATACTGTGTGTCAGGACAATATATTTAAATTTACGCCATGATGGAAAATGTGGTGCTGTGAAGATGAAAACAAATGAAGTCAGATTTTCATTGACCTGGCGTCTGACACGCTTCCTACACACTTCACATGTGAAGTGTGTGAGGTTTTATTATTTATTTTATTAAAAATATAAGACAAGACAATTGTTTGTACGGGGTCTCTGCAAGTCAAATTTAAGACTTTTTAAGACTTTTTTAAGACCATAATTAATACAATTTAAGACCCATTTCAAATCCATACTGGCAAAAAAAGTACAAAAGACATAAAGGAAAATTGGAGTCACAAACTAGCACTTACCCATCTTATGCAATTCGGCTTTGCTGTGGGCTTTCATTAAGTTTTCTCCGCTGCTATGCTAAGCTGTAACACACCGCGGCGGCGCACACGGCGCGCTAGCTAGCGGTGTTCGATAAATTCTCACCGGGCAGCACAGGTGGCCTACTTTAGTTCCGTGTTGTTGTTATCGTTATCACATCCTCAAAAATAGAAACATTTCAAAGCGAGACTGAAGTTCATGCATGTTTTAAATAAAAGTAACATTAATAGGTTTTTAAGACCTTTCAAAATTGTATTTAAGACCTTTTATGAGATTTTAGGAGAATTTAAGACATTTTAAGGCCTTAAATTCAAATGATTGGATTTAAGACTTTTTAAGACCCCGCGGATACCCTGTTGTATATGTACACAAAGTTATTATTATTAAAAAAATCTAATCAAATTTTTAGCTACAATTACCCTCGAAACCCTAATACTACTACTTCCAGCACTAATACTGCTACTACTGTGAAAAATGATGACGATAATTGCAAATTATTTAGTCTAGGAGTTGCCATAGCAACCCACCCATTTATCTGGGCTAAAAACACTGATATGGAGTGTCCTTGACCTGGTGGGGACTCAAACCAGCAACCCTCTGCTCACAAGCCAAGTTCCCTTTCCACTTGTCCATGGGCTGCCCTCTAATAATAATAATAATAATAATAATAATAATAATAATAATAATAATAATAATAATAATAATAATAATAATAATAATAATAATAATAATAATGATAATGGATTTAGATATTGGACTCAAATCATACACATGGAGCAAACAAAGGGACATTAAATGACACATGACAATCAAATAACAGTAATAAAAAAAGTATGAATGTATTAAAAACGTTGTACCTTAAAAAGCATGAAACAGTACTTTTTGAATGGTGAGTCAAACGACGGGTTTCCCATGAGCAAAGCTTTTAAATCCTGTGTATTTTTTTTTTATTTTTTTTTTTTACCAGCATCCTGTTTGACCGAATGATCTCCTGATGGAACCTCCTTCATATGAAGAGGCCAATCTCCACCCTTACGCTCTGAGAACAGGAGGATTCAGCTCCCCAGCTCCCCCCTCCTACTACGCCTCCCTCTCATCCCCCCCCACACCGCCTCCCACCTATGTAGAAGCAGGTAAAAAAAAAAAGTAGAAAAGACGTCTCGCTGGTTTCTCTTTCTTTTGTATCTTGTCACAGCTCGTCGTACATTGAGTGGGAGTCATCCAGGCTAAGACAGGTGAACTTCTCGATTCTCCTGTTCCTTCATCTACAGAAACTGAGATTTTTTTTTCCCTTCACGATTCTCCTGATTGACCAAAAACAATTGCAGTTCATGATTTTGAAAATGATTTAAACTTAAACAGGGCGTAGCCTTGTGTCTGCACAGACAGTGGTCAGAAACATCGCAGATAGCATACATATTTTATCCTATAATAAGTCATGATGAATTATGCAGTTTCCCCCCTTGTGGCACATTCAAAATAAATCACAAGGACTGTATGTTCGGTGAGTTATGCTGGATTTTCAAGTCACTCAAATGAAACATGAATGCTTTTCCCCACTCACGATTATCCTGATCCTAGAAATTCATCACGATTAACTTATTTCATTACAATAAGCTATAATATTGCATATTGGGCAACCGAAAAATGAAGTAGTGAAAGAACTGGCTGTTATCAGTGAAATATTTCAGTTAATTTCTAAATCTCTGATGAAAAGTCATGGACATTTTGACCACATGACCACACATCCACTAGACCAGGGGTCGCCAACCTTTTTGAGACCGAGAGCTACCTGAAGGATAAAGAATAATATGGAGGGCTACCATATAAACATTTTATGCACCATTTTTTTTTTTTTACCATTCAAATGATTAATATTATGCATTCATTTGCATACACGTTCATTCCAGTGCTTACTCCTAACGATTATCAGTTTTTATAAACAATATCAATGATATTTTACCGAGTGATCATATGGATGCATGCAAGTGAGTTGAGGTGAAGTGAACCCGCGGGCACCATATCGGCTGCCCGAGGGCTACCAGGTGCCCGCGGGCACCACGTTGGTGCACTAGACTATGACTTTTTTGTCAAATTTTGGACGTCGTACTATAGTAAGACTTTTTGGACGACATACTACCTTATGACTTTTTAGTCAAATTTTGGGCGACATACTATAGTCAGACTTTTTTGTCAAATTTTGGACGATGTTCTAAAGTATTACTTTTTTGTCAAATTTTGGACGACATGCTAATATATTACTTTTTTGTCACATTTTGCATGCTATACTATAGTAGGACTTTTTTGTCAAATTTTGGACGACATACTACCTTATGACTTTTTAGTCGAATTTTGGATGACATACTATAGTATGACTTTTTAGTCGAATTTTGGATGACATACTACAGTATGACTTTAATCAAATTTTGGACGACATATGAACCAATGACTTTATAGTCAAATTTTGGACGACATGCTAAAGTATGACTTTTTAGTCAAATTTTGGATGACATACTATAGTATGACTTTTTTGTATAAATATTGGACGACATACTATAGTATGACTTTTTAAACGACATACTAAAGTATGACTTTGTAATCAAGTTTTGGATGACATATAAACCTATGACTTTTTTGTCAAAGTTTGGACGACATACTACGTATACTGTGACTGTTTTAGGCTGATTTTGGACGACATAGCCCCTTTAACTTTAATGTGAATGTTTCTTTTTCACTAGTTACGTTTCAGCCGGATCCATTTCCTGTCCTGTCTGTACACTCAGTGCCCACTACTCAGACCTCACCTCCGCAAAACACTGGAAACATAATACATCCACTCACACAAGGTACCAAGACTACAGTTGACATTATTTAGCTCTTAACCGGGCTGTCTTTCTTACCCTGATGTCCTGCACTGTCCTCCCCGTGTCTTTTCTCACACAGTTGGTGGAGGACGACGTCACAACAACCAACAAACTCGGCCGGCTGTAGTTGTGACGCAGCCGCCGCCTGTTCCTATCTCTGTCACATACCTGCGAGACATTCCTGGTTTGGTGCGCTGCCCGCACTGCCACCACACTGTCACCACACAAGTCACGTACATGCCTGGGAAAGCTGCCTGGTGCATGTGTGTTCTTCTGTCAGTGATGGGGTGAGACACACAAATACACAAACACAAGTACTGCAAGTAAAAGTTCATTTTCTGCTTTTCTGCTTTTATTAGTTAACATGGAATATAATGCTTTTTTTGTGTGCATGTGTCCTTGATGGCGGCCATGTTTGCAGTGAGGGGCGAACGTTTATGTACATGTTAAAAGTCCAATTTCAGTCAGACTAAGACTCAAATTCGGATTTTCTAAATGTCATGTAAACAAGTTAGTCGGACTAACATACCTGGATAATGTGATTTATAGTCTGATTACTCCTGCATGCGTACACTTAGTGGGAATTTCCTCCCCGGTCTTTGACCAGGAAGTAGAAAGAGGTGATGTATAAACTGCGGGCGATCTAATTTGAATCACGATTAACATGAACAGCATGTACGAAACACCCAGAACCACAGCACCATCAATTTCCCGCTTACAGAGAGATACAGCGCCACCTACGGAGGCGGAGTCAGACGTACGCCGCCAATAAATCGATTTTCTCCTCAGCATGTATACTCAGCAAGTTGTCCGATTGCCCGATCTTAGTCTGACTATGGCCTTAGCTTGTTTAAACATGTGCGTGTCTGAGACTAAGTCGCCGATGACTACGTCAACACCTCATACGACCATATTTCAAAATTCAATTCCAGAGTGCTGCTACATTGAATCTGTCTCAACTCTTGTCACCTCAGGTTGGTCTGTGGTTTCTGCCTGATCCCGTTGCTGGTACGCGGACTGCAGGATGTGTATCACTCGTGCCCGCAGTGTGGAAACAATTTGCACGTGCACAAAAGATGACGTTGTCGGGATTTAGAAGCATCCGCTTCTCCTACTACAACATGGATAGTCTGTTATGAGCTAAGCAGCTCACCCTGGAGACGTTTGAATCTAATTAATAAGAGAACATACTGGACTTTACTGTATGGATGGACACATGAGAAAAGGACTGTGCTGCAAGAGCAAGTTTGAGATGTTTCTGTGGACTTTTTCTTCACAAAACTCTCCACAGCTGATTTTCTCACAGAAAAATACAATAGTATATACAATAATAATAATAATGCAGCGACAGGGGGTGAGTATACAACGCCAACAAAATCATTTTGACTTTAAATTATGACTTTGATAAGATATGGACTATGTTCACATGTATTACCTTCATCTGAATAAGGTCAAACTCAGAATAATCAGATTTATGCATATGAAGTCTTTAGCTACGCCTGCATTAATCTGATAAATATGTCCCACTGGAGTTTTGACAGAAGTCGCCGTGAGTCATGATAGGGCTACGTTCTGTAATGTGTGTACAAGGATATAACATCGTAATCTGAATACTTTCCTGTTCAGAATAAGTCACATTGTTGGTTTCCATATAAACGGAACCGTGTTAGCCACAGGACGCTGAAACTGAGGAAACTAAATGGAACTCAGCCCTGTAGCCTTTACTGCTGTGTCTGCCATGAAAAAAGCCTTTTTGTAAGATACTGTTCACATTTTTAATAATATAAAACTAGGGATGCACGATATATTGGGCATTTTGCTGATATTCAATATGCTGATGTTTTTTCCTGAGCCAAACTGCAGACGTCATTCAGTCTCTTCTGTATTTCTTCATCGTGAGAAATCAATAAACATAACAAAGTAATAGTTGGAAAGGTGTGCAAGCAGAGGGAGCTAAGCAGAGTTTGCCACTATCTAATAACTATATCTTTAAGTTAAATATCGGCCAATACCAATATTGCGCTGATAATATTGTGCATCCCTTTATAATACTGTGTATATATGGAAGGAAATCACTTTTTGTATTTGACCATTTATAAGAAGGTTTTTAAATACCACAAGAACAAATATTCAACATTTACCAAAGAAGATGAGGAAAACTTGACCTGGTATGGAAGCCTAATATATATATATGTATATATATATATATATACATATATATATATGTATATATATTTTTTTTTTTAAGTAAACAAAGCCCAACTTCATTTTTCCTGTACAGAGACCGACCCTAATGTAAAATATAAATGTTTTGTTTGCTGTTAATAATTTGTTTACGCCAGTACAGTTTGCACATAATGTTGTATTATTGAATTGTGGTTTTGTTACAAATAAATCATCAGTTGAGAAACATACAAAAAAAACAACAACTATTTATGGATTTTAAACTTTAAATACTGGGTTTAAGTTGGGCTGCTATAAATAAGTGAAAGTGGATTGAATGTAGAACACAGTTTTGTATAAAGTACCTCAAAGGGATCTCAAAGTATCTCAAAGTATCTTACCCAGAAAATGACTTTGGTATAAGTTCAGGTCACTTTTTATCTATCACTTATAAGGTATATGACATTTACTGTACTTGTGTATCAAAAGTCATTTTCTGATATAAAATGTGCTATTTTTAGAAGTCAAAGTATTAAAAAAGTGAGGAGTGAGGATGGAGCCACACTCTAAAAGTGCTAAGTAGAACCATATAAGGTTCTTCAACTTGTCCTCATAGGAGAACCCTTTATTGGCTCCAGGTAGAACCCTTTATTCAGGAAAGGGGTTTTAAAGGGTTCTCTGGATCAAAATGGTTCTTACTGGAACCATTAGTGTTACCAAGAACCCTTGAAAAACCCTTTTCAGAAGCAAATGGTTCCAGGTAGAACCTCAGCCCTTGTAGAATGACGCTTTTGGAACCCTTATTTCCAGGAGTACATGGTAGCTCAGTGGTAGGGTGAGTTGTCTTTAAACCGGAGAGTTGTGGGTTCAGTTCCTGGCTCTGCTTGTCTATATGTGTCCTTGAGCAAGACACTTAATCCCATGTTGCAGCGTGTGAATGGCAGAACTATAGTGTCTTCTTCTGAATTTATTTGGTAGTAACAAGTAACAAAGTTGCTAGAAATATAAAGTATAGATATACGCAAAAATCAAGTATAGATACATGAATTGTATGCTTAAGTAACAAAGTATTTGTACTTTGTTACATAACCACACTGGTAGAAAATACTCTCCCTCTGAACTGCTTTGGGTTAGGGTTAGTGTTTCCCATGTTGCCTTACCCACTTTTAAATCCTGCACTCAGTAACTGTGCTTTTCCATTACATAACAAATCTATGACATTCACTTGTTGAATTTAAAATGTTATGGAGGAAAAAGACAGTTTGCATGGTTTCGTGCTTCCATTTCAGTGTTGCCGAGGGTAACTGTGTTAGTCAAAGGGCAATGAGATATTAGTGATATTCTTGATACGAGCAGCAGCAGCAGCAGCAGCAGCAGCAGCAGCAGCAGCGATACAACAGGGGACAGATAGGAAAGTTAATCAGCTACAGACTGGTGGGTGAGTCGGCAGATAACAAGAAGCATTCATAGCTACCTGATCAGCACACACACACGTTTGTGCTTCATCCATAGTGAGGACCCTCATAGACATAATGCATTCCCTAAAACCAAGTATTAACCCCCCCCCCAAAAAGGCCTTTAAAGGTGTAAGAAAAATACCCTCACTCTGTATGGTTTAAACCATTTTTAGTCCTCACAAAACCACACAAACACACTTTATTGACACTTTATTATCATGCATTCTCTAGCCCTTAACCCTAACCCTAACCTTGACCCTAAACTAAACCCCAATTCTAACCCTCAAGTTTTTAGGGTTAATGTCCACAGAAGGTCAAAATGTCCCCATGAAGAAGGTGTTTTATTGTTTTGGGACATCACAAAGATACAAATACAAACACACACACAGGTTTGCGCAGCTATTCTACTTAGGACGCCAACATTGACAATCATTTTTAGAGCCTAAACATTATCACTATCCCACACACACACAAGCACGCGTGCACACACACACACACACCCACAATGAGACTTAATTGCACTTGTCAGACTTTCCTTCCTCCACTCCCTTTACCTCTCATACTTCCCTGTCAAGTGTGCTCCAATATCCAGGTCAGGTCATCAGACTGTGGCTGAAGCACCATGAGGAGAGTGCTGCTGCTGCGGCTGGTGGCTACGACAATGGCGGCGGCCTTCTGTCTCTGCGCGTTTGTCGCCGCAGACGCAGCACACGACGAGCGACATGATGACGAGTCTCTCCTCGAGGAGAATTTGGTTTTACAGGCGACGAGAGGAAACTTCAACAGGGCACTGAGACGACACAAGCAGCTCCTGGTGCTTTTCAGTAAGTAACGCTCAACACAAACTTGGTTGACATGGGGACCGTACCTATGTTCCCCGATAAATGATCACGGGTCAGCTCAGGTGGCCTACTTTAGTTCCGTGTTGTAGTTATGTTATGTCATTTAGCAGAATTTAATACATTTTAAATTCAAATTATTGGATTTAAGACTTTTTAAGACCCCGCGGATACCCTGTCCCTCCCATTGCATGTTGGTGAAACTGCAGCCTTTGCTCATGCTGTGTTCCAGAGCCCATCCAAACAAACGGTGTGTGGGACTTATCCTACCTGTATTGTACAAGCTCCTACTTCAAAGCGTTCCACCAATTGAAGTCGAATGTTAGAAAACATGGACGATTGAAGAGGCGTTTTGACTGTCAGCAATTCAGTCTACTATAAGCGAGCCGCATGTGTAAAAGCGATACACATCGATATGCAACGTCACGAGTATACTTTTACCGTACATATCTTCATGCTAACAGATAACGACAACGACATAATTTCACGCATGAAAAACAAGTTGTGATAAAAAAATTGCTGTGTCTAAAACAAGTCTACACGCAGAAAAGTAAAGTTTATAGACTATTCATGTGACTCCATGGGCACCGCCATTATTCTTCGACTTCATTTTGGTGAAGTGGGGGTAGGCCGATCAGCTCCGAGTTCAGGAGTAGGAGGTCCCACTTCGACAAGCATTCCAGTGCACTTTTTCTAGTTGGAGGTAGGATACAGTAAGTCCCACATAGATGGGCTCAAGAACGCAGCGTTAGTCTTAGACAAAACTCGAAAGGCGATTAATTTGCTCACTGTGCACTCAAATTTGCTTCAGGAACTTTTTTTGTGGATGCTCCTGTGTGTTTTGAGTCTTACTCCAAACCGTTCATAGCAGTGTTGCTGTTGCCATTCAACAAACTGCTTTCAGCAAACCTCACCAACACCAGGGCGACATGAGATCTCAACACTGCTTTACTAAGAAACAGTAGGAGTTGTGTGGAGCTGATTCCGTGAACTCATTTGACTATAGTTTGAATGTAATGCACACACTGTGCCTTTAAAAGGTGCCTCTGTACCTGATTAAGTCGTTTGAACATGTTTTCTACTGTGTTTTCGTTGCGTGTAGATGCTCCTCTGTCCGGTGAAGGCCATCGTGTGGCAGCAGCTTTTGAAGGTGCTGCAGCGGAGCTTCAAGGGTCAGAGGTTAAACTCGCTGTCGTCGACGCCTCGAAGGAGAAGGACCTGACCAAAGCTCTGAATGTCACCAATCAACCAGCTATTAGGCTGTACCTCGCTGGGGATAAATACAACCCTGCCCTCTGCCCACGTAAGAGACTGTAAAAATGACACATTTACAGAGCCGTAATTTATCATGTTAGCATTACAGAGCTGTAATTACTCATTTATCATTATCTTAAGAAGTGGAAACCTTGTTATTGTTCCTGGGCTGTTGATTCACTTGTGCATGGTTTCTCATTGGCCTTTATCTAGTTGAGAAATAACACTATTCTAATCTAATATGTACAAATTAAACAAGCTACATGATAGTGAAAGTATTTGCTTCAAAGCATTTGTATAATTCCTTCGAAATCTACTGCTAGTGACAATGCAACGAGGCGGCTTGTGTAAATAAATCATTAAAGTTACTGAAGTGATTTTTATAATTTATTAATAAGTGTTCATTTCCTCATTTAAGGAATAATCAGCAGCTTAATGAGCAGTGAAGATATTTGTTGGATGCATCCTCACTCATTTATTTGTCTATGAGAAATGATGGAATCTGCCCTTAGATAAGTCACAATAATATATTTAATTTGTTGCTGTTGTTGCTTTAAGTGTGCTCCACCATAAGTCATCATTTTAAAACTGAACTTAACAAAAGCATACGTCCCAAAATGTCAAACGTCTCCATTAATGGTGTTTACAAATATCTCTTTAATTTAATAAACTGTTGTAAATTAAGTTTTTTAAAAATGTGTTTCCTTCTGTCACATTTAGTTCCTCAGAGTTCAGCATCCATCATATCCTGGCTGAAACGGAGGGCGGGGTCTGTTTCTGACATCATCGCTGATCTGAGCCTATTAGAGGCCTCAGAGGAGCTGACGGTGGTTGGATTCTTTGAGGTAAAACAACTGTTGTTTTACTGACCTTTTCCTCTCCACATTTGAATTAATTTGTGTAACAACCTCCCTCTCTCTCTCTGTGTGTGTATGTGTGTAGAAGCTAGAACAGGAGTACATTCAGGTGTTCTACTCTGCAGCCATTGAGCTCCCTGATGTGAAATTTGCTGTGACACAAAACCCTGAAGTTATAAGTAATTATGGTCTCACGCATAATGTTGTGCTGCTGCTCAAAAAGGTACACACACACACACACACACACACACACACACACACACACACACACACACACACACACACACACACACACACACACGTTTACCAGGCTAACAGGGGACTGTCTTTGTTTGAAACAAAATGTTTTGCCTTCAAATATCAGGGGTTACAGTATTTGCAGCAGGGCTGACTTTAACTGGGCTTTAATTATATAAGATACAATAGAAAATCTTCAGAGTTTGCAACCTTTAAAGTTCACAACCTTCCAAATTCGCAACCTTCCAAGTTTACACCCTTTTAAGTTAGTTTGAAACCTTTAAAAATCACCAAATTTGCAACTCTCCAAGTTCACCTTCAACGCTTACAACCTTCCAAATTTGCAACCCTCCAAGTTCACAACCTTTAACGTTTGCAACCTTCCAAGTTCACACCCTTTTAAGTTTGAGAACTTTAAAAATCACAAACTTTAAAGTTCACAACCTTCCAAATTTGCAACCCTCCAAGTTCACCTTCAACGCTTGCAACCTTCCAAATTCGCAACCTTCCAAGTTCACACCCTTTTATGTTTGAAACCTTTGAAAATCACAACCTTTAAAGCTCAATACCTTTTCAGTTCACAACCTTCCAAGTTTGCAACTGTTAGAGTTCACCTTCAAAGTACACGTGTGTGAATGAAGCATTGAAATCCCTGCTCTAGTCAATAGGGGCAGTGCTGAGGAGTGTCTTTAACACACACACACACACACACATATGCAGGTCCTCTGTTGGCAAAAATAATGAACAATCAGAGGGTCAGAGACATAATGTTAGCGTTATTTAAAGCATGATCACTGTTGGTAAATGTGTAATGACTCCGAGGTTCACTGATGAGTGTTTTATGAAGAGGATTATGTTCTTTCTTTACAGTATTTCTGTTTATTTATGTGTGTGTCTGTGTGTGTGTGTGTGTGTGTCCTACAGTCTAGGCTCATCCAGGCTTATAAAATGATGCCTCAGACATCTAAAGAGGAGCTGATCATCTTTATCACCGTCTACCAGATGGATCCAGTCACTGAATACACTGGAGAGGTTATACTGTGTTATAGACACACACACACACACACACACACACACTAACTCTGACTGCTCTCCTGAAAAATAGCAGTTACCGTTTTTATGGTTTACTGTGAATAAATGGGTATTGTTTGCTGAATTATGTTGACTATATTAAGAAATTGGGATTTCTGACTCTTCATGTTTTGGCTGCATATTTTCTCATTTATGAATAATCTGAAATAATAATAATTTAAAAAAGCCTTTACCCGGTACTCGTATATACCCAACTCATTTCCAAGGATTTGCAGGCATCAATGGCTCGTTCAAGCACGTTGCTTGAATTTGTTGTGACTGACAAACACAACAAATGTACAATGGATCATGTGACACTGGCTGCTTCAGTATTTCCGTCCTCAGTTGACACCTCAGGGAAACCGAGCGCTGATCCTAAACTTCTGCACTCGTCACAATAAGCCAACTGTTTGTTATGTATAATTTTTGAGTTTGTGAAATGCGAAGTAACCGTGCATTTACATAACGGGAACATCTTGTTTTTAATGTCTGGTTATAATATTCTCACTCAGTTTATTAAGTCAGTAAACATTTTATTGAGGACTTAATGGTCTTGATCACTAGTTCCAGGTCTTTTTAAATAGAATCTGATGTCAAATGTTTAATGAATATTCCCATTTAGAGAAAAGTAGAAGATACTGAGGATGCCTCTCATTACCTGCTATATCCTGTGCCCCATTTATCTATAGTCTGTCTATAAATGTTCTCCATGCTTGGTCATAGTTCTGCTAACAGTTTTGCTGACCATGGTCACCGAATTCAGTGTCTCTCAGAACACGTTTGGTAAAAGCACAGTATAAAAGCATGTGAAACACTTTGAACATTGTACACAAAAAGTTGGAAACGCTGTGCATTGGCAGTTCCCATTTAAAGTCTGCGGTGTCGACTGACAGTGATTGTGTTTTAATCTCTTGCAGACAGCTGCTCAGATCCTATCCTCGCCTGTGTTAAACCATGCGCTCCTGTTTATTAAAAAATCCTCTGCAGACTTTGAGGAAATTCACTCTGCCTTTGACAGTGCTGCACTGGCATTCAGGCTGAAGGTATACACACACACACACACACACACAGAGTTTTGCATTCTTTCTTTGACACTCGTATGAGGCATAATGCATTTCCTAACCCCCTTAGTCCCCAAAAACCTGTTAAAGTTGCATGGATCAGCCAAAATGTCCTCACAAAGATAGGTATTGGTCCACACAGCCTAAAGACACATGGGAACGTCTCCTCTCTGTGTGTCTGTATTCAGATTGTGTTTGTGTTGGTGAATGTGGAAGAGTCTCGTAACGGACGAGTGATGGAGTATTTCCAAGTACGAGAATTTGAGGCCCCTCTCATCCGACTGGTCAACATGACTGACCACGTGACGTATCACCTGCCCTCTGACTCCCTGGACGAAGAAACCATCAAAAAGTTCTGTCAGTCCTACTTAGATGGCGAGGCAAAGGTAAATTACACATATGATTTTTTTTTTCCCTGTGTGATACCTTTACAAAGATGGAAGTTTGCCCTGACTCTTATGTACACACTGTATATCTTTTGTGCACATTAATGCTACAGCCTAAGATGCGGAGTGAGCAGATACCTGAAGAATGGGACAAAAAGCCAGTGAAAGAGCTGGTGGGAACGACTCTGGAGAAAGTTGCCTTTAACCCACACAAGACAGTTTTTGTCCTGTTCTGTATGTAAACACACTTTTCACCTATTGTCTGTCTAATAAGCATGGATTTGCCGATTTAGGATGGATTTGGTGATTTAGGATGGTTGACCTTGGAAGCCAACAGTCCTGCTCTTATGTTCTGTGCTTCCTGTTGCTATTTAGTTGTATTGTAAATTGTTATTTGCAGTTTTACCTCACAAACAGGGTTGTATAGTCACTGGGATTATGTCAACAAGTCATCCAACTCAAACGATCATATAGGTCGTTTTTGGTTGACCCCCAAATATGACCCATAGAAGCTTTTAGTGCCCCCAGTGGTATTTTTCAATTCAACTTAAGCACAAGTGTTATTGAGGTTGGGTGAGGATGGTCAGCCAATTTTAGATATTTGTGTTCTTATACAAATACAAATTGGGTCATTTTGGCCAAACCCTGAAAACGACCCATTGGTACGTTTTTATCGCACCAGTATTTTTCAAAGTGTTAAGGCCCAGGTATACTTCCGTGCACAGCGCATACGCAAACTGAACTTCCGCCCCAGTAGGTGGAGTATTAAGCCCCACTCACCAAACAAAAAAAAAAAAACAGAAATAGTCGCCAAGGATAGTCGTCAGAGCCTCGATCTTGAGACCCTCGAACCGACTTACACCTGCCCGACAGGTTTTTCAGCTGTGAGACGCTCAAACCAGACGTGTCCCTTAAAAAGCATCGTAGAATCGTTCTCTTCTTCTTTGGTAGGAATGTGTCCTATTCCCTGTGTCCAGACTTGTACCGCCACCCGATGGTGAAGTGGGATACTACAGGACCCTGACGTGCGAGTATACCAGGGTCCGCAATATTCAACGCGGAATATACCAGGGCCTTTCTAATTGAAGCTACCAGATGGCTGTTATTCCTACTACTGCTAGGGGGCGCCTATTTCAAAAACATACCTATGGGTCATAATTTCTGCATACGACCCATGGTTACGTTTCGTTGAAGGACAGTCTCGCCCGAATGCAATTTCAGGAGCAGAGATAAACTGTACTGTAGGTGTAGCTAACGTCACCACAGAAGGATAAGAAAGCACAACTTGATGATGTAAATAAACAAAATTTCGTATTTTGGGATTCCAAGCCCTAATCTCCACTAATTTGCATCAAACTTTGTAATCCGTAGACCCACTTTTCCCAAGCATAAAACTTTAATGCAATATATGTTTTTTTTATTTCTGCATCTCTGTGTGGACGTCTTTCAGATCTGCCCTACAGTCAGGAGTCCCGCGCTCTGTTCCCACTGTGGGAGGAACTTGCCGAGGCTTTGAAGGAGCGAGAGGACACGGTCATTGGGCGCATCGATGCCTCGGCGAATGACATCGATATGTCGATGCAGGGATCCTACCCATCGCTCTGCCTGTTTCCTGCTCTTTATTCTGAAAGGGTACGAAGCACACGTTTTAGTGTGCCTAAAGAGAACACACAACCATCAACGTAATCCAGATACTACCATGAAAACTTTAAATAGAAACAAAAACATCATATATTAATCAGTTCTAAATGTATGTATGATGCATGGTCCACTGAAACTGGTGATGTGTTAAGATTGTTGATGCATGTGTTCCCGTTAGGTGGTTGTTTACACTGGGAAAAGGAAGCTGACGGACCTGCTTAAATTTATAAATGAAGAGATGGAAAAAGCCAAAAAGGAGAGAGTTAAGGTAAAAACCTCCTCCTCACCAATGTATGGAATTGAGCTTTTACGTGTGTTAAAAATAAACTCTTGTTTTCGTGTCTCCAGGAGGACGAAGAAAGGATGGAGTACATGGAGGCTGCTGAGAAGGCAAAAGATGAGCTTTAGTACAGGAACAAAGACCATAAAGAGTGTGTGTGTGTTTATAGAAATATGGATCTGGTTCTATTTACTGAACTAAACTATTGTAAACCTCTCATTAAAGTTGGAAATATTGCAAATATTTTCAATATTTGACCTCAGGGAGCTTCTGTCTTTGTCATGTTGATGTTACAAAGCCCAAACAAATGTCCCTGCATGTTTAAATGTATAAAAATAATAAGAAGTCCAACTATTTCCACCACAGATCTCTGACAACTTAACATTGATCAGGATCTCGGTCACGATTGATCCTTTAGCGCTTACATATAAACTAACTTTCTAGATCTTTATCAGAAATTTGCTAATGTAGATGAATATTAACCAGTGTAACATTTTCTGATGTTTTGAAAAGGTCTTAAATATCAATAATGAAAATGTTGTGTAATCTTGAGCCCAATACAAGTTATATAAGGTCACAAAATGGCTTGCAGGAAAGGGAAAAACCAAATATATTTGCTGAAATTAAAAAAAAAAAGTATTTCTCTGGTCACAATGTGCACATTTACGTGCTTTTGCATTCTTCGTAAGATCATGTTTTTATTTGCTCTTGCTATTTCCAGCTCAGTTCCTACAGTAAAGCTAAAACAAGTGTTACACTCATACTGTTAAGAGCAAAAAAAAAAAAAGTGCCATTGAAACCAATTTAAACTGCACTTTTGCATGCACTTTTTTTTATAGCTGGGTGTTAGTCTGGTCTTTTGTCTTGGAAGTGATTCTCACTACTCTCCACCAGGTGGCATGGTTTTTGGCCATATTTGGCATATGGAGAAAAAAAAACATGGTATTTCCACTAGATGGCACTGTCACAAGCTTCAATGACATATCTGTAATAATTTAACACAAACATATTTTCTTTGCATGTAGTATAATAATTCATATATACGTATATATATATATATATATATATATATATGTATATATTTAAAATGATATCAATAATAAGTTCAGATGTAGGTAAAAAGAAATCAGTGATAAAGGTTGTTTTTTTTTGTTGTTTTTTTAAAGCATGTTATACACATTAATATGAGCTAAATGTTACTATAAAAACAAAGTCATTTCTCATGTAATTTAAAAACCATGATACCGTTGAGAGTCCTCGGTGCTGCCGCAGCCTCTGCTCTGCTCTCGGTGACGCGCAGTGACTTCACAAAGGAGGAGGAAGAGGAGGAGGAAGAGGAGGAGGAGGACGCCGCTGCGCGCATCTCTCTCTCACCGTCTCCTCTGCTTCTCTCAGCGGGCTTCAGGAGACACTAACCCCCTCGGCGGGATGGAGCTAGCGGGCGCGTACGGCGCCAGGAAAGCCGGGAGCGTCGCGTTTGATCCGGTCGCTTTCTTCACCCACCCGCGGACCATCCTCAGACTCATGTCGTGGGTAAGAAATCCTCCTCTGCAATGTGTCCATTATTATATGGATGGGCCTGTGTCTGGCCCCCCCACACTCCCACCAGCACCCCCCTCTGTCTGTCTCTGACCCATTCACACAGTCTCCATTGACTGGACTCATCATTGAAATCATCATCATCATCATCATAATTGTGCAGCTTGTTCCAACAAACGCATCAGTTGAGTGATGCAGCTCCTGGTTCAGGATCATCATGACTGCTGCTGCTGCCATGTGTTTACCTCTGGCTCCTCTTTGTGTCTGTAGCCTGTGCTAATGTGGAGCTGTAACACATCTCTCTGTGTGGTGTGATGCTGCTGTGCAGCTGTGAGTCACTGTGCAGCCTTTATAATGTGGACACTTTAATGGATTTTAAAGGAGACCGGTGTTGGAAATGCTACTTTTGAAAAAGTAATTAGTTACAGTTACTTTTCCAAAAAAAAAAAGTAACTGAATTAGTTACAAATTATAAAAGTAACTACTTAATAGGGAAAGTAACTATTGCGTTACTTTCAAGTACATTTTAAAGGGGACATATTATGCAAAATCAACGTTTTAATCATTTAAATGCTTTTATTTGGGACTCTGGAGGTCCTGTCAGTCGGCAAAGTGTGAAAAAGATGACATAATCATGTTTTTGTGGTCCTCCTCAGTCTAAGTACAGGAGATAAAACACGTTATGTTGACTTCCGTGCTCACTGGGACGTCACAATGCGCTAATTTCCTGGAATTTTTGTCTTTTGTCTTGTTCTATTCTTGGCTCCACAGTGCAGCACAGAGTCCTACACAAACTTCCAGCCTCAGAGGATTTACCTGTCTAGTGGATACATGTTATATATGACAGCAATGTGCCTGCTAGAGCCTGCAAATGATCACTTTTCCAAATGCTAACTGCACTGTTAGCTCCCAGTAGCCTCTGTGGCTGATGTCATTTCCTGTTCCTTAAGTTTCGTTTCCTCTTTTTTAAGGTGGATCTTTAAGGTGGACCTAAAGAGATACTACTAAACCGAGCGTTCTGAACAGGGCTGTTTTGGCAGGGTGATTGAACTGCTGTGGTGCTTCATTCTTATGGTATTTTGACCAAAGCAGGAACTAGGTTAACTTGGAGAAATAGGGTATATATCCCCTTTAAATGCTCAAAGAATTAGGACCTCACCTCCACCCCGTCTTTAACAGAACTTAAAATTAATGTGCACTTGCAATTTATGATAAATCTGAATATTATAAAGAAATGGACACTTAACACAATACATTACTAACATAAACAGTGCACACAAATCTAAACTATATTAATGTCGCTATGAGACGAAGGGAGTCTAACATACCAGTTTGTTAAGCTTCAGTTGTTTTGATTGCGTGGCACTGTCTTCGTCGCCTTCGGTGTTAATGGCCACTCGTTTCGTGGAAGCGTGTGAGTGACGTTCAAAGATGTTTCCTTGGGTCAGAATTGCTTGACGCCGACTTTTGTCCAGGGCATAATGTGAATTTAACGTATAAATGATTTCCTTTAATTTCATTTATGGAAAAAACTCATGGCTATGCTTCCAGTTCAAGACGGCTGCTTTAGGATTCAACATGTTGTTGATCGTTTACTCACTTGCTTTCGTTGTTTGTGTCAACAACACCCGCCCAACTCTGCCTCTGATTGGCTTACAATGAAATTTTACCCTACCTCAGCCAATCATCATCACTTATGCGGTTGTCTTTGGCAATTAATAGTGGCAAATAACAACCGATTAATCACATAATTGTTGCTGTCAGTTGATTTAAATGATAAACTAATTGATTGAGCACATCTTTTTGTTTTACTGATATTCTCTGGTTTCTTTGCTGCATATAACAAAGAAACATCACCATTTCCAGGTTTCTGACATATTACAGACCAAACAAGTACATTAATTGATTTTGAAAAGAATCGTTAGTTGCAGCTTTACAGTGCTGTTTTACTCCGTTAGTGCAAATGACTGTCAGTGATTGTCATTATCCACAGACTGAAGAATCTTCTTCTAATGTGTGTATTTGTGACGCTGGAGTTCCCCCATGAGGGTAGAGTGTAAGACGAGTCTCCTGATGCTATTTCAATAGTTTCTCTCAGTTCAACGCCCTTTTGATGACCGTGTTAGACAAAATATTATCATTATCTTCCTTTTATGAGAGATTTTATGACCACAAACCCAAACCCATCTTTAGCCAGCATTTTTCAATAGTTTTTATCAATTTATATTGTTTGTAAGTGCTTAGTGTTACATGTTTTGTAATATATATATACATGTTTAACTTAAACAAATGGAAAACCTTTTATTATGAATGAAAATACAACCTTTCAAAATTGCCGGCAGAGAAAAAATAAATACACTTCATATGAAGACCAAAAGATGAAAATTAAGCACATTTTCACTACAATCTTAGTTAGTTTTAGTTAGTTCTGTAAATGCACAGTTCATTTTTAGGTAGTTGTTGTTGTTTGTTTTTAAACTCTAGTTTTTTTAGTTTTTGTTACTTCATTTATATTTAACTTTAATAACTTCTTCTTTGGACATGTTCTGTGTACATTATATCTTCATATCTCCGTTACACCTTGAACAGAAGCTGTGTCTGTGTGTGTGACATCATGTATGAGGAATGTCAGGCATTTACACACCAGTGTGTTCATTCTCTCTGAGCTGTGAGATGATAAACCAGCCCACGTGCTCTCTTCCCTGCAGGTTTTCTCCGTCGTGGTGTTCGGTTGCATCGTGAACGAGGGCTACATCAACATCGGCAGCGAGCGTTTGCTCTGCATCTTCAACAACAATTCTGACGCCTGTAACTACGGCATCACCATTGGCGTGGCCTGTTTCCTTGGCAGCGTCGGCTTCCTGGTTCTGGACGCTTACTTCCCGTCCATCAGCAGCATCAGGGACAGAAGACGTGCCGTCCTGCTGGACCTCGTCTTCTCTGGTAAGAGTAATCATAAATGTTTTTGAACTCTTTAAACTTTAAGACTTTATTCAGCTGAATGATGAATATGAGGCAATGACTTGCGGCCCATTAGCTTAGCTTAGCACAAAGACTGGAATCAAAGGAAACATTACATGAAGGTTTGAAATTTAAACCAAAATAAAAACCATCGCAATGAGACCAAAAAATCATATTGATGGTTAATATTCAGTGGAATTTTTAATTTATATATATTTAATTATTTAATCATCTTATATCAAAGTACTTAATGTTGTCATTATTTTATTGGACAATAATGTATAAAATCCCTGACTGTTGTATTTTACAAACATTTTTGATTATTAGCATACAGTATATCAGTGAATGGAAAATAAAGCAAAAGGTGTCCAAGAAAACAACATGATCCTGTAACAACACATAGCATGTGGTCCAAAAATGGTGAAAAACGTTTTTGTCAATTTTTGGACGACATGCTATAGTATGACATTTTGACCATTTTTGGACAACAAGTTATACGAGGACATTTTTGACAATTTTTGGATGACATACTATACTATGACATTTTAATTTTTTTTTTACTATATTTCATACTATATGTCTGCTGAGATAGGCACAGCACCCCCCGTGACCCTCTGGTGGAGGAAAAAGCGGTAGATAATGGATGGATGGATGGATACTATAGTATGACGTTTTTGACAATTTTGGACGACATACTATAGTATGACGTTTTTGACCATTTTGGACGACATACTATAGTATGACGTTTTTGACCATTTTTGGAGGACATACTATGGTATGACGTTTTTGACCTATTGGACCATTTTTGGATGACATACTAGTATGAACTTTTTGACAATTTTTGTACGACATGCTATAGTATGACGTTTTTTACCATTTTTGGTATTTTTAATTATTTTTTTCCAAAAAATGGTCACATTATGGACGGCATAGTATAGTAGGACATACTACATAGTATAGTATGACCTTTTTGTCAAGTTTTGGACCAAAAAAACGTTTTTCAAAAAAATGTTCCAATTTTGGACGACATAGTATAGTATGTCAGTTTTGTCAAATTTTGGACCAATTTTTTTTTTCAAAAAATGGTCACATTATGGACGGCATAGTATAGTAGGACATACTACATAGTATAGTATGACCTTTTTGTAAAGTTTTGGACCAAAAAAAAGTTTTTCAAAAAAATGGTCAGATTTTGGACGACATAGTATAGTATGTCGTTTTTGTCAAATTTTGGACCAATTTATTTTTCCAAAATATGGTCACATTATGGACGGCATAGTATAGTAGGACGCACTACATAGTATAGTATGACGTTTTTGTCCAGTTTTGGACCAAAAAAACGTTTTTTAAAAAAAAATGGTCAGATTTTGGACGACATAGTATAGTATGTCGTTTTTGTCAAATTTTGGACCAATTTTCTTTTCAAAAAAATGGTCACATTATGGACGGCATAGTATAGTAGGACGCACTACATAGTATAGTATGACGTTTTTGTCAAGTTTTGGACCAAAAAAACGTTTTTCAAAAAAAAATGGTCAGATTTTGGACGACATAGTATAGTATGTCGTTTTTGTCAAATTTTGGACCAATTTATTTTTCCAAAATATGGTCACATTATGGACGGCATAGTATAGTAGGACGCACTACATAGTATAGTATGACGTTTTTGTCCAGTTTTGGACCAAAAAAACGTTTTTCAAAAAAATTGTCAGATTTTGGACGACATAGTATAGTATGTCGTTTTTGTCAAATTTTGGACCAATTCTTTTTTTTCAAAAAATGGTCACATTATGGACGGCATAGTATAGTAGGACGTACTACATAGTATAGTATGACCTTTTTGTCAAGATTTGGACCAAAAAAACGTTTTTCAAAAAAAATGGTCAGATTTTGGACGACATAGTATAGTATGTCGTTTTTGTCAAATTTTGGACCAATTTTTTTTTCAAAAAAATGGTCACATTATGGACGGCATAGTATAGTAGGACGTACTACATAGTATAGTATGACGTTTTTGTCAAGTTTTGGACCAAAAAAACATTTTTTTTAAAAAATGGTCAGATTTTGGACGACATAGTATAGTATGTCGTTTTTGTCAAATTTTGGACCAACTTTTTTTTTCAAAAAAATGGTCACATTATGGACCGCATAGTATAGTAGGACGCACTACATAGTATAGTATGACGTTTTTGTCCAGTTTTGGACCAAAAAAACGTTTTTCAAAAAAAATGGTCAGATTTTGGACGACATAGTATAGTATGTCGTTTTTGTCAAATTTTGGACCAACTTTTTTTTTCAAAAAAATGGTCACATTATGGACGGCATAGTATAGTAGGACGTACTGCATAGTATAGTATGTTGTTTTTGTCAAGTTTTGGACCAAAAAAAGTTTTTCAAAAAAAATGGTCAGATTTTGGACGACATAGTATAGTATGTCGTTTTTGTCAAATTTTGGACCAATTTATTTTTCCAAAATATGGTCACATTATGGACGGCATAGTATAGTAGGACGCACTACATAGTATAGTATGACGTTTTTGTCCAGTTTTGGACCAAAAAAACGTTTAAAAAAAAAATGGTCAGATTTTGGACTACATAGTATAGTATGTCGTTTTTGTCAAATTTTGGACCAATTTTTTTTTCCAAAAAATGGTCACATTATGGACGGCATAGTATAGTAGGACGTACTACATAGTATAGTATGATGTTTTTGTCAAGTTTTGGACCAAAAAAACGTTTTTTAAAAAAAAATGGTCAGATTTTGGACGACATAGTATAGTATGTCGTTTTTGTCAAATTTTGGACCAATTTTCTTTTCAAAAAAATGGTCACATTATGGACGGCATAGTATAGTAGGACGCACTACATAGTATAGTATGACGTTTTTGTCAAGTTTTGGACCAAAAAAACGTTTTTCAAAAAAAAATGGTCAGATTTTGGACGACATAGTATAGTATGTCGTTTTTGTCAAATTTTGGACCAATTTATTTTTCCAAAATATGGTCACATTATGGACGGCATAGTATAGTAGGACGCACTACATAGTATAGTATGACGTTTTTGTCCAGTTTTGGACCAAAAAAACGTTTTTCAAAAAAATTGTCAGATTTTGGACGACATAGTATAGTATGTCGTTTTTGTCAAATTTTGGACCAATTCTTTTTTTTCAAAAAATGGTCACATTATGGACGGCATAGTATAGTAGGACGTACTACATAGTATAGTATGACCTTTTTGTCAAGATTTGGACCAAAAAAACGTTTTTCAAAAAAAATGGTCAGATTTTGGACGACATAGTATAGTATGTCGTTTTTGTCAAATTTTGGACCAATTTTTTTTTCAAAAAAATGGTCACATTATGGACGGCATAGTATAGTAGGACGTACTACATAGTATAGTATGACGTTTTTGTCAAGTTTTGGACCAAAAAAACATTTTTTTTAAAAAATGGTCAGATTTTGGACGTCATAGTATAGTATGTCGTTTTTGTCAAATTTTGGACCAACTTTTTTTTTCAAAAAAATGGTCACATTATGGACCGCATAGTATAGTAGGACGCACTACATAGTATAGTATGACGTTTTTGTCCAGTTTTGGACCAAAAAAACGTTTTTCAAAAAAAATGGTCAGATTTTGGACGACATAGTATAGTATGTCGTTTTTGTCAAATTTTGGACCAACTTTTTTTTTCAAAAAAATGGTCACATTATGGACGGCATAGTATAGTAGGACGTACTGCATAGTATAGTATGTTGTTTTTGTCAAGTTTTGGACCAAAAAAAGTTTTTCAAAAAAAATGGTCAGATTTTGGACGACATAGTATAGTATGTCGTTTTTGTCAAATTTTGGACCAATTTATTTTTCCAAAATATGGTCACATTATGGACGGCATAGTATAGTAGGACGCACTACATAGTATAGTATGACGTTTTTGTCCAGTTTTGGACCAAAAAAACGTTTAAAAAAAAAATGGTCAGATTTTGGACTACATAGTATAGTATGTCGTTTTTGTCAAATTTTGGACCAATTTTTTTTTCCAAAAAATGGTCACATTATGGACGGCATAGTATAGTAGGACGTACTACATAGTATAGTATGATGTTTTTGTCAAGTTTTGGACCAAAAAAACGTTTTTTCAAACAAAATGGTCAGATTTTGGACGACATAGTATAGTATGTCGTTTTGGTCAAATTTTTGACCAATTTTTTTTTCCAAAAAATGGTCACATTATGGACCGCATAGTATAGTAGGACGCACTACATAGTATAGTATGACGTTTTTGTCCAGTTTTGGACCAAAAAAACGTTTAAAAAAAAAAAATGGTCAGATTTTGGACGACATAGTATAGTATGTCGTTTTTGTCAAATTTTGGACCAACTTTTTTTTTCAAAAAAATGGTCACATTATGGACGGCATAGTATAGTAGGACGTACTGCATAGTATAGTATGTTGTTTTTGTCAAGTTTTGGACCAAAAAAACGTTTTTCAAAAAAAATGGTCAGATTTTGGACGACAGTATAGTATGTCGTTTTTGTCAAATTTTGGACCAACTTTTTTTTTCAAAAAAATGGTCACATAATGGACGGCATAGTATAGTAGGACGTACTGCATAGTATAGTATGTTGTTTTTGTCAAGTTTTGGACCAAAAAAACGTTTTTCAAAAAAAATGGTCAGATTTTGGACGACATAGTATAGTATGTCGTTTTTGTCAAATTTTGGACCAATTTTTTTTTCCAAAAAATGGTCACATTATGGACGGCATAGTATAGTAGGACGCACTACATAGTATAGTATGACGTTTTTGTCCAGTTTTGGACCAAAAAAACGTTTTTCAAAAAAATTGTCAGATTTTGGACGACATAGTATAGTATGTCGTTTTTGTCAAATTTTGGACCAATTCTTTTTTTTCAAAAAATGGTCACATTATGGACGGCATAGTATAGTAGGACGTACTACATAGTATAGTATGACCTTTTTGTCAAGATTTGGACCAAAAAAACGTTTTTCAAAAAAAATGGTCAGATTTTGGACGACATAGTATAGTATGTCGTTTTTGTCAAATTTTGGACCAATTTTTTTTTCAAAAAAATGGTCACATTATGGACGGCATAGTATAGTAGGACGTACTACATAGTATAGTATGACGTTTTTGTCAAGTTTTGGACCAAAAAAACATTTTTTTTTAAAAATGGTCAGATTTTGGACGACATAGTATAGTATGTCGTTTTTGTCAAATTTTGGACCAACTTTTTTTTTCAAAAAAATGGTCACATTATGGACCGCATAGTATAGTAGGACGCACTACATAGTATAGTATGACGTTTTTGTCCAGTTTTGGACCAAAAAAACGTTTTTCAAAAAAAATGGTCAGATTTTGGACGACATAGTATAGTATGTCGTTTTTGTCAAATTTTGGACCAACTTTTTTTTTCAAAAAAATGGTCACATTATGGACGGCATAGTATAGTAGGACGTACTGCATAGTATAGTATGTTGTTTTTGTCAAGTTTTGGACCAAAAAAAGTTTTTCCAAAAAATGGTCACATTATGGACGGCATAGTATAGTAGGACGTACTACATAGTATAGTATGACGTTTTTGTCAAGTTTTGGACCAAAAAAACGTTTTTTCAAAAAAAATGGTCAGATTTTGGACGACATAGTATAGTATGTCGTTTTTGTCAAATTTTGGACCAATTTTTTTTTCCAAAAAATGGTCACATTATGGACGGCATAGTATAGTAGGACGTACTACATAGTATAGTATGATGTTTTTGTCAAGTTTTGGACCAAAAAAACGTTTTTTCAAACAAAATGGTCAGATTTTGGACGACATAGTATAGTATGTCGTTTTGGTCAAATTTTTGACCAATTTTTTTTTCCAAAAAATGGTCACATTATGGACCGCATAGTATAGTAGGACGCACTACATAGTATAGTATGACGTTTTTGTCCAGTTTTGGACCAAAAAAACGTTTAAAAAAAAAAAATGGTCAGATTTTGGACGACATAGTATAGTATGTCGTTTTTGTCAAATTTTGGACCAACTTTTTTTTTCAAAAAAATGGTCACATTATGGACGGCATAGTATAGTAGGACGTACTGCATAGTATAGTATGTTGTTTTTGTCAAGTTTTGGACCAAAAAAACGTTTTTCAAAAAAAATTGTCAGATTTTGGACGACAGTATAGTATGTCGTTTTTGTCAAATTTTGGACCAACTTTTTTTTTCAAAAAAATGGTCACATTATGGACGGCATAGTATAGTAGGACGTACTGCATAGTATAGTATGTTGTTTTTGTCAAGTTTTGGACCAAAAAAACGTTTTTCAAAAAAAATGGTCAGATTTTGGACGACATAGTATAGTATGTCGTTTTTGTCAAATTTTGGACCAATTTTTTTTTCCAAAAAATGGTCACATTATGGACGGCATAGTATAGTAGGACGCACTACATAGTATAGTATGACGTTTTTGTCCAGTTTTGGACCAAAAAAACGTTTTAAAAAAAAAATGGTCAGATTTTGGACGACATAGTATAGTATGTCGTTTTTGTCAAATTTTGGACCAATTTTTTTTTCAAAAAAATGGTCAGATTTTGGACGACATAGTATAGTATGTCGTTTTTGTCAAATTTTGGACCAACTTTTTAGTATGACGCACTACATAGTATAGTATGACCTTTTTGTCAAGATTTGGACCAAAAAAACGTTTAAAAAAAAAAAGGTCAGATTTTGGACGACATAGTATAGTATGTCGTTTTTGTCAAATTTTGGACCAATTTTTTTTTCAAAAAACTGGTCACATCATGGACGGCATAGTATAGTAGGACGTACTACATAGTATAGTATGACGTTTTTGTCCAGTTTTGGACCAAAAAAACGTTTTTTAAAAAAAAATGGTCAGATTTTGGACGACATAGTATAGTATGTCGTTTTTGTCAAATTTTGGACCAATTTTTTTTTCCAAAAAATGGTCACATTATGGACCGCATAGTATAGTAGGACGCACTACATAGTATAGTATGACGTTTTTGTCCAGTTTTGGACCAAAAAAACGTTTAAAAAAAAAAAATGGTCAGATTTTGGACGACATAGTATAGTATGTCGTTTTTGTCAAATTTTGGACCAATTTTTTTTTCCAAAAAATGGTCACATTATGGACGGCATAGTATAGTATGACGCACTACATAGTATAGTATGACCTTTTTGTCAAGATTTGGACCAAAAAAACGTTTAAAAAAAAAAAGGTCAGATTTTGGACGACATAGTATAGTATGTCGTTTTTGTCAAATTTTGGACCAATTTTTTTTTCAAAAAACTGGTCACATCATGGACGGCATAGTATAGTAGGACGTACTACATAGTATAGTATGACGTTTTTGTCCAGTTTTGGACCAAAAAAACGTTTTTTAAAAAAAAATGGTCAGATTTTGGACGACATAGTATAGTATGTCGTTTTTGTCAAATTTTGGACCAATTTTTTTTTCCAAAAAATGGTCACATTATGGACCGCATAGTATAGTAGGACGCACTACATAGTATAGTATGACGTTTTTGTCCAGTTTTGGACCAAAAAAACGTTTAAAAAAAAAAAATGGTCAGATTTTGGACGACATAGTATAGTATGTCGTTTTTGTCAAATTTTGGACCAACTTTTTTTTTCAAAAAAATGGTCACATTATGGACGGCATAGTATAGTAGGACGTACTGCATAGTATAGTATGTTGTTTTTGTCAAGTTTTGGACCAAAAAAACGTTTTTCAAAAAAAATGGTCAGATTTTGGACGACAGTATAGTATGTCGTTTTTGTCAAATTTTGGACCAACTTTTTTTTTCAAAAAAATGGTCACATTATGGACGGCATAGTATAGTAGGACGTACTGCATAGTATAGTATGTTGTTTTTGTCAAGTTTTGGACCAAAAAAACGTTTTTCAAAAAAAATGGTCAGATTTTGGACGACATAGTATAGTATGTCGTTTTTGTCAAATTTTGGACCAATTTTTTTTTCCAAAAAATGGTCACATTATGGACGGCATAGTATAGTAGGACGCACTACATAGTATAGTATGACGTTTTTGTCCAGTTTTGGACCAAAAAAACGTTTAAAAAAAAAAAATGGTCAGATTTTGGACGACATAGTATAGTATGTCGTTTTTGTCAAATTTTGGACCAATTCTTTTTTTCAAAAAAATGGTCACATTATGGACGGCATAGTATAGTAGGACGTACTACATAGTATAGTATGACGTTTTTGTCAAGTTTTGGACCAAAAAAACGTTTTTTCAAAAAAAATGGTCAGATTTTGGACGACATAGTATAGTATGTCGTTTTTGTCAAATTTTGGACCAATTTTTTTTTCCAAAAAATGGTCACATTATGGACGGCATAGTATAGTAGGACGCACTACATAGTATAGTATGACGTTTTTGTCCAGTTTTGGACCAAAAAAACGTTTAAAAAAAAAAAGGTCAGATTTTGGACGACATAGTATAGTATGTCGTTTTTGTCAAATTTTGGACCAATTTTTTTTTCAAAAAACTGGTCACATCATGGACGGCATAGTATAGTAGGACGTACTACATAGTATAGTATGACGTTTTTGTCCAGTTTTGGACCAAAAAAACGTTTTTTAAAAAAAAATGGTCAGATTTTGGACGACATAGTATAGTATGTCGTTTTTGTCAAATTTTGGACCAATTTTTTTTTCCAAAAAATGGTCACATTATGGACGGCATAGTATAGTAGGACGTACTACATAGTATAGTATGACGTTTTTGTCAAGTTTTGGACCAAAAAAACGTTTTTTCAAACAAAATGGTCAGATTTTGGACGACATAGTATAGTATGTCGTTTTGGTCAAATTTTTGACCAAATTTTTTTTTCCAAAAAATTGTCACATTATGGACCGCATAGTATAGTAGGACGCACTACATAGTATAGTATGACGTTTTTGTCCAGTTTTGGACCAAAAAAACGTTTAAAAAAAAAAAATGGTCAGATTTTGGACGACATAGTATAGTATGTCGTTTTTGTCAAATTTTGGACCAACTTTTTTTTTCAAAAAAATGGTCACATTATGGACGGCATAGTATAGTAGGACGTACTGCATAGTATAGTATGTTGTTTTTGTCAAGTTTTGGACCAAAAAAACGTTTTTCAAAAAAAATGGTCAGATTTTGGACGACATAGTATAGTATGTCGTTTTTGTCAAATTTTGGACCAATTTTTTTTTCCAAAAAATGGTCACATTATGGACGGCATAGTATAGTAGGACGCACTACATAGTATAGTATGACGTTTTTGTCCAGTTTTGGACCAAAAAAACGTTTTAAAAAAAAAATGGTCAGATTTTGGACGACATAGTATAGTATGTCTTTTTTGTCAAATTTTGGACCAATTTTTTTTTCCAAAAAATGGTCACATTATGGACGGCATAGTATAGTAGGACGTACTACATAGTATAGTATGACGTTTTTGTCAAGTTTTGGACCAAAAAAACGTTTTTTCAAACAAAATGGTCAGATTTTGGACGACATAGTATAGTATGTCGTTTTTGTCAAATTTTGGACCAATTTTCTTTTCAAAAAAATGGTCACATTATGGACGGCATAGTATTGTAGGACGTACTACATAGTATAGTATGACGTTTTTGTCAAGTTTTGGACCAAAAAAACGTTTTTTTCAAAAAAAATGGTCAGATTTTGGACGACATAGTATAGTATGTCTTTTTTGTCAAATTTTGGACCAATTTTCTTTTCAAAAAAATGGTCACATTATGGACGGCATAGTATTGTAGGACGTACTACATAGTATAGTATGACGTTTTTGTCAAGTTTTGGACCAAAAAAACGTTTTTTCAAAAAAAATGGTCAGATTTTGGACGACATAGTATAGTATGTCGTTTTTGTCAAATTTTGGACCAATATTTTTTTTTCCAAAAAATGGTCACATTATGGACCGCATAGTATAGTAGGACGCACTACATAGTATAGTATGACGTTTTTGTCCAGTTTTGGACCAAAAAAATTTAAAAAAAAAAAAAATGGTCAGATTTTGGACGACATAGTATAGTATGTCGTTTTTGTCAAATTTTGGACCAATTATTTTTTTCAAAAAAATGGTCACATTATGGACGGCATAGTATAGTAGGACGTACTACATAGTATAGTATGACGTTTTTGTCAAGTTTTGGACCAAAAAAACATTTAAAAAAAAAAATGGTCAGATTTTGGACGACATAGTATAGTATGTCGTTTTTGTCAAATTTTGGACCAATTTTTTTTTCCAAAAAATGGTCACATTATGGACGGCATAGTATAGTAGGACGTACTACATAGTATAGTATGACGTTTTTGTCAAGTTTTGGACCAAAAAAACGTTTTTTCAAAAAAAATGGTCAGATTTTGGACGACATAGTATAGTATGTCGTTTTTGTCAAATTTTGGACCAATTTTTTTTTCCAAAAAATGGTCACATTATGGACGGCATAGTATAGTAGGACGCACTACATAGTATAGTATGACGTTTTTGTCCAGTTTTGGACCAAAAAAACGTTTAAAAAAAAAATGGTCAGATTTTGGACGACATAGTATAGTATGTCGTTTTTGTCAAATTTTGGACCAACTTTTTTTTTCAAAAAAATGGTCACATTATGGACGGCATAGTATAGTAGGACGTACTGCATAGTATAGTATGTTGTTTTTGTCAAGTTTTGGACCAAAAAAACGTTTTTCAAAAAAAATGGTCAGATTTTGGACGACATAGTATAGTATGTCGTTTTTGTCAAATTTTGGACCAATATTTTTTTTCCAAAAAATGGTCACATTATGGACCGCATAGTATAGTAGGACGTACTACATCGTATAGTATGACGTTTTTGTCAAGTTTTGGACCAAAAAAACGTTTTTTCAAACAAAATGGTCAGATTTTGGACGACATAGTATAGTATGTCGTTTTGGTCAAATTTTGGACCAATTTTTTTTTCCAAAAAATGGTCACATTATGGACTGCATAGTATAGTAGGACGCACTACATAGTATAGTATGACGTTTTTGTCCAGTTTTGGACCAAAAAAACGTTTAAAAAAAAAAAATGGTCAGATTTTGGACGACATAGTATAGTATGTCGTTTTTGTCAAATTTTGGACCAATTTTTTTTTCCAAAAAATGGTCACATTATGGACGGCATAGTATAGTAGGACGTACTGCATAGTATAGTATGTTGTTTTTGTCAAGTTTTGGACCAAAAAAACGTTTTTCAAAAAAAAAGGTCAGATTTTGGACGACATAGTATAGTATGTCGTTTTTGTCAAATTTTGGACCAATTTTTTTTTCCAAAAAATGGTCACATTATGGACGGCATAGTATAGTAGGACGCACTACATAGTATAGTATGACGTTTTTGTCCAGTTTTGGACCAAAAAAACGTTTTTCAAAAAAAAATGGTCAGATTTTGGACGACATAGTATAGTATGTCGTTTTTGTCAAATTTTGGACCAATTTTTTTTTCCAAAAAATGGTCACATTATGGACGGCATAGTATAGTAGGACGCACTACATAGTATAGTATGACGTTTTTGTCCAGTTTTGGACCAAAAAAACGTTTTTCAAAAAAAAATGGTCAGATTTTGGACGACATAGTATAGTATGTCGTTTTTGTCAAATTTTGGACCAATTTTCTTTTAAAAAAAATGGTCACATTATGGACGGCATAGTATAGTAGGACGTACTACATAGTATAGTATGACGTTTTTGTCAAGTTTTGGACCAAAAAAACGTTTTTTCAAAAAAAATGGTCAGATTTTGGACGACATAGTATAGTATGTCGTTTTTGTCAAATTTTGGACCAATTTTTTTTTCCAAAAAATGGTCACATTATGGACCGCATAGTATAGTAGGACGCACTACATAGTATAGTATGACGTTTTTGTCCAGTTTTGGACCAAAAAAACGTTTAAAAAAAAAAAATGGTCAGATTTTGGACGACATAGTATAGTATGTCGTTTTTGTCAAATTTTGGACCAATTCTTTTTTTCAAAAAAATGGTCACATTATGGACGGCATAGTATAGTAGGACGTACTACATAGTATAGTATGACGTTTTTGTCAAGTTTTGGACCAAAAAAACATTTTAAAAAAAAAATGGTCAGATTTTGGACGACATAGTATAGTATGTCGTTTTTGTCAAATTTTGGACCAATTTGCTTTTCAAAAAAATGGTCACATTATGGATGGCATAGTATAGTAGGACGTACTACATAGTATAGTATGACGTTTTTGTCAAGTTTTGGACCAAAAAAACGTTTAAAAAAAAAAATGGTCAGATTTTGGACAACATAGTATAGTATGTCGTTTTTGTCAAATTTTGGACCAATTTTTTTTTCAAAAAAATGGTCACATTATGGACGGCATAGTATAGTAGGACGTACTACATAGTATAGTATGACGTTTTTGTCCAGTTTTGGACCAAAAAAACGTTTTTAAAAAAAAAAATGGTCAGATTTTGGACGACATAGTATAGTATGTCGTTTTTGACTAATTTTGGACCAATTTTTTTTTTCAAAAAATGGTCACATTTTGGACAGCATAGTATAGTAGGACGTACTACATAGTATAGCATGACGTTTTTGTCCAGTTTTGGACCAAAAAAACGTTTAAAAAAAAAAATGGTCAGATTTTGGACGACATAGTATAGTATGTCGTTTTTGTCAAATTTTGGACCAATTTTCTTTTCAAAAAAATGGTCACATTATGGACGGCATAGTATAGTAGGACGTACTACATAGTATAGTATGACGTTTTTGTCAAGTTTTGGACCAAAAAAACGTTTTTTCAAAAAAAATGGTCAGATTTTGGACGACATAGTATAGTATGTCGTTTTTGTCAAATTTTGGACCAATTTTTTTTCCAAAAAATGGTCACATTATGGACCGCATAGTATAGTAGGACGCACTACATAGTATAGTATGACGTTTTTGTCAAGTTTTGGACCAAAAAAACGTTTAAAAAAAAAAAATGGTCAGATTTTGGACGACATAGTATAGTATGTCTTTTTTGTCAAATTTTGGACCAATTTCTTTTTCAAAAAAATGGTCACATTATGGACGGCATAGTATAGTAGGACGTACTACATAGTATAGTATGACGTTTTTGTCCAGTTTTGGACCAAAAAAACGTTTAAATAAAAAAATGGTCAGATTTTGGACGACATAGTATAGTATGTCGTTTTTGTCAAATTTTGGACCAATTTTCTTTTCAAAAAAATGGTCACATTATGGACGCCATAGTATAGTAGGACGTACTACATAGTATAGTGTGACGTTTTTGTCCAGTTTTGGACCAAAAAAACGTTTTTTAAAAAAAAAATGGTCAGATTTTGGACGACATAGTATAGTATGTCGTTTTTGACTAATTTTGGACCAATTTTTTTTTTCAAAAAATGGTCTCATTATGGACAGCATAGTATAGTAGGACGTACTACATAGTATAGCATGACGTTTTTGTCCAGTTTTGGACCAAAAAAACGTTTAAAAAAAAAAATGGTCAGATTTTGGACGACATAGTATAGTATGTCGTTTTTGTCAAATTTTGGACCAATTTTCTTTTCAAAAAAATGGTCACATTATGGACGGCATAGTATAGTAGGACGTACTACATAGTATAGTATGACGTTTTTGTCAAGTTTTGGACCAAAAAAACGTTTTTTCCAAAAAAATGGTCAGATTTTGGACGAAATAGTATAGTATGTCGTTTTTGTCAAATTTTGGACCAATTCTTTTTTCCAAAAAATGGTCACATTATGGACCGCATAGTATAGTAGGACGCACTACATAGTATAGTATGACGTTTTTGTCCAGTTTTGGACCAAAAAAACGTTTAAAAAAAAAAAATGGTCAGATTTTGGACGACATAGTATAGTATGTCGTTTTTGTCAAATTTTGGACCAATTTCTTTTTCAAAAAAATGGTCACATTATGGACGGCATAGTATAGTAGGACGTACTACATAGTATAGTATGACGTTTTTGTCCAGTTTTGGACCAAAAAAACGTTTAAAAAAAAAAATGGTCAGATTTTGGACGACATAGTATAGTATGTCGTTTTTGTCAAATTTTGGACCAATTTTCTTTTCAAAAAAATGGTCACATTATGGACGCCATAGTATAGTAGGACGTACTACATAGTATAGTATGACGTTTTTGTCCAGTTTTGGACCAAAAAAACGTTTTTAAAAAAAAAAATGGTCAGATTTTGGACGACATAGTATAGTATGTCGTTTTTGTCAAATTTTGGACCAATTTTTTTTTCCAAAAAATGGTCACATTATGGACGGCATAGTATAGTAGGACGCACTACATAGTATAGTATGACGTTTTTGTCCAGTTTTGGACCAAAAAAACGTTTTTTAAAAAAAAATGGTCAGATTTTGGACGACATAGTATAGTATGTCGTTTTTGTCAAATTTTGGACCAACTTTTTTTTTCAAAAAAATGGTCACATTATGGACGGCATAGTATAGTAGGACGTACTGCATAGTATAGTATGTTGTTTTTGTCAAGTTTTGGACCAAAAAAACGTTTTTCAAAAAGAATGGTCAGATTTTGGACGACATAGTATAGTATGTCGTTTTTGTCAAATTTTGGACCAATTTTTTTTTTCAAAAAATGGTCACATTATGGACGGCATAGTATAGTAGGACGCATTACATAGTATAGTATGTCGTTTTTGTCAAATTTTGGACCAATTTTCTTTTCAAAAAAATGGTCACATTATGGACGGCATAGTATAGTAGGACGTACTACATGGTATAGTATGTCGTTTTTGTCAAATTTTGGACCAATTTCTTTTTCAAAAAAATGGTCACATTATGGACGGCATAGTATAGTAGGACGTACTACATAGTATAGTATGACGTTTTTGTCCAGTTTTGGACCAAAAAAACGTTTAAAAAAAAAAATGGTCAGATTTTGGACGACATAGTATAGTATGTCGTTTTTGTCAAATTTTGGACCAATTTTCTTTTCAAAAAAATTGGTCACATTATGGACGCCATAGTATAGTAGGACGTACTACATAGTATAGTATGACGTTTTTGTCCAGTTTTGGACCAAAAAAACGTTTTTAAAAAAAAAAATGGTCAGATTTTGGACGACATAGTATAGTATGTCGTTTTTGTCAAATTTTGGACCAATTTTTTTTTCCAAAAAATGGTCACATTATGGACGGCATAGTATAGTAGGACGCACTACATAGTATAGTATGACGTTTTTGTCCAGTTTTGGACCAAAAAAACGTTTAAAAAAAAAAAATGGTCAGATTTTGGACGACATAGTATAGTATGTCGTTTTTGTCAAATTTTGGACCAATTCTTTTTTTCAAAAAAATGGTCACATTATGGACGGCATAGTATAGTAGGACGTACTACATAGTATAGTATGACGTTTTTGTCAAGTTTTGGACCAAAAAAACATTTAAAAAAAAAAATGGTCAGATTTTGGACGACATAGTATAGTATGTCGTTTTTGTCAAATTTTGGACCAATTTGCTTTTCAAAAAAATGGTCACATTATGGATGGCATAGTATAGTAGGACGTACTACATAGTATAGTATGACGTTTTTGTCAAGTTTTGGACCAAAAAAACGTTTAAAAAAAAAAATGGTCAGATTTTGGACAACATAGTATAGTATGTCGTTTTTGTCAAATTTTGGACCAATTTTTTTTTCAAAAAAATGGTCACATTATGGACGGCATAGTATAGTAGGACGTACTACATAGTATAGTATGACGTTTTTGTCCAGTTTTGGACCAAAAAAACGTTTTTAAAAAAAAAAATGGTCAGATTTTGGACGACATAGTATAGTATGTCGTTTTTGACTAATTTTGGACCAATTTTTTTTTTCAAAAAATGGTCACATTTTGGACAGCATAGTATAGTAGGACGTACTACATAGTATAGCATGACGTTTTTGTCCAGTTTTGGACCAAAAAAACGTTTAAAAAAAAAAATGGTCAGATTTTGGACGACATAGTATAGTATGTCGTTTTTGTCAAATTTTGGACCAATTTTCTTTTCAAAAAAATGGTCACATTATGGACGGCATAGTATAGTAGGACGTACTACATAGTATAGTATGACGTTTTTGTCAAGTTTTGGACCAAAAAAACGTTTTTTCAAAAAAAATGGTCAGATTTTGGACGACATAGTATAGTATGTCGTTTTTGTCAAATTTTGGACCAATTTTTTTTCCAAAAAATGGTCACATTATGGACCGCATAGTATAGTAGGACGCACTACATAGTATAGTATGACGTTTTTGTCAAGTTTTGGACCAAAAAAACGTTTAAAAAAAAAAAATGGTCAGATTTTGGACGACATAGTATAGTATGTCTTTTTTGTCAAATTTTGGACCAATTTCTTTTTCAAAAAAATGGTCACATTATGGACGGCATAGTATAGTAGGACGTACTACATAGTATAGTATGACGTTTTTGTCCAGTTTTGGACCAAAAAAACGTTTAAATAAAAAAATGGTCAGATTTTGGACGACATAGTATAGTATGTCGTTTTTGTCAAATTTTGGACCAATTTTCTTTTCAAAAAAATTGTCACATTATGGACTGCATAGTATAGTAGGACGTACTGCATAGTATAGTATGTTGTTTTTGTCAAGTTTTGGACCAAAAAAACGTTTTTCAAAAAAAATGGTCAGATTTTGGACGACATAGTATAGTATGTCGTTTTTGTCAAATTTTGGACCAATTTTTTTTTCCAAAAAATGGTCACATTATGGACGGCATAGTATAGTAGGACGCACTACATAGTATAGTATGACGTTTTTGTCCAGTTTTGGACCAAAAAAACGTTTTTCAAAAAAAAATGGTCAGATTTTGGACGACATAGTATAGTATGTCGTTTTTGTCAAATTTTGGACCAACTTTTTTTCCAAAAAATGGTCACATTATGGACGGCATAGTATAGTAGGACGTACTACATAGTATAGTATGACGTTTTTGTCAAGTTTTGGACCAAAAAAACGTTTTTTCAAAAAAAATGGTCAGATTTTGGACGACATAGTATAGTATGTCGTTTTTGTCAAATTTTGGACCAATTTTTTTTTCCAAAAAATGGTCACATTATGGACGGCATAGTATAGTAGGACGTACTACATAGTATAGTATGACGTTTTTGTCCAGTTTTGGACCAAAAAAACGTTTTAAAAAAAAAAAAGGTCAGATTTTGGACGACATAGTATAGTATGTCGTTTTTGACAAATTTTGGACCAATTTCTTTTTTCAAAAAATGGTCACATTATGGACGGCATAGTATAGTAGGACGTACTACATAGTATAGTATGACGTTTTTGTCCAGTTTTGGACCAAAAAAACGTTTAAAAAAAAAAATGGTCAGATTTTGGACGACATAGTATATAGTATGTCGTTTTTGTCAAATTTTGGACCAATTTTTTTTTCAAAAAAATGGTCACATTATGGACGGCATAGTATAGTAGGACGTACTACATAGTATAGTATGACGTTTTTGTCCAGTTTTGGACCAAAAAAACGTTTAAAAAAAAAAAATGGTCAGATTTTGGACGACATAGTATAGTATGTCGTTTTTGACAAATTTTGGACCAATTTCTTTTTTCAAAAAATGGTCACATTATGGACGGCATAGTATAGTAGGACGTACTACATAGTATAGTATGACGTTTTTGTCCAGTTTTGGACCAAAAAAACGTTTAAAAAAAAAAATGGTCAGATTTTGGACGACATAGTATAGTATGTCGTTTTTGTCAAATTTTGGACCAATTTTCTTTTCAAAAAAATGGTCACATTATGGACGGCATAGTATAGTAGGACGTACTACATAGTATAGTATGACGTTTTTGTCAAGTTTTGGACCAAAAAAACGTTTTTTCAAAAAAAATGGTCAGATTTTGGACGACATAGTATAGTATGTCGTTTTTGTCAAATTTTGGACCAATTTTTTTTTCCAAAAAATGGTCACATTATGGATGGCATAGTATAGTAGAACGCACTACATAGTATAGTATGACGTTTTTGTCCAGTTTTGGACCAAAAAAACGTTTTTAAAAAAAAAATGGTCAGATTTTGGACGACATAGTATAGTATGTCTTTTTTGTCAAATTTTGGACCAATTTTTTTTTCCAAAAAATGGTCACATTATGGACGGCATAGTATAGTAGGACGTACTACATAGTATAGTATGACGTTTTTGTCAAGTTTTGGACCAAAAAAACGTTTTTTCAAACAAAATGGTCAGATTTTGGACGACATAGTATAGTATGTCGTTTTTGTCAAATTTTGGACCAATTTTTTTTTCCAAAAAATGGTCACATTATGGACGCCATAGTATAGTAGGACGTACTACATAGTATAGTATGACGTTTTTGTCCAGTTTTGGACCAAAAAAGCGTTTAAAAAAAAAATGGTCAGATTTTGGACGGCATAGTATAGTATGTCGTTTTGGTCAAATTTTGGACCAATTTTTTTTTCCAAAAAATGGTCACATTATGGACCGCATAGAATAGTAGGACGCACTACATAGTATAGTATGACGTTTTTGTCCAGTTTTGGACCAAAAAAACGTTTAAAAAAAAAAAATGGTCAGATTTTGGACGACATAGTATAGTATGTCGTTTTTGTCAAATTTTGGACCAACTTTTTTTTTCAAAAAAATGGTCACATTATGGACGGCATAGTATAGTAGGACGTACTGCATAGTATAGTATGTTGTTTTTGTCAAGTTTTGGACCAAAAAAACGTTTTTCAAAAAAAATGGTCAGATTTTGGACGACATAGTATAGTATGTCGTTTTTGTCAAATTTTGGACCAATTTTTTTTTCCAAAAAATGGTCACATTATGGACGGCATAGTACAGTAGGACGCACTACATAGTATAGTATGACGTTTTTGTCCAGTTTTGGACCAAAAAAACGTTTTTCAAAAAAAAATGGTCAGATTTTGGACGACATAGTATAGTATGTCGTTTTTGTCAAATTTTGGACCAATTTGCTTTTCAAAAAAATGGTCACATTATGGATGGCATAGTATAGTAGGACGTACTACATAGTATAGTATGACGTTTTTGTCAAGTTTTGGACCAAAAAAACGTTTAAAAAAAAAAATGGTCAGATTTTGGACGACATAGTATAGTATGTCGTTTTGGTCAAATTTTGGACCAATTTTTTTTTCCAAAAAATGGTCACATTATGGACCGCATAGAATAGTAGGACGCACTACATAGTATAGTATGACGTTTTTGTCCAGTTTTGGACCAAAAAAACGTTTAAAAAAAAAAAATGGTCAGATTTTGGACGACATAGTATAGTATGTCGTTTTTGTCAAATTTTGGACCAATTTTTTTTTCCAAAAAATGGTCACATTATGGACCGCATAGTATAGTAGGACGCACTACATAGTATAGTATGACGTTTTTGTCCAGTTTTGGACCAAAAAAACGTTTAAAAAAAAAAAATGGTCAGATTTTGGACGACATAGTATAGTATGTCGTTTTTGTCAAATTTTGGACCAATTTTTTTTTCAAAAAAATGGTCACATTATGGACGGCATAGTATAGTAGGACGTACTACATAGTATAGTATGACGTTTTTGTCAAGTTTTGGACCAAAAAAACATTTAAAAAAAAAAAAGGTCAGATTTTGGCCGACATAGTATAGTATGTCGTTTTTGTCAAATTTTGGACCAATTTTTTTTTCCAAAAAATGGTCACATTATGGTCGGCATAGTATAGTAGGACGTACTACATAGTATAGTATGACGTTTTTGTCAAGTTTTGGACCAAAAAAACGTTTTTTCAAAAAAAATGGTCAGATTTTGGACGACAGTATAGTATGTCATTTTTGTCAAATTTTGGACCAATTTTTTTTTCCAAAAAATGGTCACATTATGGACCGCATAGTATAGTAGGATGCACTACATAGTATAGTATGACGTTTTTGTCCAGTTTTGGACCAAAAAAAGGTTTAAAAAAAAAAATGGTCAGATTTTGGACGACATAGTATAGTATGTCGTTTTTGTCAAATTTTGGACCAATTTTCTTTTCAAAGAAATGGTCACATTATGGACGGCATAGTATAGTAGGACGTACTACATAGTATAGTATGACGTTTTTGTCCAGTTTTGGACCAAAAAAACGTTTTTAAAAAAAAAATGGTCAGATTTTGGACGACATAGTATAGTATGTCATTTTTGTCAAATTTTGGACCAATTTCTTTTTTTTTTTAAAAATGGTCACATTATGGACGGCATAGTATAGTAGGACATACTACATAGTATAGTATGTCGTTTTTGTCCAGTTTTGGACCAAAAAAACGTTTTTAAAAAAAAAAATGGTCAGATTTTGGACGACATTGTATAGTATGTCGTTTTTGTCAAATTTTGGACCAATTTTCTTTTCAAAAAAATGGTCACATTATGGACGGCATAGTATAGTAGGACGCACTACATAGTACAGTATGACGTTTTTGTCCAGTTTTGGACCAAAAAAACGTTTTTTTTTAAAAAATGGTCAGATTTTGGACGACATAGTATGTCTTTTTTGTCAAATTTTGGACCAATTTTTTTTTCCAAAAAATGGTCACATTATGGACGGCATAGTATAGTAGGACGTACTACATAGTATAGTATGACGTTTTTGTCAAGTTTTGGACCAAAAAAACGTTTTTTCAAACAAAATGGTCAGATTTTGGACGACATAGTATAGTATGTCGTTTTGGTCAAATTTTGGACCAATTTTTTTTTCCAAAAAATGGTCACATTATGGACCGCATAGAATAGTAGGACGCACTACATAGTATAGTATGACGTTTTTGTCCAGTTTTGGACCAAAAAAACGTTTAAAAAAAAAAAAAGGTCACATTATGGACGGCATAGTATAGTAGGACGTACTGCATAGTATAGTATGTTGTTTTTGTCAAGTTTTGGACCAAAAAAACGTTTTTCAAAAAAAATGGTCAGATTTTGGACGACATAGTATAGTATGTCGTTTTTGTCAAATTTTGGACCAATTTGCTTTTCAAAAAAATGGTCACATTATGGATGGCATAGTATAGTAGGACGTACTACATAGTATAGTATGACGTTTTTGTCAAGTTTTGGACCAAAAAAACGTTTAAAAAAAAAAATGGTCAGATTTTGGACGACATAGTATAGTATGTCGTTTTTGTCAAATTTTGGACCAATTTTTTTTTCAAAAAAATGGTCACATTATGGACGGCATAGTATAGTAGGACGTACTACATAGTATAGTATGTCGTTTTTGTCCAGTTTTGGACCAAAAAAATGTTTTTTTTTAAAAAAAAATGGTCAGATTTTGGACGACATAGTATAGTATGTCGTTTTGGTCAAATTTTGGACCAATTTTTTTTTCCAAAAAATGGTCACATTATGGACCGCATAGAATAGTAGGACGCACTACATAGTATAGTATGACGTTTTTGTCCAGTTTTGGACCAAAAAAACGTTTAAAAAAAAAAAATGGTCAGATTTTGGACGACATAGTATAGTATGTCGTTTTTGTCGAATTTTGGACCAACTTTTTCTTTCAAAAAAATGGTCACATTATGGACGGCATAGTATAGTAGGACGTACTGCATAGTATAGTATGTTGTTTTTGTCAAGCTTTGGACCAAAAAAACGTTTTTCAAAAAAAATTGTCAGATTTTGGACCAATTTTTTTTTCCAAAAAATGGTCACATTATGGACGGCATAGTATAGTAGGACGCACTACATAGTATAGTATGACGTTTTTGTCCAGTTTTGGACCAAAAAAACGTTTAAAAAAAAAAAATGGTCAGATTTTGGACGACATAGTATAGTATGTCGTTTTTGTCAAATTTTGGACCAATTCTTTTTTCCAAAAAATGGTCACATTATGGACCGCATAGTATAGTAGGACGCACTACATATTATAGTATGACGTTTTTGTCCAGTTTTGGACCAAAAAAACGTTTAAAAAAAAAAAATGGTCAGATTTTGGACGACATAGTATAGTATGTCGTTTTTGTCAAATTTTGGACCAATTTTTTTTTCAAAAAAATGGTCACATTATGGACGGCATAGTATAGTAGGACGTACTACATAGTATAGTATGACGTTTTTGTCAAGTTTTGGACCAAAAAACATTTAAAAAAAAAAAAGTTCAGATTTTGGCCGACATAGTATAGTATGTCGTTTTTGTCAAATTTTGGACCAATTTTTTTTTCCAAAAAATGGTCACATTATGGACGGCATAGTATAGTAGGACGTACTTCATAGTATAGTATGACGTTTTTGTCAAGTTTTGGACCAAAAAAACGTTTTTTCAAAAAAAATGGTCAGATTTTGGACGACAGTATAGTATGTCATTTTTGTCAAATTTTGGACCAATTTTTTTTTCCAAAAAATGGTCACATTATGGACCGCATAGTATAGTAGGATGCACTACATAGTATAGTATGACGTTTTTGTCCAGTTTTGGACCAAAAAAAGGTTTAAAAAAAAAAATGGTCAGATTTTGGACGACATAGTATAGTATGTCGTTTTTGTCAAATTTTGGACCAATTTTTTTTTCAAAGAAATGGTCACATTATGGACGGCATAGTATAGTAGGACGTACTACATAGTATAGTATGACGTTTTTGTCCAGTTTTGGACCAAAAAAACGTTTTTAAAAAAAAAATGGTCAGATTTTGGACGACATAGTATAGTATGTCATTTTTGTCAAATTTTGGACCAATTTTTTTTTTTTTTAAAAATGGTCACATTATGGACGGCATAGTATAGTAGGACGTACTACATAGTATAGTATGTCGTTTTTGTCCAGTTTTGGACCAAAAAAACGTTTTTAAAAAAAAAAATGGTCAGATTTTGGACGACATAGTATAGTATGTCGTTTTTGTCAAATTTTGGACCAATTTTCTTTTCAAAAAAATGGTCACATTATGGACGGCATAGTATAGTAGGACGCACTACATAGTACAGTATGACGTTTTTGTCCAGTTTTGGACCAAAAAAACGTTTTTTTTAAAAAAATTGTCAGATTTTGGACGACATAGTATGTCTTTTTTGTCAAATTTTGGACCAATTTTTTTTTCCAAAAAATGGTCACATTATGGACGGCATAGTATAGTAGGACGTACTACATAGTATAGTATGACGTTTTTGTCAAGTTTTGGACCAAAAAAACGTTTTTTCAAACAAAATGGTCAGATTTTGGACGACATAGTATAGTATGTCGTTTTGGTCAAATTTTGGACCAATTTTTTTTTCCAAAAAATGGTCACATTATGGACCGCATAGAATAGTAGGACGCACTACATAGTATAGTATGACGTTTTTGTCCAGTTTTGGACCAAAAAAACGTTTAAAAAAAAAAAATAGTCACATTATGGACGGCATAGTATAGTAGGATGTACTGCATAGTATAGTATGTTGTTTTTGTCAAGTTTTGGACCAAAAAAACGTTTTTCAAAAAAAATGGTCAGATTTTGGACGACATAGTATAGTATGTCGTTTTTGTCAAATTTTGGACCAATTTTTTTTTTCCAAAAAATGGTCACATTATGGACGGCATAATATAGTAGGACGCACTACATAGTATAGTATGACGTTTTTGTCCAGTTTTGGACCAAAAAAACGTTTAAAAAAAAAAAATGGTCAGATTTTGGACGACATAGTATAGTATGTCGTTTTTGTCAAATTTTGGACCAATTTTTATTTTCAAAAAAATGGTCACATTATGGACGGCATAGTATAGTAGGACGTACTACATAGTATAGTATGACGTTTTTGTCAAGTTTTGGACCAAAAAAACATTTAAAAAAAAAATGGTCAGATTTTGGACGACATAGTATAGTATGTCGTTTTTGTCAAATTTTGGACCAATTTTTTTTTCCAAAAAATGGTCACATTATGGACGGCATAGTATAGTAGGACGTACTACATAGTACAGTATGACGTTTTTGTCAAGTTTTGGACCAAAAAAACGTTTTTTCAAAAAAAATTGTCAGATTTTGGACGACAGTATAGTATGTCGTTTTTGTCAAATTTTGGACTAATTTTTTTTTCCAAAAAATGGTCACATTATGGACGGCATAGTATAGTAGGACGTACTACATAGTATAGTATGACGTCATGTCCAGTTTTGGACCAAAAAAACGTTTTTTTAAAAAAAATGGTCAGATTTTGGACGACATAGTATAGTATGTCGTTTTTGACAAATTTTGGACCAATTTCTTTTTTCAAAAAATGGTCACATTATGGACGGCATAGTATAGTAGGACGCACTACATAGTATAGTATGACGTTTTTGTCCAGTTTTGGACCAAAAAAACGTTTAAAAAAAAAAATGGTCAGATTTTGGACGACATAGTATAGTATGTCGTTTTTGTCAAATTTTGGACCAATTTTTATTTTCAAAAAAATGGTCACATTATGGACGGCATAGTATAGTAGGACGTACTACATAGGAAAGTATGACGTTTTTGTCAAGTTTTGGACCAAAGAAACATTTAAAAAAAAAAATGGTCAGATTTTGGACGACATAGTATAGTATGTCGTTTTTGTCAAATTTTGGACCAATTTTTTTTTCCAAAAAATGGTCACATTATGGACGGCATAGTATAGTAGGACGTACTACATAGTATAGTATGACATTTTTTTTCAAGTTTCGGACCAAAAAAACGTTTTTTCAAAAAAAATTGTCAGATTTTGGACGAAAGTATAGTATGTCGTTTTTGTCAAATTTTGGACCAATTTTTTTTTCCAAAAAATGGTCACATTATGGACCGCATAGTATAGTAGGACGCACTACATAGTATAGTATGACGTTTTTGTCCAGTTTTGGACCAAAAAAACGTTTAAAAAAAAAAAATGGTCACATTATGGACGGCATAGTATAGTAGGACGTACTGCATAGTATAGTATGTTGTTTTTGTCAAGTTTTGGACCAAAAAAACGTTTTTCAAAAAAAATGGTCAGATTTTGGACGACATAGTATAGTATGTCGTTTTTGTCAAATTTTGGACCAATTTTTTTTTTCCAAAAAATGGTCACATTATGGACGGCATAATATAGTAGGACGCACTACATAGTATAGTATGACGTTTTTGTCCAGTTTTGGACCAAAAAAACGTTTAAAAAAAAAAAATGGTCAGATTTTGGACGACATAGTATATAGTATGTCGTTTTTGTCAAATTTTGGACCAATTTTTATTTTCAAAAAAATGGTCACATTATGGACGGCATAGTATAGTAGGACGTACTACATAGTATAGTATGACGTTTTTGTCAAGTTTTGGACCAAAAAAACATTTAAAAAAAAAAATGGTCAGATTTTGGACGACATAGTATAGTATGTCGTTTTTGTCAAATTTTGGACCAATTTTTTTTTCCAAAAAATGGTCACATTATGGACGGCATAGTATAGTAGGACGTACTACATAGTACAGTATGACGTTTTTGTCAAGTTTTGGACCAAAAAAACGTTTTTTCAAAAAAAATTGTCAGATTTTGGACGACAGTATAGTATGTCGTTTTTGTCAAATTTTGGACTAATTTTTTTTTCAAAAAAATGGTCACATTATGGACGGCATAGTATAGTAGGACGTACTACATAGTATAGTATGACGTCATGTCCAGTTTTGGACCAAAAAAACGTTTTTTAAAAAAAAATGGTCAGATTTTGGACGACATAGTATAGTATGTCGTTTTTGACAAATTTTGGACCAATTTCTTTTTTCAAAAAATGGTCACATTATGGACGGCATAGTATAGTAGGACGCACTACATAGTATAGTATGACGTTTTTGTCCAGTTTTGGACCAAAAAAACGTTTAAAAAAAAAAATGGTCAGATTTTGGACGACATAGTATAGTATGTCGTTTTTGTCAAATTTTGGACCAATTTTTTTTTCAAAAAAATGGTCACATTATGGACGGCATAGTATAGTAGGACGTACTACATAGGAAAGTATGACGTTTTTGTCAAGTTTTGGACCAAAGAAACATTTAAAAAAAAAAATGGTCAGATTTTGGACGACATAGTATAGTATGTCGTTTTTGTCAAATTTTGGACCAATTTTTTTTTCCAAAAAATGGTCACATTATGGACGGCATAGTATAGTAGGACGTACTACATAGTATAGTATGACATTTTTTTTCAAGTTTCGGACCAAAAAAACGTTTTTTCAAAAAAAATTGTCAGATTTTGGACGATAGTATGTCGTTTTTGTCAAATTTTGGACCAATTTTTTTTTCCAAAAAATGGTCACATTATGGACCGCATAGTATAGTAGGACGCACTACATAGTATAGTATGACGTTTTTGTCCAGTTTTGGACCAAAAAAACGTTTAAAAAAAAAAATGGTCAGATTTTGGACGACATAGTATAGTATGTCGTTTTTGTCAAATTTTGGACCAATTTTTTTTTCAAAGAAATGGTCACATTATGGACGGCATAGTATAGTAGGACGTACTACATAGTATAGTATGACGTTTTTGTCCAGTTTTGGACCAAAAAAACGTTTTTAAAAAAAAAATGGTCAGATTTTGGACGACATAGTATAGTATGTCATTTTTGTCAAATTTTGGACCAATTTTTTTTTTTTTTAAAAATGGTCACATTATGGACGGCATAGTATAGTAGGACGTACTACATAGTATAGTATGTCGTTTTTGTCCAGTTTTGGACCAAAAAAACGTTTTTAAAAAAAAAAATGGTCAGATTTTGGACGACATAGTATAGTATGTCGTTTTTGTCAAATTTTGGACCAATTTTCTTTTCAAAAAAATGGTCACATTATGGACGGCATAGTATAGTAGGACGCACTACATAGTACAGTATGACGTTTTTGTCCAGTTTTGGACCAAAAAAACGTTTTTTTTTAAAAAATTGTCAGATTTTGGACGACATAGTATGTCTTTTTTGTCAAATTTTGGACCAATTTTTTTTTCCAAAAAATGGTCACATTATGGACGGCATAGTATAGTAGGACGTACTACATAGTATAGTATGACGTTTTTGTCAAGTTTTGGACCAAAAAAACGTTTTTTCAAACAAAATGGTCAGATTTTGGACGACATAGTATAGTATGTCGTTTTGGTCAAATTTTGGACCAATTTTTTTTTCCAAAAAATGGTCACATTATGGACCGCATAGAATAGTAGGACGCACTACATAGTATAGTATGACGTTTTTGTCCAGTTTTGGACCAAAAAAACGTTTAAAAAAAAAAAATGGTCACATTATGGACGGCATAGTATAGTAGGACGTACTGCATAGTATAGTATGTTGTTTTTGTCAAGTTTTGGACCAAAAAAACGTTTTTCAAAAAAAATGGTCAGATTTTGGACGACATAGTATAGTATGTCGTTTTTGTCAAATTTTGGACCAATTTTTTTTTTCCAAAAAATGGTCACATTATGGACGGCATAATATAGTAGGACGCACTACATAGTATAGTATGACGTTTTTGTCCAGTTTTGGACCAAAAAAACGTTTAAAAAAAAAAAATGGTCAGATTTTGGACGACATAGTATAGTATGTCGTTTTTGTCAAATTTTGGACCAATTTTTATTTTCAAAAAAATGGTCACATTATGGACGGCATAGTATAGTAGGACGTACTACATAGTATAGTATGACGTTTTTGTCAAGTTTTGGACCAAAAAAACATTTTAAAAAAAAAATGGTCAGATTTTGGACGACATAGTATAGTATGTCGTTTTTGTCAAATTTTGGACCAATTTTTTTTTCCAAAAAATGGTCACATTATGGACGGCATAGTATAGTAGGACGTACTACATAGTACAGTATGACGTTTTTGTCAAGTTTTGGACAAAAAAAACGTTTTTTCAAAAAAAATTGTCAGATTTTGGACGACAGTATAGTATGTCGTTTTTGTCAAATTTTGGACTAATTTTTTTTTCCAAAAAATGGTCACATTATGGACGGCATAGTATAGTAGGACGTACTACATAGTATAGTATGACGTCATGTCCAGTTTTGGACCAAAAAAACGTTTTTTAAAAAAAAATGGTCAGATTTTGGACGACATAGTATAGTATGTCGTTTTTGACAAATTTTGGACCAATTTCTTTTTTCAAAAAATGGTCACATTATGGACGGCATAGTATAGTAGGACGCACTACATAGTATAGTATGACGTTTTTGTCCAGTTTTGGACCAAAAAAACGTTTAAAAAAAAAAATGGTCAGATTTTGGACGACATAGTATAGTATGTCGTTTTTGTCAAATTTTGGACCAATTTTTATTTTCAAAAAAATGGTCACATTATGGACGGCATAGTATAGTAGGACGTACTACATAGGAAAGTATGACGTTTTTGTCAAGTTTTGGACCAAAGAAACATTTAAAAAAAAAAATGGTCAGATTTTGGACGACATAGTATAGTATGTCGTTTTTGTCAAATTTTGGACCAATTTTTTTTTCCAAAAAATGGTCACATTATGGACGGCATAGTATAGTAGGACGTACTACATAGTATAGTATGACGTTTTTGTCCAGTTTTGGACCAAAAAAACGTTTAAAAAAAAAAATGGTCAGATTTTGGACGACATAGTATAGTATGTCGTTTTTGTCAAATTTTGGACCAATTTTTTTTTCCAAAAAATGGTCACATTATGGACCGCATAGTATAGTAGGACGCACTACATAGTATAGTATGACGTTTTTGTCCAGTTTTGGACCAAAAAAACGTTTAAAAAAAAAAATGGTCAGATTTTGGACGACATAGTATAGTATGTCGTTTTTGTCAAATTTTGGACCAATTTTTTTTTCAAAGAAATGGTCACATTATGGACGGCATAGTATAGTAGGACGTACTACATAGTATAGTATGACGTTTTTGTCCAGTTTTGGACCAAAAAAACGTTTTTAAAAAAAAAATGGTCAGATTTTGGACGACATAGTATAGTATGTCATTTTTGTCAAATTTTGGACCAATTTTTTTTTTTTTAAAAATGGTCACATTATGGACGGCATAGTATAGTAGGACGTACTACATAGTATAGTATGTCGTTTTTGTCCAGTTTTGGACCAAAAAAACGTTTTTAAAAAAAAAAATGGTCAGATTTTGGACGACATAGTATAGTATGTCGTTTTTGTCAAATTTTGGACCAATTTTCTTTTCAAAAAAATGGTCACATTATGGACGGCATAGTATAGTAGGACGCACTACATAGTACAGTATGACGTTTTTGTCCAGTTTTGGACCAAAAAAACGTTTTTTTTTAAAAAATTGTCAGATTTTGGACGACATAGTATGTCTTTTTTGTCAAATTTTGGACCAATTTTTTTTTCCAAAAAATGGTCACATTATGGACGGCATAGTATAGTAGGACGTACTACATAGTATAGTATGACGTTTTTGTCAAGTTTTGGACCAAAAAAACGTTTTTTCAAACAAAATGGTCAGATTTTGGACGACATAGTATAGTATGTCGTTTTGGTCAAATTTTGGACCAATTTTTTTTTCCAAAAAATGGTCACATTATGGACCGCATAGAATAGTAGGACGCACTACATAGTATAGTATGACGTTTTTGTCCAGTTTTGGACCAAAAAAACGTTTAAAAAAAAAAAATGGTCACATTATGGACGGCATAGTATAGTAGGACGTACTGCATAGTATAGTATGTTGTTTTTGTCAAGTTTTGGACCAAAAAAACGTTTTTCAAAAAAAATGGTCAGATTTTGGACGACATAGTATAGTATGTCGTTTTTGTCAAATTTTGGACCAATTTTTTTTTTCCAAAAAATGGTCACATTATGGACGGCATAATATAGTAGGACGCACTACATAGTATAGTATGACGTTTTTGTCCAGTTTTGGACCAAAAAAACGTTTAAAAAAAAAAAATGGTCAGATTTTGGACGACATAGTATAGTATGTCGTTTTTGTCAAATTTTGGACCAATTTTTATTTTCAAAAAAATGGTCACATTATGGACGGCATAGTATAGTAGGACGTACTACATAGTATAGTATGACGTTTTTGTCAAGTTTTGGACCAAAAAAACATTTTAAAAAAAAAATGGTCAGATTTTGGACGACATAGTATAGTATGTCGTTTTTGTCAAATTTTGGACCAATTTTTTTTTCCAAAAAATGGTCACATTATGGACGGCATAGTATAGTAGGACGTACTACATAGTACAGTATGACGTTTTTGTCAAGTTTTGGACAAAAAAAACGTTTTTTCAAAAAAAATTGTCAGATTTTGGACGACAGTATAGTATGTCGTTTTTGTCAAATTTTGGACTAATTTTTTTTTCCAAAAAATGGTCACATTATGGACGGCATAGTATAGTAGGACGTACTACATAGTATAGTATGACGTCATGTCCAGTTTTGGACCAAAAAAACGTTTTTTAAAAAAAAATGGTCAGATTTTGGACGACATAGTATAGTATGTCGTTTTTGACAAATTTTGGACCAATTTCTTTTTTCAAAAAATGGTCACATTATGGACGGCATAGTATAGTAGGACGCACTACATAGTATAGTATGACGTTTTTGTCCAGTTTTGGACCAAAAAAACGTTTAAAAAAAAAAATGGTCAGATTTTGGACGACATAGTATAGTATGTCGTTTTTGTCAAATTTTGGACCAATTTTTATTTTCAAAAAAATGGTCACATTATGGACGGCATAGTATAGTAGGACGTACTACATAGGAAAGTATGACGTTTTTGTCAAGTTTTGGACCAAAGAAACATTTAAAAAAAAAAATGGTCAGATTTTGGACGACATAGTATAGTATGTCGTTTTTGTCAAATTTTGGACCAATTTTTTTTTCCAAAAAATGGTCACATTATGGACGGCATAGTATAGTAGGACGTACTACATAGTATAGTATGACATTTTTTTTCAAGTTTCGGACCAAAAAAACGTTTTTTCAAAAAAAATTGTCAGATTTTGGACGAAAGTATAGTATGTCGTTTTTGTCAAATTTTGGACCAATTTTTTTTTCCAAAAAATGGTCACATTATGGACCGCATAGTATAGTAGGACGCACTACATAGTATAGTATGACGTTTTTGTCCAGTTTTGGACCAAAAAAACGTTTAAAAAAAAAAAATGGTCACATTATGGACGGCATAGTATAGTAGGACGTACTGCATAGTATAGTATGTTGTTTTTGTCAAGTTTTGGACCAAAAAAACGTTTTTCAAAAAAAATGGTCAGATTTTGGACGACATAGTATAGTATGTCGTTTTTGTCAAATTTTGGACCAATTTTTTTTTTCCAAAAAATGGTCACATTATGGACGGCATAATATAGTAGGACGCACTACATAGTATAGTATGACGTTTTTGTCCAGTTTTGGACCAAAAAAACGTTTAAAAAAAAAAAATGGTCAGATTTTGGACGACATAGTATATAGTATGTCGTTTTTGTCAAATTTTGGACCAATTTTTATTTTCAAAAAAATGGTCACATTATGGACGGCATAGTATAGTAGGACGTACTACATAGTATAGTATGACGTTTTTGTCAAGTTTTGGACCAAAAAAACATTTAAAAAAAAAAATGGTCAGATTTTGGACGACATAGTATAGTATGTCGTTTTTGTCAAATTTTGGACCAATTTTTTTTTCCAAAAAATGGTCACATTATGGACGGCATAGTATAGTAGGACGTACTACATAGTACAGTATGACGTTTTTGTCAAGTTTTGGACCAAAAAAACGTTTTTTCAAAAAAAATTGTCAGATTTTGGACGACAGTATAGTATGTCGTTTTTGTCAAATTTTGGACTAATTTTTTTTTCCAAAAAATGGTCACATTATGGACGGCATAGTATAGTAGGACGTACTACATAGTATAGTATGACGTCATGTCCAGTTTTGGACCAAAAAAACGTTTTTTAAAAAAAAATGGTCAGATTTTGGACGACATAGTATAGTATGTCGTTTTTGACAAATTTTGGACCAATTTCTTTTTTCAAAAAATGGTCACATTATGGACGGCATAGTATAGTAGGACGCACTACATAGTATAGTATGACGTTTTTGTCCAGTTTTGGACCAAAAAAACGTTTAAAAAAAAAAATGGTCAGATTTTGGACGACATAGTATAGTATGTCGTTTTTGTCAAATTTTGGACCAATTTTTATTTTCAAAAAAATGGTCACATTATGGACGGCATAGTATAGTAGGACGTACTACATAGGAAAGTATGACGTTTTTGTCAAGTTTTGGACCAAAGAAACATTTAAAAAAAAAATGGTCAGATTTTGGACGACATAGTATAGTATGTCGTTTTTGTCAAATTTTGGACCAATTTTTTTTTCCAAAAAATGGTCACATTATGGACGGCATAGTATAGTAGGACGTACTACATAGTATAGTATGACATTTTTTTTCAAGTTTCGGACCAAAAAAACGTTTTTTCAAAAAAAATTGTCAGATTTTGGACTAAAGTATAGTATGTCGTTTTTGTCAAATTTTGGACCAATTTTTTTTTCCAAAAAATGGTCACATTATGGACCGCATAGTATAGTAGGACGCACTACATAGTATAGTATGACGTTTTTGTCCAGTTTTGGACCAAAAAAACGTTTAAAAAAAAAAATGGTCAGATTTTGGACGACATAGTATAGTATGTCCTTTTTGTCAAATTTTGGACCAATTTTTTTTTCAAAAAAATGGTCACATTATGGACGGCATAGTATAGTAGGACGTACTACATAGTATAGTATGACGTCATGTCCAGTTTTGGACCAAAAAAACGTTTTTAAAAAAAAAATGGTCAGATTTTGGACGACATAGTATAGTATGTCGTTTTTGACAAATTTTGGACCAATTTCTTTTTTCAAAAAATGGTCACATTATGGACGGCATAGTATAGTAGGACGTACTACATAGTATAGTATGACGTTTTTGTCCAGTTTTGGACCAAAAACACGTTTAAAAAAAAAAATGGTCAGATTTTGGACGACATAGTATAGTATGTCGTTTTTGTCAAATTTTGGACCAATTTTCTTTTCAAAAAAATGGTCACATTATGGACGGCATAGTATAGTAGGACGTACTACATAGTATAGTATGACGTTTTTGTCAAGTTTTGGACCAAAAAAACGTTTTTTTCAAACAAAATGGTCAGATTTTGGACGACATAGTATAGTATGACGTTTTTGTCAAATTTTGGACCAATTTTCTTTTCAAAAAAATTGTCACATTATGGACGGCATAGTATAGTAGGACGCACTACATAGTACAGTATGACGTTTTTGTCCAGTTTTGGACCAAAAAAACGTTTTTTTAAAAAAAATGGTCAGATTTTGGACGACATAGTATAGTATGTCTTTTTTGTCAAATTTTGGACCAACTCTTTTTTTTCAAAAAATGGTCACATTATGGACGGCATAGTATAGTAGGACGTACTACATAGTATAGTATGACGTTTTTGTCCAGTTTTGGACCAAAAAAACGTTTAAAAAAAAAAATGGTCAGATTTTGGACGACATAGTATAGTATGACGTTTTTGTCAAATTTTGGACCAATTTTTTTTTCCAAAAAATGGTCACATTATGGACCGCATAGTATAGTAGGACGCACTACATAGTATAGTATGACGTTTTTGTCCAGTTTTGGACCAAAAAAACGTTTAAAAAAAAAAATGGTCAGATTTTGGACGACATAGTATAGTATGTCGTTTTTGTCAAATTTTGGACCAATTTTTTTTTCAAAAAAATGGTCACATTATGGACGGCATAGTATAGTAGGACGTACTACATAGTATAGTATGACGTCATGTCCAGTTTTGGACCAAAAAAACGTTTTTAAAAAAAAAATGGTCAGATTTTGGACGACATAGTATAGTATGTCGTTTTTGTCAAATTTTGGACCAATTTTTTTTTCCAAAAAATGGTCACATTATGGACGGCATAGTATAGTAGGACGTACTACATAGTATAGTATGACGTTTTTGTCAAGTTTTGGACCAAAAAAACGTTTTTTCAAAAAAAATTGTCAGATTTTGGACGACAGTATAGTATGTCGTTTTTGTCAAATTTTTGACCAATTTTTTTTTCCAAAAAATGGTCACATTATGGACCGCATAGTATAGTAGGACGCACTACATAGTATAGTATGACGTTTTTGTCCAGTTTTGGACCAAAAAAACGTTTTTCAAAAAAAAAATGGTCAGATTTTGGACGACATAGTATAGTATGTCGTTTTTGTCAAATTTTGGACCAATTTTTTTTTCAAAAAAATGGTCACATTATGGACGGCATAGTATAGTAGGACGTACTACATAGTATAGTATGACGTCATGTCCAGTTTTGGACCAAAAAAACGTTTTTTAAAAAAAAATGGTCAGATTTTGGACGACAAAGTATAGTATGTCGTTTTTGACAAATTTTGGACCAATTTCTTTTTTCAAAAAATGGTCACATTATGGACGGCATAGTATAGTAGGATGTACTACATAGTATAGTATGACGTTTTTGTCCAGTTTTGGACCAAAAAAACGTTTAAAAAAAAAAATGGTCAGATTTTGGACGACATAGTATAGTATGTCGTTTTTGTCAAATTTTGGACCAATTTTCTTTTCAAAAAAATGGTCACATTATGGACGGCATAGTATAGTAGGACGTACTACATAGTATAGTATGACGTTTTTGTCAAGTTTTGGACCAAAAAAACGTTATTTCAAAAAAAATGGTCAGATTTTGGACGACATAGTATAGTATGTCGTTTTTGTCAAATTTTGGACCAATTTTTTTTTCCAAAAAATGGTCACATTATGGACGGCATAGTATAGTAGGACGTACTACATAGTATAGTATGACGTTTTTGTCAAGTTTTGGACCAAAAAAACGTTTTTTCAAACAAAATGGTCAGATTTTGGACGACATAGTATAGTATGACGTTTTTGTCAAATTTTGGACCAATTTTCTTTTCAAAAAAATGGTCACATTATGGACGGCATAGTATAGTAGGACGCACTACATAGTACAGTATGACGTTTTTGTCCAGTTTTGGACCAAAAAAACGTTTTTTTTAAAAAAATGGTCAGATTTTGGACGACATAGTATAGAATGTCTTTTTTGTCAAATTTTGGACCAACTTTTTTTTTTCAAAAAATGGTCACATTATGGACGGCATAGTATAGTAGGACGTACTACATAGTATAGTATGACGTTTTTGTCAAGTTTTGGACCAAAAAAACGTTTTTTCAAACAAAATGGTCAGATTTTGGACGACATAGTATAGTATGTCGTTTTGGTCAAATTTTGGACCAATTTTTTTTTCCAAAAAATGGTCACATTATGGACCGCATAGAATAGTAGGACGCACTACATAGTATAGTATGACGTTTTTGTCCAGTTTTGGATCAAAAAAACGTTTAAAAAAAAAAAATGGTCAGATTTTGGACGACATAGTATAGTATGTCGTTTTTGTCAAATTTTGGACCAACTTTTTTTTTCAAAAAAATGGTCACATTATGGACGGCATAGTATAGTAGGACGTACTGCATAGTATAGTATGTTGTTTTTGTCAAGTTTTGGACCAAAAAAACGTTTTTCAAAAAAAATGGTCAGATTTTGGACGACATAGTATAGTATGTCGTTTTTGTCAAATTTTGGACAAATTTTTTTTTCCAAAAAATGGTCACATTATGGACGGCATAGTATAGTAGGACGCACTACATAGTATAGTATGACGTTTTTGTCCAGTTTTGGACCAAAAAAAAATGGTCAGATTTTGGACGACATAGTATATAGTATGTCGTTTTTGTCAAATTTTGGACCAATTTTCTTTTCAAAAAAATGGTAACATTATGGACGGCATAGTATAGTAGGACGTACTACATAGTATAGTATGACGTTTTTGTCAAGTTTTGGACCAAAAAAACGTTTTTTCAAAAAAAATGGTCAGATTTTGGACGACATAGTATAGTATGTCGTTTTTGTCAAATTTTGGACCAATTTTTTTTTCCAAAAAATGGTCACATTATGGACGGCATAGTATAGTAGGACGTACTACATAGTATAGTATGACGTTTTTGTCAAGTTTTGGACCAAAAAAACGTTTTTTCAAAAAAAATGGTCAGATTTTGGACGACATAGTATAGTATGTCGTTTTTGTCAAATTTTGGACCAATTTTTTTTTCCAAAAAATGGTCACATTATGGACCGCATAGTATAGTAGGACGCACTACATAGTATAGTATGACGTTTTTGTCCAGTTTTGGACCAAAAAAACGTTTAAAAAAAAAAAAGGGTCAGATTTTGGACGACATAGTATAGTATGTCGTTTTTGTCAAATTTTGGACCAATTTTTTTTTCCAAAAAATGGTCACATTATGGACGGCATAGTATAGTAGGACGCACTACATAGTATAGTATGACGTTTTTGTCCAGTTTTGGACCAAAAAAACGTTTAAAGAAAAAAAATGGTCAGATTTTGGACGACATAGTATAGTATGTCGTTTTTGTCAAATTTTGGACCAACTTTTTTTTTCAAAAAAATGGTCAGATTTTGGACCACATAGTATAGTATGTCGTTTTTGTCAAATTTTGGACCAATTTTCTTTTCAAAAAAATGGTCACATTATGGACGGCATAGTATAGTAGGACGTACTACATAGTATAGTATGACGTTTTTGTCCAGTTTTGGACCAAAAAAATGTTTAAAAAAAAAAAATGGTCAGATTTTGGACGACATAGTATAGTAGGACGTTCTACATAGTATAGTATAACGTTTTTGTCAAGTTTTGGACCAAAAAATGGTTTAAAAAAAAAAAATGGTCAGATTTTGGACGACATAGTATAGTATGTCGTTTTTGTCAAATTTTGGACCAACTTTTTTTTTCAAAAAAATGGTCACATTATGGACGGCATAGTATAGTAGGACGTACTGCATAGTATAGTATGTTGTTTTTGTCAAGTTTTGGACCAAAAAAACGTTTTTCAAAAAAAATGGTCAGATTTTGGACGACATAGTATAGTATGTCGTTTTTGTCAAATTTTGGACCAATTTTTTTTTCCAAAAAATGGTCACATTATGGACGGCATAGTATAGTAGGACGCATTACATAGTATAGTATGACGTTTTTGTCCAGTTTTGGACCAAAAAAACGTTTTTAAAAAAAAAATGGTCAGATTTTGGACGACATAGTAAAGTATGTCGTTTTTGTCAAATTTTGGACCAATTTTCTTTTCAAAAAAATGGTCACATTATGGACGGCATAGTATAGTAGGACGTACTACATAGTATAGTATGTCGTTTTTGTCAAATTTTGGACCAATTTTTTTTTCCAAAAAATGGTCACCTTATGGACCTCATAGTATAGTAGGACGCACTACATAGTATAGTATGACGTTTTTGTCCAGTTTTGGACCAAAAAAACGTTTAAAAAAAAAGAAATGGTCAGATTTTGGACGACATAGTATAGTATGTCGTTTTTGTCAAATTTTGGACCAACTTTTTTTCCAAAAAAATGGTCACATTATGGACGGCATAGTATAGTAGGATGTACTACATAGTATAGTATGACGTTTTTGTCAAGTTTTGGACCAAAAAAACGTTTTTTCAAACAAAATGGTCAGATTTTGGACGACATAGTATAGTATGTCGTTTTTGTCAAATTTTGGACCAATTTTTTTTTCCAAAAAATGGTCACATTATGGACGGCATAGTATAGTATGTTGTTTTTGTCAAGTTTTGGACCAAAAAAACGTTTTTCAAAAAAAATGGTCAGATTTTGGACGACATAGTATAGTATGTCGTTTTTGTCAAATTTTGGACCAATTTTCTTTTCCAAAAAATGGTCACATTATGGACGGCATAGTTTAGTAGGACGTACTACATAGTATAGTATGACGTTTTTGTCCAGTTTTGGACCAAAAAAACGTTTTTCAAAAAAAAATGGTCAGATTTTGGACGACATAGTATAGAAGGACGTACTACATAGTATAGTATGACGTTTTTGTCAAGTTTTGGACCAAAAAAACATTTTTAAAAAAAAATGGTCACATTATGGACCGCATAGTATAGTAGGACGCACTACATAGTATAGTATGTCGTTTTTGTCAAATTTTGGACCAATTTTTTTTTCCAAAAAATGGTCACATTATGGACGGCATAGTATAGTAGGACGCACTACATAGTATAGTATGACGTTTTTGTCCAGTTTTGGACCAAAAAAACGTTTAAAAAAAAAAAAATGGTCAGCTTTTGGACGACATAGTATAGTATGTCGTTTTTGTCAAATTTTGGACCAATTTTTTTTTCCAAAAAATGGTCACCTTATGGACCGCATAGTATAGTAGGACGCACTACATAGTATAGTATGACGTTTTTGTCCAGTTTTGGACCAAAAAAACGTTTAAAAAAAAAGAAATGGTCAGATTTTGGACGACATAGTATAGTATGTCGTTTTTGTCAAATTTTGGACCAATTTTTTTTTCCAAAAAATGGTCACATTATGGACCGCATAGTATAGTAGGACGCACTACATAGTATAGTATGACGTTTTTGTCCAGTTTTGGACCAAAAAAACGTTTAAAAAAAAAAAAGGGTCAGATTTTGGACGACATAGTATAGTATGTCGTTTTTGTCAAATTTTGGACAAATTTTTTTTTCCAAAAAATGGTCACATTATGGACGACATAGTATAGTAGGACGCACTACATAGTATAGCATGACGTTTTTGTCCAGTTTTGGACCAAAAAAACGTTTAAAGAAAAAAAATGGTCAGATTTTGGACGACATAGTATAGTATGTCGATTTGTCAAATTTTGGACCAACTTTTTTTTTCAAAAAAATGGTCAGATTTTGGACCACATAGTATAGTATGTCGTTTTTGTCAAATTTTGGACCAATTTTCTTTTCAAAAAAATGGTCACATTATGGACGGCATAGTATAGTAGGACGTACTACATAGTATAGTATGACGTTTTTGTCCAGTTTTGGACCAAAAAAATGTTTAAAAAAAAAAAATGGTCAGATTTTGGACGACATAGTATAGTAGGACGTTCTACATAGTATAGTATAACGTTTTTGTCAAGTTTTGGACCAAAAAATGGTTTAAAAAAAAAAAATGGTCAGATTTTGGACGACATAGTATAGTATGTCGTTTTTGTCAAATTTTGGACCAACTTTTTTTTTCAAAAAAATGGTCACATTATGGACGGCATAGTATAGTAGGACGTACTGCATAGTATAGTATGTTGTTTTTGTCAAGTTTTGGACCAAAAAAACGTTTTTCAAAAAAAATGGTCAGATTTTGGACGACATAGTATAGTATGTCGTTTTTGTCAAATTTTGGACCAATTTTTTTTTCCAAAAAATGGTCACATTATGGACGGCATAGTATAGTAGGACGCATTACATAGTATAGTATGACGTTTTTGTCCAGTTTTGGACCAAAAAAACGTTTTTAAAAAAAAAATGGTCAGATTTTGGACGACATAGTAAAGTATGTCGTTTTTGTCAAATTTTGGACCAATTTTCTTTTCAAAAAAATGGTCACATTATGGACGGCATAGTATAGTAGGACGTACTACATAGTATAGTATGACGTTTTTGTCCAGTTTTGGACCAAAAAAATGTTTAAAAAAAAAAAATGGTCAGATTTTGGACGACATAGTATAGTAGGACGTTCTACATAGTATAGTATAACGTTTTTGTCAAGTTTTGGACCAAAAAATGGTTTAAAAAAAAAAAATGGTCAGATTTTGGACGACATAGTATAGTATGTCGTTTTTGTCAAATTTTGGACCAACTTTTTTTTTCAAAAAAATGGTCACATTATGGACGGCATAGTATAGTAGGACGTACTGCATAGTATAGTATGTTGTTTTTGTCAAGTTTTGGACCAAAAAAACGTTTTTCAAAAAAAATGGTCAGATTTTGGACGACATAGTATAGTATGTCGTTTTTGTCAAATTTTGGACCAATTTTTTTTTCCAAAAAATGGTCACATTATGGACGGCATAGTATAGTAGGACGCATTACATAGTATAGTATGACGTTTTTGTCCAGTTTTGGACCAAAAAAACGTTTTTAAAAAAAAAATGGTCAGATTTTGGACGACATAGTAAAGTATGTCGTTTTTGTCAAATTTTGGACCAATTTTCTTTTCAAAAAAATGGTCACATTATGGACGGCATAGTATAGTAGGACGTACTACATAGTATAGTATGTCGTTTTTGTCAAATTTTGGACCGATTTTTTTTTCCAAAAAATGGTCACCTTATGGACCTCATAGTATAGTAGGACGCACTACATAGTATAGTATGACGTTTTTGTCCAGTTTTGGACCAAAAAAACGTTTAAAAAAAAAGAAATGGTCAGATTTTGGACGACATAGTATAGTATGTCGTTTTTGTCAAATTTTGGACCAACTTTTTTTCCAAAAAAATGGTCACATTATGGACGGCATAGTATAGTAGGATGTACTACATAGTATAGTATGACGTTTTTGTCAAGTTTTGGACCAAAAAAACGTTTTTTCAAACAAAATGGTCAGATTTTGGACGACATAGTATAGTATGTCGTTTTTGTCAAATTTTGGACCAATTTTTTTTTCCAAAAAATGGTCACATTATGGACGGCATAGTATAGTATGTTGTTTTTGTCAAGTTTTGGACCAAAAAAACGTTTTTCAAAAAAAATGGTCAGATTTTGGACGACATAGTATAGTATGTCGTTTTTGTCAAATTTTGGACCAATTTTCTTTTCCAAAAAATGGTCACATTATGGACGGCATAGTTTAGTAGGACGTACTACATAGTATAGTATGACGTTTTTGTCCAGTTTTGGACCAAAAAAACGTTTTTCAAAAAAAAATGGTCAGATTTTGGACGACATAGTATAGAAGGACGTACTACATAGTATAGTATGACGTTTTTGTCAAGTTTTGGACCAAAAAAACATTTTTAAAAAAAAATGGTCACATTATGGACCGCATAGTATAGTAGGACGCACTACATAGTATAGTATGTCGTTTTTGTCAAATTTTGGACCAATTTTTTTTTCCAAAAAATGGTCACATTATGGACGGCATAGTATAGTAGGACGCACTACATAGTATAGTATGACGTTTTTGTCCAGTTTTGGACCAAAAAAACGTTTAAAAAAAAAAAAATGGTCAGCTTTTGGACGACATAGTATAGTATGTCGTTTTTGTCAAATTTTGGACCAATTTTTTTTTCCAAAAAATGGTCACCTTATGGACCGCATAGTATAGTAGGACGCACTACATAGTATAGTATGACGTTTTTGTCCAGTTTTGGACCAAAAAAACGTTTAAAAAAAAAGAAATGGTCAGATTTTGGACGACATAGTATAGTATGTCGTTTTTGTCAAATTTTGGACCAATTTCTTTTTTCAAAAAAATTGTCACATTATGGACGGCATAGTATAGTAGGATGTACTACATAGTATAGTATGACGTTTTTGTCAAGTTTTGGACCAAAAAAACGTTTTTCAAAAAAAATGGTCAGATTTTGGACGACATAGTATAGTATGTCGTTTTTGTCAAATTTTGGACCAATTTTTTTTTCCAAAAAATGGTCACATTATGGACGGCATAGTATAGTAGGACGCATTACATAGTATAGTATGACGTTTTTGTCCAGTTTTGGACCAAAAAAACGTTTTTAAAAAAAAAATGGTCAGATTTTGGACGACATAGTAAAGTATGTCGTTTTTGTCAAATTTTGGACCAATTTTCTTTTCAAAAAAATGGTCACATTATGGACGGCATAGTATAGTAGGACGTACTACATAGTATAGTATGTCGTTTTTGTCAAATTTTGGACCGATTTTTTTTTCCAAAAAATGGTCACCTTATGGACCTCATAGTATAGTAGGACGCACTACATAGTATAGTATGACGTTTTTGTCCAGTTTTGGACCAAAAAAACGTTTAAAAAAAAAGAAATGGTCAGATTTTGGACGACATAGTATAGTATGTCGTTTTTGTCAAATTTTGGACCAACTTTTTTTCCAAAAAAATGGTCACATTATGGACGGCATAGTATAGTAGGATGTACTACATAGTATAGTATGACGTTTTTGTCAAGTTTTGGACCAAAAAAACGTTTTTTCAAACAAAATGGTCAGATTTTGGACGACATAGTATAGTATGTCGTTTTTGTCAAATTTTGGACCAATTTTTTTTTCCAAAAAATGGTCACATTATGGACGGCATAGTATAGTATGTTGTTTTTGTCAAGTTTTGGACCAAAAAAACGTTTTTCAAAAAAAATGGTCAGATTTTGGACGACATAGTATAGTATGTCGTTTTTGTCAAATTTTGGACCAATTTTCTTTTCCAAAAAATGGTCACATTATGGACGGCATAGTTTAGTAGGACGTACTACATAGTATAGTATGACGTTTTTGTCCAGTTTTGGACCAAAAAAACGTTTTTCAAAAAAAAATGGTCAGATTTTGGACGACATAGTATAGAAGGACGTACTACATAGTATAGTATGACGTTTTTGTCAAGTTTTGGACCAAAAAAACATTTTTAAAAAAAAATGGTCACATTATGGACCGCATAGTATAGTAGGACGCACTACATAGTATAGTATGTCGTTTTTGTCAAATTTTGGACCAATTTTTTTTTCCAAAAAATGGTCACATTATGGACGGCATAGTATAGTAGGACGCACTACATAGTATAGTATGACGTTTTTGTCCAGTTTTGGACCAAAAAAACGTTTAAAAAAAAAAAAATGGTCAGCTTTTGGACGACATAGTATAGTATGTCGTTTTTGTCAAATTTTGGACCAATTTTTTTTTCCAAAAAATGGTCACCTTATGGACCGCATAGTATAGTAGGACGCACTACATAGTATAGTATGACGTTTTTGTCCAGTTTTGGACCAAAAAAACGTTTAAAAAAAAAGAAATGGTCAGATTTTGGACGACATAGTATAGTATGTCGTTTTTGTCAAATTTTGGACCAATTTCTTTTTTCAAAAAAATTGTCACATTATGGACGGCATAGTATAGTAGGACGTACTACATAGTATAGTATGACGTTTTTGTCAAGTTTTGGACCAAAAAAACGTTTTTTCAAAAAAAATGGTCAGATTTTGGACGACATAGTATAGTATGTCGTTTTTGTCAAATTTTGGACCAATTCTTTTTTTCCAAAAAATGGTCACATTATGGACGGCATAGTATAGTAGGACGTACTACATAGTATAGTATGACGTTTTTGTCCAGTTTTGGACCAAAAAAACATTTAAAAAAAAAAAATGGTCAGATTTTGGACGACATAGTATAGTATGTCGTTTTTGTCAAATTTTGGACCAATTTTTTTTTCCAAAAAATGGTCACATTATGGACGGCATAGTATAGTAGGACGTACTACATAGTATAGTATGACGTTTTTGTCCAGTTTTGGACCAAAAAAACGTTTTTCAAAAAAAAATGGTCAGATTTTGGACGACATAGTATAGTATGTCGTTTTTGTCAAATTTTGGACCAATTTTTTTTTCCAAAAAATGGTCACCTTATGGACCGCATAGTATAGTAGGACGCACTACATAGTATAGTATGACGTTTTTGTCCAGTTTTGGACCAAAAAAACGTTTTTCAAAAAAAGAAATGGTCAGATTTTGGACGACATAGTATAGTATGTCGTTTTTGTCAAATTTTGGACCAATTTCTTTTTTCAAAAAAATGGTCACATTATGGACGGCATAGTATAGTAGGACATACTACATAGTATAGTATGACGTTTTTGTCAAGTTTTGGACCAAAAAAACGTTTTTTCAAAAAAAATGGTCAGATTTTGGACGACATAGTATAGTATGTCGTTTTTGTCAAATTTTGGACCAATTCTTTTTTCCCAAAAAATGGTCACATTATGGACGGCATAGTATAGTAGGACGTACTACATAGTATAGTATGACGTTTTTGTCCAGTTTTGGACCAAAAAAACATTTAAAAAAAAAAAATGGTCAGATTTTGGACGACATAGTATAGTATGTCGTTTTTGTCAAATTTTGGACCAATTTTTTTTTCCAAAAAATGGTCACATTATGGACGGCATAGTATAGTAGGACGTACTACATAGTATAGTATGACGTTTTTGTCCAGTTTTGGACCAAAAAAACGTTTTTCAAAAAAAAATGGTCAGATTTTGGACGACATAGTATAGTATGTCGTTTTTGTCAAATTTTGGACCAATTTTTTTTTCCAAAAAATGGTCACATTATGGACGGCATAGTATAGTAGGACGTACTACATAGTATAGTATGACGTTTTTGTCAAGTTTTGGACCAAAAAAACATTTTTTCAAAAAAAATGGTCAGATTTTGGACGACATAGTATAGTATGTCGTTTTTTTGTCAAATTTTGGACCAATTTTTTTTTCCAAAAAATGGTCACATTATGGACCGCATAGTATAGTAGGACGCACTACATAGTATAGTATGACGTTTTTGTCCAGTTTTGGACCAAAAAAACGTTTAAAAAAAAAAAATGGTCAGATTTTGGACGACATAGTATAGTATGTCGTTTTTGTCAAATTTTGGACAAATTTTTTTTCTCCAAAAAATTGTCACATTATGGACCGCATAGTATAGTAGGACGTACTACATAGTATAGTATGACGTTTTTGTCAAGTTTTTAGACCAAAAAAACGTTTTTCAAAAAAATGTTCCAATTTTGGACGACATAGTATAGTATGTCGTTTTTGTCAAATTATGGACCAATTTATTTTTCCAAAATATGGTCACATTATGGACGGCATAGTATAGTAGGAGGCACTACATAGTATAGTATGTTGTTTTTGTCAAGTTTTGGACCAAAAAAACGTTTTTCAAAAAAAATGGTCAGATTTTGGACGACATAGTATAGTATGTCGTTTTTGTCAAATTTTGGACCAATTTTTTTTCTCCATAAAATTGTCACATTATGGACCGCATAGTATAGTAGGACGTACTACATAGTATAGTATGACGTTTTTGTCAAGTTTTTAGACCAAAAAAACGTTTTTCAAAAAAATGTTCCAATTTTGGACGACATAGTATAGTATGTCGTTTTTGTCAAATTATGGACCAATTTATTTTTCCAAAATATGGTCACATTATGGACAGCATAGTATAGTAGGACGCACTACATAGTATAGTATGTCGTTTTTGTCAAATTTTGGACCAATTTTTTTTTCAAAAAAATGGTCACATTATGGACGGCATAGTATAGTAGGACGTACTACATAGTATAGTATGACGTTTTTGTCAAGTTTTGGACCAAAAAAACGTTTTTTCAAAAAAAATGGTCAGATTTTGGACGACATAGTATAGTATGTCGTTTTTGTCAAATTTTGGACCAATTCTTTTTTCCCAAAAAATGGTCACATTATGGACGGCATAGTATAGTAGGACGTACTACATAGTATAGTATGACGTTTTTGTCCAGTTTTGGACCAAAAAAACATTTAAAAAAAAAAAATGGTCAGATTTTGGACGACATAGTATAGTATGTCGTTTTTGTCAAATTTTGGACCAATTTTTTTTTCCAAAAAATGGTCACATTATGGACGGCATAGTATAGTAGGACGTACTACATAGTATAGTATGACGTTTTTGTCCAGTTTTGGACCAAAAAAACGTTTTTCAAAAAAAAATGGTCAGATTTTGGACGACATAGTATAGTATGTCGTTTTTGTCAAATTTTGGACCAATTTTTTTTTCCAAAAAATGGTCACATTATGGACGGCATAGTATAGTAGGACGTACTACATAGTATAGTATGACGTTTTTGTCAAGTTTTGGACCAAAAAAACATTTTTTCAAAAAAAATGGTCAGATTTTGGACGACATAGTATAGTATGTCGTTTTTTTGTCAAATTTTGGACCAATTTTTTTTTCCAAAAAATGGTCACATTATGGACCGCATAGTATAGTAGGACGCACTACATAGTATAGTATGACGTTTTTGTCCAGTTTTGGACCAAAAAAACGTTTAAAAAAAAAAAATGGTCAGATTTTGGACGACATAGTATAGTATGTCGTTTTTGTCAAATTTTGGACAAATTTTTTTTCTCCAAAAAATTGTCACATTATGGACCGCATAGTATAGTAGGACGTACTACATAGTATAGTATGACGTTTTTGTCAAGTTTTTAGACCAAAAAAACGTTTTTCAAAAAAATGTTCCAATTTTGGACGACATAGTATAGTATGTCGTTTTTGTCAAATTATGGACCAATTTATTTTTCCAAAATATGGTCACATTATGGACGGCATAGTATAGTAGGAGGCACTACATAGTATAGTATGTTGTTTTTGTCAAGTTTTGGACCAAAAAAACGTTTTTCAAAAAAAATGGTCAGATTTTGGACGACATAGTATAGTATGTCGTTTTTGTCAAATTTTGGACCAATTTTTTTTCTCCATAAAATTGTCACATTATGGACCGCATAGTATAGTAGGACGTACTACATAGTATAGTATGACGTTTTTGTCAAGTTTTTAGACCAAAAAAACGTTTTTCAAAAAAATGTTCCAATTTTGGACGACATAGTATAGTATGTCGTTTTTGTCAAATTATGGACCAATTTATTTTTCCAAAATATGGTCACATTATGGACAGCATAGTATAGTAGGACGCACTACATAGTATAGTATGTCGTTTTTGTCAAATTTTGGACCAATTTTTTTTTCAAAAAAATGGTCACATTATGGACGGCATAGTATAGTAGGACGTACTGCATAGTATAGTATGTCGTTTTTGTCAAATTTTGGACCAATTTTTTTTTCCAAAAAATTGTCACATTATGGACGGCATAGTATAGTAGGACACACTACATAGTATAGTATGACGTTTTTGTCCAGTTTTGGACCAAAAAAACGTTTAAAAAAAAAAATGGTCAGATTTTGGACGACATAGTATAGTATGTCTTTTTTGTCAAATTTTGGACCAATTTTTTTTTCAAAAAAATGGTCACATTATGGACGGCATAGTATAGTAGGACGTACTACATAGTATAGTATGACGTTTTTGTCAAGTTTTGGACCAAAAAAACGTTTTTCCAAACAAAATGGTCAGATTTTGGACTACATAGTATAGTATGTTGTTTTTGTCAAATTTTGGACCAATTTTTTTTCCCAAAAAATGGTCACATTATGGACGGCATAGTATAGTAGGACGCACTACATAGTATAGTATGACGTTTTTGTCCAGTTTTGGACCAAAAAAACGTTTAAAAAAAAAAAATGGTCAGATTTTGGATGACATAGTATAGTATGTCGTTTTTGTCAAATTTTGGACCATTTTTTCTTTCCAAAAAATGGTCACATTATGGACGACATAGTATAGTAGGACGCACTACATAGTATAGTATGACGTTTTTGTCCAGTTTTGGACCAAAAAAACGTTTTTTAAAAAAAAAAGGTCAGATTTTGGCGACATAGTATAGTATGTTGTTTTTGTCAAATTTTGGACCAATTTTTTTTTAAAAGAAATTGTCACATTATGGACGGCATAGTATAGTAGGACGTACTACATAGTATAGTATAACGTTTTTGTCAAGTTTTGGACCAATTTTTTTTCCCAAAAAATGGTCACATTATGGACGGCATAGTATAGTAGGACGCACTACATAGTATAGTATGACGTTTTTGTCCAGTTTTGGACCAAAAAAACGTTTTTTTAAAAAAAAAGGTCAGATTTTGGCGACATAGTATAGTATGTCGTTTTTGTCAAATTTTGGACCAATTTTTTTTTAAAAGAAATTGTCACATTATGGACGGCATAGTATAGTAGGACGCACTACATAGTATAGTATGACGTTTTTGTCCAGTTTTGGACCAAAAAAACGTTTAAAAAAAAAAAATGGTCAGATTTTGGACGACATAGTATAGTATGCCGTTTTTGTCAAATTTTGGACCAATTTTTCTTTCCAAAAAATGGTCACATTATGGACGACATAGTATAGTAGGACGCACTACATAGTATAGTATGACGTTTTTGTCCAGTTTTGGACCAAAAAAACGTTTAAAAAAAAAAATGGTCAGATTTTGGACGACATAGTATAGTATGTCGTTTTTGTCAAATTTTGGACCAATTTTTTTTTCCAAAAAATTGTCACATTATGGACGGCATAGTATAGTAGGACGCACTACATAGTATAGTATGACATTTTTGTCCAGTTTTGGACCAAAAAAACGTTTAAAAAAAAAAATGGTCAGATTTTGGACGACATAGTATAGTATGTCGTTTTTGTCAAATTTTGGACCAATTTTCTTTTCAAAAAAATGGTCACATTATGGACGGCATAGTATAGTAGGACGCACTACATAGTATAGTATGACGTTTTTGTCCAGTTTTGGACCAAAAAAACGTTTAAAAAAAAAAAATGGTCAGATTTTGGATGACATAGTATAGTATGTCGTTTTTGTCAAATTTTGGACCAATTTTCTTTTCAAAAAAATGGTCACATTATGGACGGCATAGTATAGTAGGACGTACTACATAGTATAGTATGACGTTTTTGTCCAGTTTTGGACCAAAAAAACGTTTAAAAAAAAAAATGGTCAGATTTTGGACGACATAGTATAGTATGTCGTTTTTGTCAAATTTTGGACCAATTTTTTTTTCCAAAAAATGGTCACATTATGGACGGCATAGTATAGTAGGACGTACTACATAGTATAGTATAACGTTTTTGTCAAGTTTTGGACCAAAAAAACGTTTTTCAAAAAAAATGGTCAGATTTTGGACGACATAGTATAGTATGTCGTTTTTGTTAAATTTTGGACCAATTTTTTTTCCCAAAAAATGGTCACATTATGGACGGCATAGTATAGTAGGACGCACTACATAGTAAAGTATGACGTTTTTGTCCAGTTTTGGACCAAAAAAACGTTTAAAAAAAAAAATGGTCAGATTTTGGACGACATAGTATAGTATGTCGTTTTTGTCAAATTTTGGACCAATTTTTTTTTCCAAAAAATTGTCACATTATGGACGGCATAGTATAGTAGGACGCACTACATAGTATAGTATGACATTTTTGTCCAGTTTTGGACCAAAAAAACGTTTAAAAAAAAAAATGGTCAGATTTTGGACGACATAGTATAGTATGTCGTTTTTGTCAAATTTTGGACCAATTTTCTTTTCACAAAAATGGTCACATTATGGTCAGCATAGTATAGTAGGACGTACTGCATAGTATAGTATGTTGTTTTTGTCAAGTTTTGGACCAAAAAAAAGTTTTTCAAAAAAAATGGTCAGATTTTGGACGACATAGTATAGTATGTCGTTTTTGTCAAATTTTGGACCAATTTTCTTTTCAAAAAAATGGTCACATTATGGACGGCATAGTATAGTAGGACGTACTACATAGTATAGTATGACGTTTTTGTCCAGTTTTGGACCAAAAAAAGTTTTAAAAAAAAAAATGGTCAGATTTTGGATGACATAGTATAGTATGTCGTTTTTGTCAAATTGTGGACCAATTTTCTTTTCAAAAAAATGGTCACATTATGGACGGCATAGTATAGTAGGACGTACTACATAGTATAGTATGACGTTTTTGTCCAGTTTTGGACCAAAAAAACGTTTAAAAAAAAAAATGGTCAGATTTTGGACGACATAGTATAGTATGTCGTTTTTGTCAAATTTTGGACCAATTTTTTTTTCCAAAAAATGGTCACATTATGGACGGCATAGTATAGTAGGACGTACTACATAGTATAGTATAACGTTTTTGTCAAGTTTTGGACCAAAAAAACGTTTAAAAAAAAAAATGGTCAGATTTTGGACGACATAGTATAGTATGTCGTTTTTGTCAAATTTTGGACCAATTTTCTTTTCAAAAAAATGGTCACATTATGGACGGCATAGTATAGTAGGACGTACTACATAGTATAGTATGACGTTTTTGTCCAGTTTTGGACCAAAAAAACGTTTAAAAAAAAAAATGGTCAGATTTTGGACGACATAGTATAGTATGTCGTTTTTGTCAAATTTTGGACCAATTTTTTTTTCCAAAAAATGGTCACATTATGGACGGCATAGTATAGTAGGACGTACTACATAGTATAGTATGACCTTTTTGTCAAGTTTTGGACCAAAAAAACGTTTTTCAAATTTTTTTTCCAATTTTGGACGACATAGTATATAGTATGTCGTTTTTGTCAAATTTTGGACCAATTTTTTTTTTCAAAAAAATGGTCACATTATGGACAGCATAGTATAGTAGGACGTACTGCATAGTATAGTATGACGTTTTTGTCCAGTTTTGGACCAAAAAAACGTTTTTCAAAAAAATGGTCAGATTTTGGACGACGTATGTCGTTTTTGTCAAATTTTGGACCAATTGTTTTTTTCCAAAAAATGGTCACATTATGGACGGCATAGTATATTAGGACGTACTATATAGTTTAGTATGACCTTTTTGTCAAGTTTTGGACCAAAAAAACGTTTTTCAAAAAAATGGTCAGATTTTGGACAATGCCGTCCATAATGTGACCATTTTTTGGAAAAAGAAATTGGTCCAAAATTTGACAAAAACGACATACTATACTATGTAGTGCGTCCTACTATACTATGCCGTCCATAATGTGACAATTTTTTGGAAAAAAAATGGTCCAAAATTTGACAAAAACGACATACTATATACTGTCGTCCATAATCTGACCATTTTTTAAAAAAAATGTTTTTTTGGTCCAAAACATGACAAAAACGTCATACTATACTATGTAGTACGTCCTACTATACTATGTCGTCCATAATGTGACCATTTTTTGGAAAAAAAAATTGGTCCAAAATTTGACAAAAACAACATACTATACTATGTCGTCGGAAATCTGACCATTTTTTTGAAAAACGTTTTTTTGGTCCAAAACATGACAAAAACGTCATACTATACATACTATAGTAAGGGTCCAAAAATGGTCAAAATTGGTCAAAAACATTATACTATAGTATGTCGTCCAAAAATGGTCAAAAATGTCATAGTATAGTATGTCGTCTAAAAATGGTCAAAAACGTCATAGTATAGTATGTCGTCTTAAAATGGTCAAGATAAGTAAAAAACGTCATACTATAGTATGTCGTCCAAAAATGGTCAAAAACGTCATATTATAGTATGTCGTCCAAAAATGGTCAAAAGCGTCATAGTATAGTCTGCGTCTAAAAATGGTCAAAATTGGTCGAAAACATCATACTATAGTCTGTCGTCCAAAAATGGTCAAAATTGGTCAACTACATCAAAGAATAGTATAGTATGTCGTTCAAAAATGGTCAAAATTGGTCAGAAACGTCATACTATAGTATGTAGTCCAAAAATGATCAGAAAAGTCATAGTATAGTATGTCGTCCAAAAATGGTCAAAATATGCCAAAAACATCATACTATAGTATGTTGTCTAAAAATTGTCAAAAAGGTCATACTATAGCATGTTGTCCAAAAATTGTAAAAATTTGTCAGAAACGTCATACTATATAGTATGTCGTCCAAAAATTGTCAAAAACTTCATAGTATAGCAAGTCATCCAAAATGTCACAAAAAAGGTCATACTATTCTATGTCGTCCAAAATTAACCATTTAAAAAAATAATAATAATTTTGGTCCAAAGTTTGACAAAAACATCATGCTATACTATTTCGTCCAAAATTTGATGAATTTAGTATCTCTTATAATTCATTTTTAAATCTTTTCTCTTAATCTTAAACAAAATTCGAGAAGATCTGCCAAAGAAAATCCTCATTGACTGGAAATACCATAACAACTTTAAAAAACTTTAAAAAAATAAAGAGCAGATGGAGAGTGGAAAATAATGTATGTTTGTTTTTTTAATGAATTTATGTAAGAAACTTTTTATTTGCTGGTATGTTTCATATCTTGAAAGATTTTAATTTATTTTGTCCGTTTCCATATCACTATTGTCAAAAAAACAAAACAAGCAAGTAATTTTCTTCTGTACAGATGTATAAGATGATATGCATTACCAGTGCAAACAAACTGTATCTCAATATAAGCCTGTAGTCATCTCTCTCCTGCAGGCCTCTTCTGCTTCCTGTGGTTCGTTGGCTTCTGTTTTCTGGCCAATCAGTGGCAGGCGACTTCTCCAGATGAGCTGCCTTTGGCCCAGGGCTCGGACGCTGCCAGAGCCACAATTGCTTTCTGCTTCTTCTCCATCCTCACCTGGGTCTGTATGTTTATACCTGTGTGTGCACCTGTTGACTGTGTGTGTTTTCATCATCATCATCATCATCATCATCATCATCATCATCTTATTTGTGTGTGTGACCATCAGTGTGTATGTTATTTTCAGGGTTATCAGTGTCTGGTGGCAATGGACACACATAAGATCATTCCATTCATGGAGGACAGGCAGAGGTTGCTGTCTAAGACCCCTCCTACTCTCTCTTTCGTTTAACACACTCTCACATACTCACACACCCTGAAAACATACACAGTGGAGACACTGTGTATGTTTTCGGTGTCTCCACAATACAATATCTAAAAGACTATCAGTGTTAGATTTGGTGCCATTTTACAAAGTGTGGACTCGACAGATTTGAAGTAAGGTGTGGGCGATATCACTGAAGTACAGTAAATACCTCTGCTCTCAAAGTGATCGAGCAGTTTTTTGTTTTTTTAAGTGTGGGTGTATGAGATACTGACACATACTCAGCGGTGACTTCACCAGACTGAAACACAGACACTTGTCTTCATTGAAGACATGGATAATAGCGGGGACAATGAAAAACACATGTTGCCACTTGACCTAATAAAATAAAATAAAAACCTGTGTACAATATCTTAAGAATATCCATCAATCTTCAGATTGTCTTCATAGGAGAACCCTTTTTGGCTCCAGGTAGAACCTTTTTATAAAGGTTCTTTTTGGCTATGGTTCTACCTGGAGCCAAAAAGGGTTCTACTTTGAGGAACCCTTTTGGAGGGTTCCACCAAGAACCCTTTTAAAACCCTTTATTCAGGAAAGGGCTTTTAAAGGGTTCTCTGGATCAAAACGGTTGTTATTGGAACCATTATTGTTACCAAGAACCCTTGGAAAACCCTTTCTTCGGGATAGTGTTTTTCAGAAGCAAATGGTTCCAGGTAGAACCTCAGTCCTTGTAGGAGGACCCTTTTGGAAACCTTATTTCTAAGAGTGTAGGGCCAAAGGTGGGGTACACCCCGGACAGGTCACCAGTCCATGACGGGGCTACATAGAGACAAAGAACCATCCACTCTCACACTCACACCTACAATCAATTTAGAGTGTCCAATTTACCTAAACCCCAAATCTGCAGGTTTTTGGACTATGGGAAGAAGCCGGAGAAAACTATCTTCAGAATATGTCTCTCCATTAGACAGCCTTTTCTGACTGGAAACTGAAGTCTTTGTTGCTTTCTAAACCGCTCACTTTCCAAACCAAAGTCCATAGAGAAAATCAGCAACTTAACATCACGGCACACAAGTTTCTGATCCACTGATGCCCCCATCGATAACGTCCAATGTGTTATTTTGGGATTTCAATGTATGAAATCCTTTGTTCAAAAATGATCAAAATTAGGCAGCAGTAGATCAACAGGAGGTAAAAACACATCATTTCTTGAAGGGGTTTGGTACAGGAGAGTGAGTAGTTAACAAACCACTTCTAACAGTGGTTAGAGGGGCTTTTTGTTGAGTGTATTTGTTGTGCTCACAGCCATTTTCAGCCGTCACTGAGGGGGAGTGGCAAATTCAAACAGTTTCTTGTTTGGTTTTTTTTCTCTGCCCTCGTTTGCATAAAGTTTTGCATTTTACATTTTATGCAAATCAACTTTTTTTTTCACATCACTGGATTACAATAAATGGAAAACTTCATCTTCAGGCCTGTGCATACTCTCACAGGGCTGCAGCTTGATCTGGGCAGAACTTTGTCTAGTGCGGTGTCCGACAACTGTGTGATTGGTCAGCAATTTGAAGTGGGCGTGGTTAATGTGGAAATGGGAGTTCTGCACTTGAGTTTTCTCGTGAAGTATGAAAAGCCCTGTCCAGAACGAACTTTGTTCTTGTTCACCTCTAGAGTATGCACAAGCCTTTAGTCTATAGTGAAAAATGGAAAAACAGTAAATATGTGTCATTAGTGCAAATAAACCAGTGTGTAACCAACAGCCTCTGCTAATACCTTTGTGTGTGTGTGTGTGTTACTAACAGGCTGTACTGACGCTGAGCGCACTGCGACGCTTCCTAACCGGTAGCAACACAAACTTGTTCACTTGGCAACAGCTGGACCCAACCCCCAGCCACGCTCGGGCCACACCGTATCCCATCACCAACGGTGCTACCATCGTAACCACCAGCCCCTACCAAGCCCCGCCCTTCACTGAAACCCTGGATCCTCAGAAACTGACACAGCAGAGACCCATGGCTCCAGCCTTTTAGAGACAGACAGACAAGGTCAGAGAGAGAGTTGGACAACACTGCGCGGACAACTTCCTGCCTCGCTGTTCAGTGGCTTTCCATCCTTTCCCACCGGGATTGGTTGGGTCGTGTGATGTATGATCTGTATTCACCATGACAACTGCCGGCTCAGCTTAGGTGGTTGTAATTCGCTGTGTCAAAAAATACTGGCTTATGTTCTCACACACACACACACACACGTATGCTAACACAGCTGTACTCACTCACACCTGGACACCAGGACACATTTACCTGGAAGGACACACACACACACAAACACTCAGATTTTCAAGTTAATGTCTAACCCTATAACCTTAACCTGACCATGTGCAGCCTCATTAGGACCAGATTTTTTGGTCTAAATGAGGACTACTGGTCCTGACAAAATCGGAATTTATGACAGAACAACGTCCTAAAGTGCAAGTACACACACACACCTTGACAGCATGTACATATTATGGTAAAGTGCAGATTAACATAGTTGTAGATCAGTGACGATGCTCCACCTGCCTTATTAAACGATACTCAGTGATGCAAATAGGACAGCGAAACCATTGATTTGCTTCTGTTTGTTCTCAACAAGCTGCCCCTGCAGACTTGTGGCCACCCATTGGCTGCAAGTGACACACTTTTTGACCAATCGACCGAGAGAGCAGGGGCTTGCTGAAACTGGTCCAGTTTTTTCTTTGGCAAGGAAATAAAGACGGAGCAGCTTAATGCATTCCGAAACGCTGTAGTGTTCGCGTGTGAAATATTCATGTGGTTAAATATTTTATTGTGATACGCTGAAGTGGTATAATGAAATCTGAAGAATAAAATCTACCCGCCGCCATTGTCACCGTCACCGCTGTGAGTCTGCCTTTGTACGCTCCCGTCTCTGAGTCATTTCCTCTCTCGCCCTCTTGAAATGTGAGAAATCATTTTTAGCGTAATTATGTACCGCGACTAAAATCCAAGGATGTGTTAGGCACATTAATCAACATCTGCTGGAAAGACTATAATTAGACGGCGTACTTGAGTTATGTTGAATTGATTAGCAGCAGCAGGCAGCAGCTGTGTGTTAGCTTTATTTTTAGATTAAGCAGCTCATGTAGAAAGACTGCAGCCACTCCTACCATTAACGTAAACATCTCTATAGATTGGGGGGGGGGAAAGGACAGATTCAGAAGCAAGGTGATGGAGTCAAATGAAAGTCAGAAAAGAAGTGGTTTTATTCCAGCACAGTCCAATCACCAGGCGAGTTCACTGTATAGCCATCCCTGCTTCCAAGAATCTGCTAAACATTATATATATATGTATTATTTGCATCATCCATCTTCATGACATTCAAGTTCATCATATCATCACCTCTGTGTTAATAAAATATAGTGTCAGCCTCTTACAAAGTTTAAACACACCATTTTGTCAACGGAATAAGCCCTTCTGTTCATCCGCGCCCCCAACCCCATTCATCAGTATAATCTCTGCAAACGTTCGGCAACGCGGGCCCAGCTCGGGTGCTGACAGCAGGGGGCAGCAACGTAACCCTTGCAGCCCTCTGGTCACACACCTCGCAACTCACCTGCGTCTGAACTAGCTCTACCCTGAGAATACTAGACAAAGCAAAGTAGAGGGGAGGGTGAAAACTAAGCCGCCTGAACATTCGAATGGGATGGGATCAGAAAAAAGCGAGGTAGAAACTACTAAAGCCCAGGTCACACTACAGGAATTTTACTCAGAGGTTCTAACGGTAGACTGACTTTTTCTCTTTTGACTCTTCAGGGTTGAGAGGATTCAGACGTGGGAGGAAAAAAAAAGTCCCAGAAAAATAAACAACATCAAGGTTTTTCTCTGTTTCTCAAGCAACATCCAGAGGCAGTTAAAGAAACTTTCGAAGATTAGTCATAAAGTCCAGCTTCTCATCAATATAAGATTCTCACTTTGCTTTTTACTTTTAATAAGCTGCTGTGTTTTGAAGGAACGCATCGTTAAAAAAAAAACGGCAATCGCACGAATCCGTTCAGGTATGCAATTAGAAATGTTGCTGTTTCATAGAAAAGGCTTTAAGTGTTGAACTTTATCATTTAAAAATCGTTTTTTTTTGTTTTATGTAAACATACACTGTCATTTCTGCACCACAGCTCGAGAAAAGTGCGAGGCTCGGGAAAATTAGACCATTTCTATGCAACAAATTCGATTCTGCGAGCGGATGTAAGCGCAAGTGATTATTCAACATGAATATTCAACTGATTTGAATTTTAATAAATGCTTTAATAATAATAATTTATGAAATATTAAGTTAGTATCTTAGCATGATGATTTGGGACATTACTTTAGGGAATAATATATATAAGACGTCACCTTTGTTTTAATAGACTTGGATGATTCATCCATAAATACAAATTATACATTTTAGTTTAAAGGTACAGGTGCACATCTGCACCTCCTCTGGGCTGTTAACAGGCTTTTCTACCTCTGTATATTCTGTATCATGGCAGACTTGGACCAATCAGAAGACATTTATTGGCTCTTCTACTACAACTACTCTGCATACAGTCCCTTTGGTGTCACAATGTTTACTCCAGAACCTGCAACAACTGCCTATGCTGCAAATAAACCTGCAAAAGGAAACGAATCCTAAAGAGAGGCCGACTATAAACACAACAAAACGTGCTTTTTCATTTGTCAACATTTCTCGATGAGCAGATATGTCATTTAATGCATACGACACCTCTTGTGTGATTGTTGTCCTGTACTCTGACCTAGGCTTGAGATGCAAAGTAGGGATGAGAGTAAATGAAGAAGGAGGAGTGCAAGCAAGCAAGGGCTAGGTTAGTGTTTGGGTAAATATAGCTGGAGAGAGACTACTATGTCCGAACTAAAGCTATAGGGCTATGATAGAAGGAAAGGAAACATCTCGTGTGCATCTTTGTGTGCAAATCACACAAAGTTGTAAAAGTCTTGGATCGCAAACGTAACTCATACATACACGTTCCGATTTAATCTCCCTGTGAACATCTTGTGATTCGAGAGGACGAGTCGAGGGCCGTGGGCCTGAAACAAGAAACTGGTATCCTTCCTGTTTTCAAATGTGCCATTTTACGCCCCCTCTCGTGCGTTTCCAGCTGCACATTTTGTCTCCACCGCGTTGAGAGAATGAAACAATCCACCCACAGTCCACTGGATGTGTTCAGTCGTCCACTGAGCTTCCCTCGGGCTGATTAACCGAGAGGCTCGTGGCATCGAACGACAGAGTCCGTCTTCTCAGGTCAACACTGCTGTCCATCAGCTGGGTTGACATAGTGACCGGCTCCTCCCCAGGTGGCGGGCTCATCCTCTGCTTCCTGTTCCTGCCCGACACGGGGGACACCGATTGGCTGAGGCGGCTCCTGTGCTCCTCGGGGCTCGGGGTAAGGTGTCTGGTTTTGTGTGACGAGCTGGGAGGAGGTTGTGTGCGTGAGTGGGTGTGAGCAGAACTGTTAATACGACTGACTTCCTCATCAGCGGCGTCCAACTGGTGCCCAGAGTCGCAGCTCCCCTCTGCTCTGGAGCTGCAGAGGGAAGCTGACAGGGTGAATTCACCACTCGATGCCTGCACACTGGACAGGCTCTGCAGCCGTTTCTCGCGGGCTGTTTCTGGCTGCGAGCCACAGATGACCTGCTCAGGTACAGGTTCTTGTTCATTGGTTTCACTGTGGCTCTGGCTGTGACTCCGGCTGTGACTCCTGCACGAGATGACCCTCTGTGGCTGCGTATATTTCAGCGTGTGCACACTGGACGATCGCTGGCGCGGCGGCGTGGCGGCGGTGGCGGAGGGCACCGCGAGGTGAGGCTCTGCCAGATCATCGGCTGAGTTGCTCTGATCCAGAGAGTCACAGTGCACAGCCTCCTGCAGACACAACACACGACACAGGCCTGTTAGTCATTAAGATAAGAAGAGAGGAGAGGAGAGAAGATAATATAATAACACACCTGTCTCCGTAACTGTCTGCTCGTGGTGTGGAAAGATGCTGGTCTCCTCGGGATTGAACTATCTGGGATATAGGAGGGACTCAACTTGTTTCTGTCTAAACTGTCCTGAGGACTGAGCCAACGAGACGGACGTCTGCTGGTACTGTGAGCGGGATGTCTGTCTATACTGTGGCTAGACATGAGTCTCGGTCTGTCTGTGTTATGCTCATGATTCAGCCTGTATCCGTCTATACTGTGAGCAGAGCTGAGTCTGTGTCTGTTTATCCGATGGGCCGGGCTGAACCTGTATCCATCAATACTGTGAGCAGAGTTAAGTCTGTGTCTGTTGATTCTGTGAGCAGGACTGGACCTGTATCCCTCTATACTGTCAGCTGGACTGAGTCTGTGCGACGGGTATCTGTCAGAGCTCCCAGCGGTGAGGCAGATCATTGGCCTTGAGCTGCATCCAGACCCCAGCGAAGCGTGGCTTATGGTGGGCAGAGCTCCCGGGACCTGCAGCAATGAGCCGCCGCCACTGGAGGCCAGAGATGACATTGAGCCTGCAGCGAAAAAAATCACATAATGCACAGTATTTTATAAAGTGTGCAGATGCCACATGGGTTTTGGTCAACTACATGTTACCTTCTGCTAAATAGTATACACTGGAAGTGTAAGGGACCTGAAATATGAAATGATATTCCCATTTTACAGTTAAAAGCTACTGAATTATGACTTCAGAGTTCAGTCTCAACTACAACGCATTATGTTAACGTAGACAATATGGAAGTCTGAATCAGTGTAGTGGATTTGCATTTACTATCATTGCTCAATGAATCAAGTAACCATTACACCCCTAATAAAGACTACTGCAAAAAGAAGAATGAATACACAGTATTTTGAAATCTACATGTTATTTTTCCATCGCTAAAATATTCAATGCATATATTGATGACGGTGAAAAAATGGGGTTCTGGGTGTCATTAATAGCATCGAGTGTAGATCATTGGTTATTTCAAACGCACTACAGTTCAAAAGTTTGGGGTCACTTAGAAATGTCCTTATTTTTGAAGGATGAATCGTTTTTTCAATTAATATAACATTAAATGATACATAAATACACTCTATACATTGTTAATGTGGTAAACGACTATTCTAGCTGCAAACATCTGGTTTTTAATGGAATATGTACATAGGTGTATAGAGGCCCATTTCCAGTGTTCTAATGGTACATTGTGTTTGCTAATCACGTTAGAAGGCTATTGGATGATTAGAAAACCCTTGAAAACCCTTGTGCAATGATGTTAGCACACCTGATAACAGTTTTGCTGTTGACGAAAGCAAAGTTTAAAGTCATTATTTCTAATCTCGTCAATGTCTTGACTATATTTTCTATTCTATTTTGCAACTCTTTTGATTAATAAGTGTGACCTTTTTTTGGAAAACACAAAAAAATTGTATAGGTGACCCCAAACTTTTGAAGGCTAATGTATATTAAGAGGACATGACCCCTCCCCCCCTTTGATAACCTTCATTTGAGCCGACTCATGATGTAGAAGTTACAACGGCAGACCTGGCCAACAGTCAGATGGGGCTAGTAGAACAGGCAGTCTTGCTCTCAGGACATTATAAATGCAATAACTGGCTTAAAAACATTGCTTGGCCAAAAGTCGGATGTGACTGCCAAGACCTTCCACAAGTACAGATAATCTCTGATGCGTATTTCTGAAAGAGTCATGGCAAACAATGACACGCATGAGAGCCACAGGCATATCTGAGCTTTCCACAGAGTAAAAACCTGTGAGGCTCGGTCCAGATGAAACAACATAAGAACAATTGGCACGGCAGGAAAGAACAGCAAAAGGGCGAACTCCGGACGTCGTAGCAGAGCCGCTGCCAACTTTGCTGGGACACAACAACTTTGTCGAGCCCATAAAAGGTTGACAGCGCACATAGGACGCTACAGATGCCGAATAAAGTGCTTGTTTTGTGGTTGCATCACCGCCAAGAAAAAGGGAATGAATCCCTGCACCTGGCAAGACAAACACGGCGGGAGAACAGACTGGGAGAGCGATATGGTTTATGGATTTGTGGATAACAACAACAATAAACAATGACTTCATTATGTGCTTCATTATGAAATCATCGCTCATCATATTTTTTTCTATCAGCATGATCTTCCTGACAATGCTCTCTATTTACCCAGACTCGGGAGCAGCACCAGGAGTGCACTTAAGCAGTTCACAGTGGTGGGATTAGGCAAATTGGGCTTAAGTGGATCATCCTTCCAGTTGGAAGATGACCCTCTGATACAAAAGCAATGCCACCCCAAAGTGAATTATTTTTATTCTTACCTGCCCACATGGTTAAAAAATACATTTTACCAGCATTGACAGACATAATGCTGAGCACACCAACGCCATGCCAATATTCTTGAAAATTATATCTCACTCTCTCCAGCAAAGCTTGTCACTTGTACTACGTCACACTTCAGCTGTGCTTTAGGCTATTTATGGTAGAAACAATCATTACAGCAATCAGTCAAAAACTGTCTGCAAACTGGCTGCAAATAAGTGAAGTACCTGAGAAGCTGTAGCCGGAGTAAGCTTCGTGACCAATGTGAGGATAAGGGGAACGTCTGAGTGGCTGAATGTAGCTGTCGCTGGGGGCCGACACGACGCCACCCATGCTCAACAGGTTGCCTTGGGAACACTCCTCATCCTCAACCTGCACCTGCAACATCAGATCATCACCGAATTCATCACCGTCGTCGTCTACACTCCGTTCCCTTCATTCCATTCATAAACACGAACATTTGTGCTGTACGTTACCTGAGCAGGTGCATCCACGTTTGGCCCCGGAGCTCCACTCAAGGACGCGGCGCTCTGACGCCGCTTGGCCTCCTCCCTCTCCTCCCGCTCCCGTCTCTCTTCCATCTCCTCCAGCTGCGCCTCCTTGTTGCTCTCCTCCAGGTGCTTCATCAGAACGGCTACAACCACATTGACCAGCACGAACTGAGCCGTAAGGACGAAGGTGACAAAGTAAATGGGGGAGATCAAGGGCAGGTAGGTGAGGCAGTTGCGATCCTGCGGGCGGCAATCACGCAGCGTGTCCTGCAGGATGTGGATTAAAAAAAAGAGATGTGATATTTCCAAAATATTAAGGGATTAAGGTGATATTTAGGTCTGATAAGGCTGTATTTCCTCTCCTCTCCAACGGGGGGAGATGTTGATCTGAGCGTAAAAAGGATATTGAGGCTGTCACAGAAGAATAACACACTCTCCTAACCCTCTAATGTCAGCAGCTCTTAGTCTGTCATAAAACACCGGTCTAATAACCAATACTTGCATATGTCTGTGCCCATGTCTTAAAAAACCTCTCACAAAGCTGAGGAAAGAAAGTGAATTAACCTTCATAATCCCATTCCAGTTGTCCCCGGTTGACACCCGGAAGAGCGTGAGGAAAGCCATGCCAAAGTTGTCGAAGGTGGCGTGGCGGCTGAGACCCTCACACGGGTTGTCGTCCGAACACTCTGAGAGAGGACGAAAAAAAAAAAAAAGGGAAAGCGGATTAGAGGCAGTGAGGGTGGAAGAGGAAAGCGACGGGGGAGAGAGAAGAAAGAGAACAGTGCGTAGATTAGAGCACTGATTAGAACGCTGATTCCAAATTGACATAATTAATGTATATAACAACAAAATTTATTCATGTTATGCAACCTCTCTGTGCCATGTCAGCTGAGGCGCACACACACACATCTGCACTGATTTTTATGCATGCACACACACACTCAATCACATGCATGTACACGCAAACACACACTAACCCAGTTTTCCAAAGAGCTCAACTCCCAGAGCTGCATAGATGAAGAACAGCAACATGAAGAGCAGACCCAGATTCCCCACCTAGACAGACATATTATACGCACACACAGATATATACAGTGTATGATACACAGAGATAAAGACATGTACAGTATACATCAAGAGAGACGCAAAACATGCAAACACGGTAGAGAGGAGCCATAGACAAAGACTGCAGAGTCTTCCTGGATTGATGTTCGCGACTGCTCAAAAACTATGAGGAACCATTAAGATACCTGGAGTTGAATTATACTAGCTTACATGTCTGTTTTAGAAACACAATAACACTCTCATAGCATGGATTCACTTCTCATGAATGACAAACCATTACAAACCAGTTCACCTCATGGTAGGAGGTGCAGTATGGAGATGTCTAATTACATGAAGCATGGACGTATTGACGGTGTGCAGAGGCAGAAAGGTGCCGGTCACTGTTGGCAGAGACCTGGGGGTTTCAATCGCTGTCACTTCAAAGACTAAGTCATGGGCGGGCAGCCGCTGGTGGCTGTTTTGGCTCACTGGAGATTGCGGGAACATCTGTGCAATGCTGTGAAGCTTTTTTTTTTCCGGGGAATTATCCATGCATGTTTTAGAAGAAAAATGGTTAAAATTTAGCTGAAGTTCAAACGCAGAAGGACACCTCAAAGAGTTTGTGCTGTCCTGTGAATGTTCTCAGTCATCTAGGTCAGTCGTCTTCGATCAGGGCCTGACCCGAGTCTTAATGAGACCCTAAGTTGAATTTGATTTTGGGGCCTCATTGCCGAGTATCCAGTGCTTGACTATTATTGATAGAAAAGTAACACTATAAATTGGGTAAGTGTTAACCCTAACCCTAACCATATAGTTGTGTTATTTACACCAACCCAGTGTCACTTCTAGTTTTAATTTGCACTTCCATATTCAATATGGAGCAGTGGGATGATACTGAACTTGGATTGTGATCAATATCACCACACAACATATCTAGATGTTCTCCACACATTACTGGAGAGAACCAAAGAAAGCCCTGTTGTCTACAGCTAACTACTGAAGTATGATGTACTAATGTGCTGGGTTTTTTTTCCCCTTGATCCCTGCTCTGTTATTGTGTCATTCAAGGATTGCTTATATCTTAAGGGGCCTTTGACCCCGTGGCTGGGTTCATTACGAGTAACATTCAGTGAGTCTACAGCCACACAAACAGCTGGAGTCACAGGAATTTAAGGTGGTCATCATCCGAAGTTATGTTATGACAGACAGCACAGTAAAGCTGAGGCAGACGGGAATTACTTCGCAGGTATTTTAGCAATTATTATAAATCACAAATTGTCCACATACTGTAGTGACAGTAACAGGGGAAACAATGACATCATTATTATTCATCCTCTAAGGACAATGAATGTAAACATTTCAGCTACATGTGGAGCTCAGTGAATATATAATACAGTTATTGTTCGGAGCAACAATAGCACTGTAGCATTTCTGAAATAGCATTTCTGTCAATTTGAATATAATCTATGAGAAAATGACTTGATTTATATCATCAATAAACATGTTTCTGTGAAGTTTATAGTCTCATTTGCTAGTTTCTTCTAAAAAATAGTAAATCTTGGTACCATTTAGAGTGAATTAGTTGATTAAGCAGTGCATGCTTCGGACGTGGCTGTGGTGAGATTGACATCTATAGTGGACCTGTCCGTCTTTAAGCTCACTCTCTATGAAATAAAACAAACATTTAGACTCTGACCAAACTGTAAAACTTCCCTTCACTCCTCAGTTCACATGCACCGACGCAGGAGAGGTATCCTGCCGCTGTGAAAACTTGACAGAGTCTTCCAATCCTGCCTCAAAGGAGAACAAATAGCAGTGGAGTCCTCCTGTGCGCTGAGTTTTCAGACTGAACTTTTACATTTTATCTCCTCGTGGACATCCTGTGTCAGAACAACCGCGCCATAGCAGCTGTGAAGTCATGCACCACAAAGCTGCGATTTCACTGATCAGCCACTGCTGACAAATGTAAGAATCAGCATTTACACAAGGATATTTTAATACCAGTTGGTGATTTGGTGTCTTTGCTTTGACACCAGCCAGCCGGGGAAATCAGTCAGTAAATCATAGGGGAGGCAGTGGGTGCCCGGCCTCATAAATCGCGACACAAAGCAAGCTGTCTGTATTTCATCAGAATCAGGAAACCCGGGGGCTTGTGCTTGAACAGACATCTTTTGTTCGATTGCATCGGCGCCACTTCTTACCTGAGGCAGCGCTTGCATCACCGTGTCCAACAGAGCTCTCATTCCCGTGGCCATCTTCAGGAGCTTCAGCACTGAAACATTATAACGTGTCAGCTGTTATCTGCTACATATTTCCACAGTGTATTTGTTTGTTTGTGTCATCGTGTGTCCACCTCGCGTTATCCTCAGGACTCTCATGATGCGTATAATGGTGGGGTTGATGGGCAGAGAAGCATTCAGGTCTATTTCCTCCAGTGCGATTCCCATGATGGACATCAACACAATGGCGAGGTCCAGCTGGTTCCACCTTGACACACACACACAAACACAATTATTGTTAAGCTATTTTCAAACAATGGATTCTGGGCGACGTTCACAGATTTGGTATGGACATTGCCGTTCACACACATTACCGTTCAAAAGTTTGGGGTCACTTAGAAAAGTCCTTTTTTTTGAAGGAAAAGCACTTTTTTCCAATGAATATAGCATTAAATGAATCAGAAATACACTCTATACATTGTTAATGTGGTAAACGACTATTCTAGCTGGAAACGTCTGGTTTTTAATGGAATATGTACATAGTTGTATAGAGGCCCATTTCCAGTGTTCTAATGGTACATTGTGTTTGCTAATCACATTAGAAGGCTATTGGATGATTAAAAAACCCTTGAAAACCCTTGTGCAGTGATGTTATCACAGCTGGAAACAGTTTTGCTGGTTCTTGTCAATGTCTTAACTATATTTTCTATTCATTTTGCAACTCTTTTGATTAATAAAAGTGTGACTTTTAATGGAAAACACAAAGAACTTGTATAGGTGACCCCAAACTTTTGAACGGTAGTGTATGATACAGAGAGGGGTGGTCACAGGCAGCACCCGGCTAAAACATGAAGGAAGTGGATTCTCCAGAGTTTGTTCTGCTGCATTCTCACATGAGCTCACTGCGACACTGATTGGAGATTATAGTAGGGAGCTGCCAGGAGAACAGCAGCTGTCTGTGTGTAGAAGATGTTGTATATTTGTATTAGCGTGAGGACACTTCTTTACCTCTCTTTGAAAAAGCGGCGCAGGCCGAAGGCGATGAGTTTGAGAATGGCCTCAACAACGAAAACCACCGTGAAGACGTAGTTGCAGTACTTCAGTATCTCATTGAGGTACTGCAGGAACACACAGAAACACACATGAAAAAAAAACCCTGCTGTACCTGCACTGTACTGTACTGTACTGTACCGCTGCTTCATTACTATGGTTCTAGGACAGGTGGTAGAAAAGTGTTGCCATGGTTACCTGAGGTTGGTTGTAGTGCTCCATGCTCATGGTGAGGAGGTTTGTGAAGATGATGATGGTGATGAAGAGATCCAGGTAGTGGCTTGTGCACACGGTGTGGATGGATCGACGCAATGGGGAGTAGTCTGAGTAATATGGTTTCTCCTGGGCCCCTGTGTCGCACACACACACACACACGCACACAGACATTAAAATGCTTCTGAAATAAAAATATAATATGGACTATGAAGTCACTGATGAAGTGCGTGCCAAGTGGCGCAATGCTGTGTGTGTTTGAGTGTGCAAAGGTGTGTGTGTGTGTGTGTGAGTGTGTGCACACTAAAAGTGCCACCTCAGGAATTCAGTCCTATCCATCACACACATACACACACTCCATGGCACCTCAAGGTGTCTTTGGGCAGAAACCCTCGCTGTCTGCTGCCAGACACTTAACTGACAAAGAGCAAATGCACTACTAGAGATTATACTGCAGAGAGAGAGAGAGAGCAGAGTGCAGTGGCATAAAGAGTGTAACATAAGTCGAATATACATACATTTTACCCATCATTCATACAGTATGAATGCTGGGAAAAGAGGTTGCAAATGTAATATTACATAGACTTTGTATAGAGAAAAGTACAAAGACACTTTTGTCATGTAGATTTTAGTTTGAGGCAGTTTTCCTGGTTAATGTCAGGTCTTTTTAGATCAAGCTAATAGACTTCCTTCCTAATACGACAGCTTGCAGTGTATTTTTAAAAGAAAGTTTCCAACTCTATATCCTCTATGTATATGTTTGTACAAAACCATATACCATCCAATCAGAAATGTCTTTCTCAGGCGGGAATGGAAAGACTGGATGGACCTGGGCAGAAAACCACATCTAGCTTGACTGAAACTGTTCATCCACTCTTCTTCTGTCACATAGACTTCAGTCTGTCCCTCAGTATTATAATATATTCATATTTAATATAATCATGTTTTTTTTTCTCAACAAATGTAAGACAAAGTAAAAAGGTTTTGGTTCCATTTTCCAGTTCCTGTTTTCATAGTAAGGCTACGTTCAGATTACCAAGCTAAAGGGACGCAGGTGTGATCTTTTCGGTTGATGTGGCTCACATCAGATTTGTTATGTGGTCCCAAAAACAAGACAAACATCAAAAATGTGCCTGTGAGACATGAATGAGAGCAGTCAGAATCATCTAATCTATGCGCCTTTACGCCAAAATTAGTCTACAATAGAGCGTGCTGTCAAATTTGCCGTGATAGCTTTTGTTCCCCCTGCTTCAAAACCGTGAGAACTTCTGTTGTTTCCAATGAAGCATGCAGTAAGGTATCAACATGCACACGCATGCTGTTTCTGAAGACACATTCACACAAGAGACACTTGTAGTTAAGACTTTATATCACAGGTGGCAAACTCAAGGCCAACTGCAGCTTTTTTTCTCCACTGATTCACTGATTAGCACCACACTTATCAAGTTATCTCGTCAGTACAATAAATGTAAAAAAATTAAAGGTGCATTATGTAATAAATCTAAAGCAACTGGCCATAAAATCCTCCTAATATGTCACAGAGACTCAGGAATAATGTTCATATAACAAACTGAACCAACAGTACAGCCACAATATTTCGATTAAAAAAAATATTTTGCAGACTGCAAATCCAGTTTATGTTTTGAAATCATGTTTTGGCATGTGGCGCCACCTACCGCCATCAAATAATCACTGCAGTCAGTAGAGTCTCAGCTGCCGAGCAACCATGGGTTGCCAGTTACGTTAGAAAACGAAATCTAAAAGACCTTGTTATTTTGAATTTAAATGTAGTAACCGTTTTTGGCCACATTCTTACACATGGCACCTTTAAATGTGCACATTGAAAACACAGAGCTGGAACCAGAGTGGGGTTATAAAGGGGTTCAGGCCCTCATTTGTATATGGCTTCCTCTCTTTTAGCTTTATGCATCTAGTAAAAATGATCGAGTACATGTGATTACAGGACTGTTTGTGCTGTTCTACTGACAGCGAAGGAAATCAGGCAACACAGAAGGAAATGGACAATGGAAAATTATTTGTTCTCAAGTTTTTGTTATTTGACCTCATCTGGCCCTCAAATTGGACAAGTTTTTAATTAAATTTTTCCCCTTTATTATTGAGTTTGACACCCCTGATATAAAGTTTAGATCATCAAATGTGACCTGTAATGAACTGGAAATGAATGGGATTGATATAATGTGGCTGTAATTTGACTATAGCCTAAATTATCTTAGTAATGACCCATAGTGTATCTTTAGTAAAGTGATTGTCTGCTCATGGATCCAATTACTCTTATCAACAATATAAAGTCAGTGAATCAGTAGCAACTGCACTTCAGATTTAAAGTGCTAAAGATGTTTCATGAATGAGAATCTACACAGACAATATAAAATCCTCCAAAAAAACGACACACATTTGCTAATAGAACCGCCATCAAACAGTAGTAGAGGAAAAAATTAAAGAGTGGTCATTAACACACTGGCAACTCCTCTGTGGCAGCTGCAGTGCAGCCAGAATACACTGGACACTGACAACACTGTTCTTGGAGCTGAATGGAAGGAAATCCCTGAAGGCAGGATCCCAACTAATGTGGGAAGTCAGATTGAGAGGCAAGATAACACTCATGTTTTTGGAATGACTACCGTGGACAGATTTGGCATCCACAGACATTTGGCCACACACCGCGTACGCCCCCCATCACTCCCCATGCCATCGTCGTTCCTTACTTCTCCTCCTCTTCTCCAAGCGCTTCTGTCGTTTCTCCTCCCTCAGCCGCGCCTCCTCCTCCTCCTGCTGCTGGCGGCACTTGTGAAAGTTTTCCACCACCACACCCACAAACATGTTGAGCACAAAGAAGCTGACGATGAGGAGGAACGAGATGAAGAACAGCAGCATCCAGGGGTTGTTGTTCCTGACGGGCTACAGTAGAGAATACAGACGGAGAACGTGGAAGGAGAGAGGTGAGACAGTGGCAGAGGGGCACACGGGGGAAAAGAGAAGAATGGGGAAGGGAAAAACAGGCAACAGCAGCAGAAGAAGAGAAGTGGAGGGCATAAACAAGAAGACAATATAAGTCATGAGTCAGCAGTGAAACCGCCAGCACTGTCAGCTCAGATCTATTTATCCATCCGTCTTTTCTCTTTTCCTTACATCTCTCCTGAAATGTTTCCCCTTTCTCCCCGAGACTGACACAATGCTGAAGTGCAATACAGCAAAACAAAACAATGATATTCAATTTTTAACCCCCGTTTTCCTCCCTCTTGCATGTGCGTGTACACGTGTGTGCGTGTGTCCTCACTTGCTGATCCACTCCGACAGCGTCAAGGCCGTCATACATGATGCTGACCCAGCCGTCTTTACATGACAGCACGAACAGTGACATCAGCGCCTGGAAAAGCGAGACACATGGACGGTAAGTCAGCGGCGCGCTATCAATCGAGAGCGTAAGAGCAGGTGTCAGTTACGTGTGTGTGTGTGTGTGTGTTTGTGTGTGTGTGTGTGTGTGTGTGTGGGGCAAACCTGTCCCAGATTGTCAAAGTTGTATTTCCGTCGGGCCCAGTGGTATCCTGCCTCCAGACACTGGGTTTTATTGGTGATGTTGGAGATGTCGTGCCCATCACAGGTGAAGAACTTCCCCTTAAACAGCTGCACACAGACAGATGTGCAGTGTTGGGGTTGTTACTCAAAAAAAAAATTAATTAGTTACTCGTTACTTCTGTAAATTGTAATGAGATTTCTTTACTAGTTACTGGATTTGAAAAGTAACTTCACTACTTATTACTTTACGTTCCCGTTTCTTTATTTACTGTGTAGATATATGGACAAACATCACTTAGCCTGCCCACATAGTGTTTATTGTATAATGTATACATAATGGCATGTAAAACCATATGATCCAACACAGACTGGATAATTTCTCTATGTGCAGTTATATCCACACATCCATGACACATACTGTACATAATGATCTTTATGACAAGGATCGAGTATGCGATGAAATACAAGGGATCTGAGTAGATCTTAGTAAAATGTGTTGACAGATTCTCAAGAGCGCACTATTCATTGTTTTCACTCCGTGGTCTTAATCTTTGTGTAGAAGAGGCTTTAGCGCTGTAATTAGGGGAATAACAGATGCATCAGATGAGCTGATCTCTTTAGTTAACTCCTCAAAGAGAGAGAGAGGAGAGAGTTCTGTCGCGCAGAGTTCATAATCTGCGCTGTTTGCAGCCAACTTTCGCTTTTGCACAAAGAGACTTTCCAGCATTTAATAGGTGCTGTTCTCCTGTGTACTCACATCTTGTTGGAATCATTTTATTGGTGTTCCAAACTGATCTTGGACAGACTCTAAGCAGTTATAGACAGACTCGTGCTGACCGCAGTTTTCGCATGTGTCATCACAACATGGTGGTTAACGGGGGAGACGGGAGGAAAAAATAGGGCGTCTTTAGGAAGTCCTGCCTAAAAGTAGGGCGTCTAATTTCTTATTATTTTCAGTACAGGGCGCCCGGACGCTGGCCCTGCTGGCTAAAAGCCTGTTCTCCGGCGTCTCTATATCCATCTGCTGGTGCGATGGAGGGAAAATGGAGATCCATCTCCATGTGGCTTCATCCAAGAATTAGATTAGATAAGATTAAAATTGTAAGATAATGCCTTTGTCAACCTTTTAATGAACAGTATTTCTAAAGAAATCATAATGATACATATCAAGAGGGTAATAAATATCAAACAGGCAGAATTTGTGAATCAAAATAGTTATTTTCAGAGGGTGAATCCTTTTAAGCTACTGTACAATGTGTTAATCAGAAATAAGCATAAGTATCCACCTGCAGGCTCTGATAGCTAAGGCATTTATTCATCACTTATGCAGCATTAACGCTGTATAATATGATTACATGAATGCCGTTCAAATGAATAAACTATGCTCTGATGCAAATATACACTGCAGCTGCCCTACATTAACAGTAGTTGGTAATTATCAAACTAATTTTGATTTGTTTCCGTAATGGTTAATACACCAGTATGTAGAAGCTCTTTAACCGAAATTATATTTTTAATGCTAAAATATAATTATTATTATTATTATAAAATAGTAAGGCACATTATTATTTCTTGATTAAGATTTCAAATTATAGCCTAGAATAATTAGTTTTAATGGATATAAAAAGTGGATATAAAACAGCGAATTCAGTTTATTATTTGCCATATAAATAGCAATAACATATTTTTAGTTTCAAAGCCGTTTTTGAAAGATTTCTAAAATATTCATGTTTTCTATGACAGGCGGTCTAATAAATGTGTTGAGCACTGTGTTATGTATGTACACTGAAAGGATATGTGGGAATAAAACACAGTGTAACACAGCACATCAAGGGCTTGTGTTTTTTTTGTTTGTTCGAAGCCTTTAAGTGTTTGTGCTTTGAGAAAAACCTTCAAGTTCACTCATTCATCCGTCCATTCACTCTTTAGGGACACAGCGTCCACAAGATTAATCATCATGCATTTGCATACAGGCTGAATGTCATATAATAATATTCAGACTGTTTTGCAGAATCACATGAGCTCCACATCATCTCCATCCACATTACGACATTTCCAAACCGATTGAGCTCAACGCAGCAGCAGCCTCATACTGTCATTATAAGTCACTCTGAGTATCCACGTCGTGTCTTCAACACCACAGGTGGCCAGCGTACTGTATAGTACACAAATCTTTACAAAGAGAGAGAACAGCCACTAAGCACGTAATAAATTTAAGAGCCGACTGTATTTTTACAGCTAAAATATCCGAGTGGCATCCGGTCCAGTCTGCTTTTACTGCCATTACAAGCGCCGCAACGCCACGGGGATGATAAATTAAAGTTAACACTCCTGTTATTGGTAATATGGAAAAATATGCCCGAACTTCTCTCTCGAAAAACTAATATATACTGTTCTTGTCATTGATATGTGAGCTGGTATCATCTATGAACTAATTGTATGAAATTATAACTATTCTGTGAGGGGGTTATTTTGTCTGAGTGTATTTTTATGTCTAGATTAACTCTTTAACACCTAAGCCTCAAAATCTGGACTTTTTTGTGTTTATTTTAACCATAAAAGGGACAGAATGAGTGAGTAAGTGTTTTTGCCAGTTTTTCCAGAATAACTGTCAATATATGGCAGTTCTTTATAATCTACTCCATGTTAAAATGGTGTATTAACAATTTAACATTAAAAAAAAAAAACTTTTGCGTGTTAAAATAAGCCAAAATATAGAAACTATGTAGAGGCCAACTCTCTCCTCTCCGGAGACAAAGATGCTGATTTGCCCGCTTCCTGCAACAGCGCAAGTGAAATTACCGTAATAACCAAGCACAAACCATCGCGTAATTACGGTTATGCAGAGTGCGCTTGCACAAACTTGTCGTCTGCGATACACTCGCTGTTAAAGGGTTAAGTTAGCAAACAGAAAAACTGCATAATTCAAACTTTAACTGTGCTGCTTTTATTTTATTTATTAGTATTTGTGGATGTATCGTGACTGTATTTTGATGTCTTTGGTACTGAACGGTTTCAAATTATCTTCATGTCTAATGCTTTGAGGTGGCCCTCAGGAGGACAAGCTGTGTCGAAGGGCAAAGCTAATGAGGATCTTACAAAAGGCAAACACTCCAGCATGGAGTGTTCTCCTTACATAAACATACACCAATGTGTTTTAAAGGTCCCATATTATGCAAAATTTTTCATCATTTAAATCCTTATATTTGGAACTCTGGAGGTCCTATCAGTCGGCAAAGTGTGAAAAAAGATGACTCACTCATGTTTTTGTGGTCCTCCTCAGTCTAAGTACAGGAGATAAAACACGCAATGTTGACTTCCGCGCTCATTGCTACGTCACAATGCACTAAATTCCAGGAATTGGAACACGTGAGAGTGCAGGCGAGGGCAACAGTATTCGAAAACCGGAAGTCCGTGAAAAGTTCTATTCTTGGCTCCACAGTGCAGCACAGAGTTCTACACAAACTTCAAGCCTCAGAGGATTTATCTGTCCAGTGGATACGTGTTATGTATGACGGCAATGTGCCTGCTACAGCCTGCAAATGATCACTTTTCCAAATGCTAAGTGCTGTTAGCTCCCAGTAGCCTCTGTGGCTGATGTCATTTCCTGTCCCTTAGGTTTCGTTTTACTTTTTTTTTTAAGGTGGACCTAAAGAGATACTACTAAACAGAGCGTTTTGTCAGGGTGATTGAACTGCTGTGGTGCTTCATCCTTATGGTATTTTGACCAAAGCATGTCACAGACATGTTCATTAGGACACCAGGGAACTAGGTTAACTTGGAGAAATAGGGTATAATATGACTCCTTTAATATCAGCTTTGGCATCATTTACCATGCAAGCAGAGAATTGGTCGCAGAGAGATTCACGAAAGAAATTGAACTCTCCCAGAATATTATTGTTGCTGATGTTCTGAAGATGGCGAGAAGCCCAAACATGGTTTTTCAGAGCGACTCTCCGATGAAATAACAGAGCAAGTGACCTCGTGTCAAGGTCGATTCAATCAGTCATACTTCAACAATCAAGTGTCAGGAAGCTTAGTTCTCAGCACAAAGGCTCGGGCCGACAGCCATCTCACCTCCTCATAACTTAAAAACTGTGAATCACATCTGGTGTCATCAAGGCTCAAGTACTCCTATCACACACACACACACACACACACATCTCACATTTTTCTTATGAGACTCATTTAAAATCAAGGAATATGAAAGTGAGATATCAGCAGTTCTAGATTGCTTCCTTTCAATTTGTATTTCCAGTATCTCATGAGCAATGGAAGGCCACACACGTGGATATCAAGTAAGATAAAAAATGTTACAGGAAAGAAAGTATTTAATATTTTCTTTTCTTTCTTATGCCTTAAATTGCTTCGTATCGTTTAGCGTTATCATGAAAATGCTCAAAACCACTGATTGCGCCGAAGTATATACGAAATTGAGCTTGTTTTTAATCTTGTGTCTGTTTTTGTTTTCGAGTGAAAAGGTTGAACACTGCACAAAACAAAACACAATCTATAATCAAAATCAACGGAATCATGACTACAAAAATCCAGATAAAAGTGGAATTTTCTTAAAAAAAAAAAAACAGTCTCAGCACAGTCCCCCTGTAGCTGATCCATTGTTTTTATAATTACTTCCAGGGACTCTGGTGGATCAGCAGCTCATTTAAATCCCCCCCCACCTCCTCCAAGTTCCCCCTTACTTTTTATTACCTGAAGCATTTTCTAAGATCTGGCTCATTTATTCTAAACCAGCGTGATCAGTGTCTTCCCACAGAGAAAAAAAAACACAACGCAACACATTTTGGATGTTTGGTGATATTTCACTGTGTGACAAGCTAAAAACTGTGTTATATTTTTTTTTCAATCACCATCAGTGGAAAGCTGAAATGCTGAGCCTTATCTCTCTGACCAGCAGTGGATGAGGAGAGGATGTTTACCTGCACTCCTAATATTCCGAACACGATGAAAAACGCACAGCAGATGAGGACAATATTCCCAATGGGTCTGAGCGATGTGATCAGAGTCTCCACCACCAGTTTCAGACCTGGAGCCCGACTTATTACCCTAAAACACACACATTAAAAGGAGAATTCAGTTTATTGAAGTGTGGTCAGAAAGACACAGTAAATGCTGACTTTGACATGACCACTGACGCACGTCCTCATTGAAAACATGGCTGCCAATGGGGACACAAGTAAAAACAAACTTCAGCCACTCAAACAAAAAGGCTCACATAATTTTCACACCAAAGTCCATGGGGAAAATCAGCATTTTTAGCTCACAGCGGCACCTTTTTTGGGAGAAAATTGTTCACATACATTTCTTTCCTTTGCAACGATTTCAGAGTCACAAAATAACGCATTTGAACGTTCTTATGGAGGCAGCGGCTGCTGTGATGTAACATTGCTGGTTTTCTCTAAGGAGTTTGGTCTAGGGAGTGAGGAGTTTACAAAGTGACCCACACTTCAGCTTCCAGTCCTAAAAAGCTGTCTAATGATAGACTGAAGCAGGTGAAGATTGTATTAGGTGCGCCTTTAGTTAAGTGGCAGGAATATTTTATTAATTTGTGTTCCCACTGGTATGTGATCTGTGTTTACGCTACCGTTCAAAAATCACCTAGAAATGTCCTTATTTTTGAAGGAAAAGCAAATTTTCTCAATGAATATAACATTAAACTAATCAGAAATACACTCTATACACTCTTTCACTACATGAAATAAAAGTGCTAAGTAGAACCATATAAGGTTCTACGGCTTGTCTTCATAGGGGAACTATTTTTGGCTCCAGGTAGAACCTTTATAAAAAAGGAACCCTTTTGGAGGGTTCCTTTTTTCCTGAATAAAACCCTTTATTCAGGAAAGGGGTTTTAAAGGGTTTCTTTGGATCAAAATGGTTCTTACTGGAACCATTAGTGTTACCAAGAACCCTTGAAAAACCCTTTCTTCGGGAAAGGGTTTTTCAGAAGCAAATGGTTCCAGGTAGAACCTCAGCCCTTGTAGAACAACCCTTATGCAACCCCTATTTCTAAGAGTGTACATTGTTAATGTGGTCAACGACTATTCTAGCTGAAAACGTCTGGTTTTTAATGGAATATACCATCTCTCCAGTGTTCTAATGGTACATTGTGTCCCTTGTGCAATTACCATGTTAGCACAGCTGAAAACATCTTTGCTGGTTCTTTGAATTTGAATATTTTGAATAAAAATCATAATTTCTAATCTTGTCAATGTCGACTATATTTTCTATTCATTTTGCAACTCTTTTGATGAATAAAAGTGTGACTTTTAATGGAAAACACCCAAAAAATTATATAGGTGACCCCAAACTTTTGAACGGTAGTGTATATTGCAATTTTCTGGTCCCTGACCACTGAAAGCTGCTTTACACTACAATTTTGCCATCCACCCGTTCACTCACACATTCATACCTTGCACATAGATATACTAAGCCTTGTATAAAGTACCTCAAAGGGATACTTGAGTAAAAGTACCGTAAGTATCTTACCTGAAAATGATATTATAATATTATTACAGTATACAACATTTATTGTACTGAAGTATCAAAAGTCATTTTCTGACATAAAATGTACTTTTAGAAGTTAAAAAAGTACATTTTAAAAATGTATTAAAGTATTTAAAAAAAGTGAGGAGTGAGGATTGAGCCATGGTGGCTCAGTGGTAAGGCTAGTTTTCATTCAACTGGAAGGTCGTGGGTTTAATTCCTGGCCCTTGAGCAACACACGTAACCCCATGTTGAAGAATGTAATTGGGTAAATGGCTAAGCTGTAGTGTAAAGGTCTACATACATACAGACCATTACCAACTCTTCTTCTTCTGATTTTATTTGGTAGTAAAGAGTAACAAAGAGAGTTAGAGGAAATGTAGTGGAATAAAAGTAAAAGTTGCTTAGTTGAAATATAAATTACAGAACAAAGTGCACATACGTGAATTTTGTACTTTGTTACATTACAACACTGGATACACTGGCAGCCATGTTTACATTGAGGGATGACGTCAATGTCTTAAAAAAACACACTTAAAAACTATATCATATCTAAAAGAGAAGATCTCTGAAACACTGACCTGAGAGGTCGCAGTGTGCGCAGCAGACGGAGCACACGGAGGATGCCAAGGATCCGATTACCACCTGACGATATGGAGACCAGAATGTCCACCAGCGACACAAACACCAGCAGCCCGTCCAATACGTTCCAGCTGCTCTGCAGGTACACACCGTTTCCAAAGTACAGGCCCATAGCTACCACCTTATCAAACACACACATACAGACACACACACACACACACACACACACACATACAGTATATCCAGCAAAAATTACAGACAAGACTAAAATAATATGAGGTGTAAAATGAGGCTGAAAGCAATTCTAATCTGCACCCGGGAAGAAAATTGCCTTTTTACAAGTATGATGAAAAAAAATATAAAAAATCACTTTGCAGTCGAGTGCCTGCTCTGAAAAAGGTGCACCGTTGTGTTTACCTTGATCATCATTTCACCCACGAAGATCACAGTGAAGATGTAATTGGACACACTGAGGAACACCCGCTCCTGTCACTCACACACACACACACACACACACACACACACACACACACACACACACACACACACACACACACACACACACACACACACACACACACACACACACACACACACACACACACACACACACACAGAGAGAGAGAGAGAGAAAAGCACATTTGTCAATTTAAATGTTTCGTGTCCCAGTAGCATTCGAGCTTTGATTCTGCTCAGCAGCTCATTACAATGAAGTGGAAAAAAAACATCCATTACGACTGTATGAGAAACACAATAACAGAAAACAGTGGGAACAGTGAGTGTACATGTACATGATCGTGTGTGTGTGTGTGTGTGTGTGAGGGTGCAAATGCAGTTTTTGAGGCTGGATGTTCAGATTAAAGCTGGGGTCTGCATCTTGTATGTGAAGTCTTTTTTTTTTTTTTTTACCACTTAAGTCAAAATATGATTTATTTTGAATTATTGCTATATGTCATAATGTCTCCGTTGGGGGGAACTTCCTGTCCTGTTCTACATGTGTACATTGGAAAGCCAAAGGTAGGAAGAGCACACCTCAGTCTCTACACACTGAAGACAACACAGAACAGAACATCAATAACAACACGTCCCATTCATTTCTATCAGGTACAGCATGTGACGAAGGTGCGAGGGTGGAGGTGAGATGCAAAACACCACGCTTCGATGTTATATATTACCAGAAAGGATTCAGGCTATTTTTCTGAATTAAAACAACATCTGGATGAGATAATGATAATTATGTTTAACTCTTAGTGCTCACAGGGTATGGATCTGTGCCGCAGGCGTACCTTTGGTAAATTGCAGTGGGAATAACCCACGACTCCTTATATGGACATCCCGGGGATGTGTGTTTATAGGTCACATCTTCAGGCTTTCAAAATGTATTTTTCATCTTCTTATGTGTTGTTGAGTCAAAGTTATGATAATTTTTTATAATTTTATTATTATTTATTTTATAAAAAATGTTCATACAAATGAGCAGTTCAAAAGTGAACTTTGAACTGTGACATATTTCCATATTTCACAAATTCAATCCAATTTTGAGTACTTTTTACTCAGTTTATACAGTTATGAACATCAGAATGCTTTTAGGTTGTGCTGAAAAAAAGGATATAAGACGGTTCATACATTATAGTCTCTGTGTATACGTTTTAACATAGGAATGGAAAATGCAGCGGGGGTTATTGTTAATCATTTTTGTGCTCCTGCTCTTTCTCCTTCTTTATCCTCTCTTTGTAAATGTGATGTTTTGTTGATAATCTGTTGAACTTGTTTCTGTACATGTGACATCTCCTCCTCTTTGGCTCTGTCTAAGATTTCTCCCATTTTTTCCCCCTGTACAAGGGTTTTCCCTCACTCAATGTGAGGGTCTAAGGACAGAGGGTGTCACTTAAAGTCCTTCAAGCCAAATTGTGTTTGTGATGTTGAGTCGTATAAATAAAACTGACTTGACATGACTTGAAAGATGTCAATGACAGAGACGACACCAAAAAGGAAATATCAACCGCTATTGAACGTTGAGTTTGAGGGAGGCCACTGCTGATCTGTCACAAAATGACATACAATGTCAAAGCAAAGAGAAATCACATGAATGATGGATGCAATTGATGCAATGAAATAGTCAGATTGTTGAGTCATATGAGTTTGCCATAGAAGAGACAAAGGATTTTACCAAAATCTTGCATTGTCACAATGAGATTTTACCAACATCGCAAAGGTAAAATGTTGTATGGTGTCAACATCAAAATCTTATGACGCTATAATGTTGTTTCATAACATTTTAAAAATAAAGGTCACCCAGAGATTTCTACGACACCTTTACTAATAGCCCATATATATATAAAAAATAGAAATAGTCTTCCAGTTTGCTGGTGAAGCTAATCAGGAAGTAAGAATAGCCAGCTGGGGGCAGCTCAAGTTAATGGTCTGAATCACTAGCTTTGGGTCTTCTTCAGGTTCGTAAATGATGATCCCATTAAGAGGTAAACAGACGAAAAGATAAAAATACCGGGGGAATATGAGTGGACACCAGCGTGAATGAAAAGCTGATGTCATGCAAACACAGAACAGGAAAAAGAAAAACAGCTGCTTCTCAGTGAAAACACCCAAGTATAGACTAAAAGTCTGCACAAAAATAATCCTGTGTGATATAAATAATCAGTGTGAGCACACACGCGCGCACACACACAGTCACAGGGCACTGTGCTAATGAATGTCGTCACAAGCGTGTGTGAGTTTGTGTGTGTGTGTGTGTGTGTGTGTGTGTGTTACCATGCTGTTGGACTCTATGTCCGGTCTCTCCAGGGCAATGGTGATACAATTAAGGAAGATGAAGAGGAGGACGACGTGATCGAACAGCTTGTGGCCTATGACCCTCTGACACCACAGCCTGAACCTGGAGGGAGGGAGGGAGAGAGGGAGGGAGAGAGAGAATATTGCTGCTTTGCTTTCCTGCATCACATATTTTATTTTGGCAGGAGTCTGTCTCTGTGAACTGGAACACAGCCTATTCTTTTTTTTCCACTTGTCTGTTGATGTTACATACTGTAGGTGTTTATTTTGTTTTATTCCATCAACCTGCCTGGGAACTAGTGATGGGAAATCCAGCTCGTTTCAAAGATTCGGTTCTTTTGACTCGGCTCCCAATTGGCTCCTCACTTAGAGCCTTCCATTTTAGCCTATAGTTTAGCAATTATGTTAATTTATTTTAAACATTTTAACCAAACCTTTAAATAAACACAGAACCTGCACTTAACCTAACCTAACCAACCTAACCCTGCACTGAGCTTAAAGCTCACCTAGAGTGGTCCTGTTGCACATATATGTGAGTTATGGAGGTCTACTTACATACATTAACTTGTTTTTATGGTCAAAAACCTCCTAGTTACTGTAAACGAGCCGATAGAAATCCTCTTTTCTGACGCTGTTTCCCAGCAGCGATATTTCAGACTCAACTCTCACCCCGGCTTCCCAACTGTCTTGTGATTGTCCAGTACCCGGAAGTGACATATTCAGCACACCCGCTCTCAGAAGCGCAGCCACCCCCCCCCCCCCCCCCGGAGCAGTGGATGCACTGCTACTCATTATCAAAACATTGTTTTAACAATGTTTAAAAATAGCTTTGTCACGACTCCCCCGCCGCAGTCCCTTACAACACAGCGTTCTCAGCAGTGGCAGCAGTGAACTGTGTGTTTTGAACCTTAAGGGCTTCTTGAACAAGGTAATGATGCAGATACACACTAAAAAACTGTGTTAATTGGAACTTCCGATATCTTTGAGATGCAGCCACATGCTTCTTCTTCGGTTTTCGCTCATTTCTTAACTTTTTCCTGATGAGCTTGCATTTAAATCTGGATCCCCCCCGTCTCTCTGTCACTCTGTGTGTACCTGGCCTGTACCACTACTCTGCCCATCTGCCCCTTCCCTTCTTTTACATAATGGTATGATCCTAGTCTGTCCTCGCATGTCATTCTCTTCTCGTTTGCAACAAAGAATCGGCCAACACTGCATCACTACCGGAAACAACAGGGGGCAGTAAATTTCCATATGGCATATTCACATGTTGATGTTTATTAATGTGCAATGTCCGCCCTCAACTGAACCAACAAAACAACACACAACAACCTACAGCGACTCGATCGCCCGCAATTTGTCAACATAACGCGTGTTGTTCACACTTGACCAGCGTTAATTGATTAAGGCGAAAATTGTCGAGCTGAACCTGATCTGTAACCTTCACACCTCAGCTGTGAGGTTTCACACAAGCTGTGGTTAAAGCCACCGAAGACACTGTGGAGTATACCGGGGGCTATATATGTGTGTGTGTGTGTGTGTGTGTGTGTACCGGTTATGTGGAGAGAACAGATAGAGGGACCACTCTTCATGCTCCAGGCACCACTGAGGCTTGTATGGCTCCAGGATCTTCTTCAGAATCTTACATACATTCTGTAGGGAACACACACACACACAAACACACACACACATGCTGTGAGATCATTGTCTAAATCATTATGCTGTAAATTTTAAGAGGTGATCTTAAATTTCAGCGCTGAAAAACAAGCTTTTAAAATAATCTCTTTTCTCCTGAAGCAAATTAACATTTTCAAAGGTAGATGAATGCCTTGAGGGACCGTTTGAACTCTTTTTGAACAAGCCTAACAGAAGCAAGACACCATTTAAAATAAAGAAAGAAATTAAAAGCTCAAAGAGTCACCTCCTCAACCTCCTCTTCCTCCAGATCACCGTGATAATGTGCCGTCAGAGGAGCGTCATCGTAGTAGCTGTCGGTGAGATGAAAGGTGGTGCCGTTGCAGTCGGGCGGGTGGAGCACAGGCACCTGCAGATACTCGGGCTGGTCCAGACTCTGCTCCATGCTGCTGCGGTTGGAGTTGGAGTGCGTGTCGGACAACAGGGACTCCATCTCTCCTGACTGGCTCTTCCTGTGGAGGCTGGGGGCTCGGCCCATGCTCGTCCAGCTGGATCGACGGCTCTCTGGACCACTGTCCCACAGATTCTGAGAAGACAACTTTAAATAAGAGTGACTTGCATAGTGGGATCTCTGGAGGATTTGTAAGTAATTTGTTTTCCTCAGAGATTAAAGGAATAGTGTGGAGGTTTGGCTACTGGTGATGCTGTGGAGCAATTTGTTTTTACAGTTCCTATTTTGATTTTTACATGTAGCTCTAATACTCTTCCGTATCTTGTTTTATGTATTTTTATTTTAATACTTGCATAAAGATAGTTTGCATTTCACAGCTTTAGAATCAGTCTGAGTGTTTTCTTGGCTACCATCGTTCCACAAGTTCTTCCTTTGTTTTTATTGTGCCTTTCTTTTACCAGGTAGGTCAATTGAGAACCATTTCTCATTTATCAATGACAGTCTGGGCCAGAGGGAGTAAGGACACACATAAAACATGGAAACAGTAAAAACATGGAATCACAGTAGACACACATAAAACATGAAAAACAATAAATCAGACAGTGATCCTATTCAGGGCAGGCAGCAGGAGCAACAGTCACAGATTGTTTGTTGTGGGCTTGTGAAGGAGGAGGAAGTCAGAATGAAAGAACTAAGTTTTAGCTTCTGTCACAACTGGATCTAATCACTCGGAGCTGTGAAGTGAAATGAGGGATGGCTAAAGCAGGTGTGGGTTTGATTAAAGTCAGACTTCTGAGAAAAAGTCAGAATTGTGAGATTTAAATCAGATTAAAGTCAGAATTCTAAAAAAAAAGTCAAAATTCTGGGATTAAAAAGTCAGAATTCCAAGATGAAAGTCAGAATTTCGAGATCAAAGTCAGATTAGCGTCAGAATTCTGAGATTAAAGTCAGATTAAAGTCAGAAGGAGCAACGGTCACAGATTGTTTGTAGTGGGCTTGTGAAGGAGGAGGAAGTCGGAATGAAAGGACTAAGTTTTAGCTTCTGTGAAGTGAAATGAGGGATAGCTAAAGTAGGTGTGGGTTTGTGGAATGAGCAAAGTTAATGTGATTAGTGGAGCATAGATTATTGTCATCCATGTTATGGATGTTGAGTAGAGAGCGGAGATCGACAGGGATTTTTGCCAATTATGGTTTTGTAAATAAACCAGTGGATTAAAATAGGCACAAATTCTTACACACGAGACATTTAAAAGTAATGCTCCTAACCTCTTCTTACGCTGTTATATTATATGCTATATGCACAGGGAGACAGGAAAGAGAGAGAAAAAATTCACATGAACTTTACTTATTTATTTATTTAGTTGTTTTTGTTTACTGAGAGCATGAAAGGTGAAGAGAGTGTGAGGCGGATGACTTGCCACAAAAGGGCTACAGTCGGAATAAAAACCCTAGCTGCTGCAGAGGAGTCGTTCAACCAGGTGAGCTTCAGTGTATTTATTTGAATTTGTCTTAAAAACACCACCGAGGCTTAGAGTAGGTGCCCCTAATTCTGACTCTCATTGTGGCCTAATTATGCAGCTCTGTTGTACAATGACAATGAACCCCTAATGACTGCAGAGGGCAGTGACGCAGAAGAACGTCGCATGTCAGAGTTCCTCGTATTGTTGCATCCGAACTATAACAGAAAGACCCACGGTAAAAAAAAAAAAACCTGAACCACAGTCTAATTAACATTCAAACGATGGCAATCCAAATCAAATGGAAGTGACATTCTGACCATGTGAGATTCCACCACAGCACGCTGAACACGACAGCAAAAGGGAAAAAAAACGCAACACACAGGATGAGTATCGCTGCTGCGCGGCACAGTCAGTCGCTCTCCGTCACACCTCGAAAGACACGTTTCTCTCCCTTCATGATTCTGACACACCACGTGATCTGAGCTGATAACAAGTTTGCTTGGTTGCACTCGAAAAAGAAGTTTTCCCGTGTTTCCAGGTGTCCATCTCACGCATGTGTGAAGTAAGAGAGGCATATTTTTAATGAATCCAGCTGTTGTGCACTGCAGGTTTTTCATGGTCAAAGTCTTTTATTTATTTTTTTTCCATCTTACTCAAGATATTACATCTACTGTGATAATACGAGAGACATAACGGCACAAAAGAGGAGACTCGATAAACACTGTGATCTGTGTAGTCTGTTTTGGGCTGAAATACTGTGCCACCAGAAAGTGAATTTTAATAATTTATATTTGGATTTAAATTGCTAAGCTTGAATAATTGCATTGATAAACTGAATTTGAATCACATAATTTGATTCAAATTCGGTTTATCAAATGAGGAGACCTGTGTATCTGCGCTCGATTGCTCTTCCTTTACTCGTACCCGGATGTCCATCACGGTAAAGAGAACTGAATGTGAAAATATATAGAATTTTACCGAATGCAATGATTCAAAGCAAACAATACAAACTCAAATTATGTGATTCAAATTCAGGCATATACTTTCAGCCCATATATTTGATCATAGATTAATCAGTTTAAGTGGATTTATTGATATGTAATTTATGGTTTCTGGACAAAAAAACAAAACACGAGGATGTCATCATTTCAAAATTTGAGAAACATATATTGAGAAAAATATTGACTGTTCTTTATTGTTATAATAATTATAATAATAAAGATAATAATACATTTTATTTGATAGAGCCTTTCTTGACACTCAAGGTCACCTTACATACAAATATGGAGTATGCCATTCTGAATAGGTGAGTTTTTAGTTTGGATTTGGGGGGGAAGCAAAACTAATTCTGCAAGAAAATAACCAAAATATTAATGACTTAAAAGATATATGGATTGCAAATCAAATTGCAGTCATGATAAATGGTGGAAAGATGCGACAATTGGTGGAAGTAGTGCATCACCAGCCGATACAATGGTGGCGTTAAAATATACTTTATATATAAAATATACTTTAATTTACTTTTAAAGTTTTTTATGACATAAAACCATCTGAATGTCTGATAAATTCCCTCAGCTCCCCTTAAGTTATGCATACATTTGTAACATCTAATGAATATGTAATATTCTGCAGTTTCATCTTGCAGTTAGACAGCGTTTGTAAAGCAATCACCCTCCCCCACCAAAGTCCACTGGGAAAATCTGCATTTTTAGCTCACGTGGAAACAAGACCTGCTCAACTACTGCTGTCTCGTTTAGGTTAAAGTATAGGTTTTTGTCATTAAGATCAATTCAAACGAAGCATTAAAAACACAAAATGACACATTTGAATATACTGATGGAGGCAGCAGCAGATTAACAACTCACTGTGTGCAGTGGTGTAAAATTGCCAATTTTCTCTATGGACATTGGTGCAAGGAGGGAGCAACACAAACCTCAGCTTCCAATCCAAAAAAAAGTCTTTCTAACGTCAAGAAGAAAGTATCCAACATATTCTAAAGATATTGTAGATTTAAGGTGGATTTCTTTACTGGGTTGAGCCCAGAATAATTGGTAGAAGCGGTGCGGACAATGATGATGTGAAAATATACTTTAAAGGTATTCTATGACAAAAAAAGTCTGATAAATTGTCTCAGCTCCCCTTACGTTATTAACACTGTAATGGTTTAGGCCATATTTTAAGATAAGATAAAATAAGATGTATTTGTTTTGTTCCAGTGAGAAATCCGTCTTGAATATGGCAACCGTTCTCAAAAAACATCCATCAATCACAAATGAAATCTGTAGCTACATCAATAACAATAAGCAATAAATAAACAAAGCTTCACATGTTTCAGCCGAGGTGGTGCTAAGAGCTTTGTGTCGGTTATGACCAGAGCTGTTCTCACTACAGAAGTCATGTGCACAGTCCCTCTGGTCTTTGTGGACTCAGCCTTGATAAATGATATTATGCACTCAGGCAGATGGACTAACTGTAGCTCAGCTCAGCTCAGCCTTCCATCCATTTTCGACCGCTTTATCCTCCACAGGAGGGTCGCGGAGGCCAATCTCAGCTGACGTACACCCTGGACGGTTCGCCAGTCCATCTCAGAGCCACACATAGAGGCAAAAAACCATTCAACCATTCACGCTCAGAGCAGGGGTGTCAAACTAATTTTCACTTAGGGCCACATCAGCATAATGGTTACCCTCAAAGGGCCAGATGTAACTGTCATACAGAATAAATGAAACTAAATGTAACCAAATATAATGTAAAATAAAGGTAACTACTCTACTACGTAACATATTGCTTATTCAATTTCACTATCAATGTAGTTTATGGTCAACACAGCCTTAAAGCAGCATAGACCCATTTTAACAGATTTAAAGACCAATTTATCACTCGCGGGCCACATAAAATGACGTGGCGGGCCACATCTGGCCCCTGGGCCTTGACAAATGTGGTTTAGAGTGTCTAATTTACCTAATCCCCATATTGCATGTTTTTGGACTGTAGGAGGAAGCTGGAAACACACACACACAGGGAGAACATGCAAACTCCATGCAGAAAGGCCCGTGTTCCAACTGGGGCTCAAACCCGTGCTTCTTACTGCAAAGGCAAGAGTGCTAACCAGTCTTGTATAAAGTACTTGAACGCGATACATGAGCAAAAGTACAAGTATCTTACCAGAAAATTACTTTGGTAGAAGTTAAAGTCACCTTTTAGAATATTACATGAGTAAAAGTCTTAAAGTACCTGACATTTACTGGACTTAAGTATGAAAAGTCATTTTCTTATATAAAATGTACTTAAGTATTAGAAGTAAAAGTAAAAGTATTGGTTGACTGCTCTGCTAACAGCTGAAATGAGCCGCTAGCGTGTTTTAAGTCCATTCGGAGCCAAATTCTGCAGCTAACAGCTGAGCGGCTAGCAGCTAGTGCCGCTAAAAACAACTAGCGACAACAAACAGTAACGAAGATGGTTAAGGGAATTGTATGGGAGTAAAAGTACACGTTTTATTTAGGAAATGTAGTGGAGAAAAAATTAAAGTTGTCAGAAATAGAAAATAACCAAGTAAAGTACAGTAACAAAGTATTTGTGCTTTGCTACATTACAACACTGGTGCTAACCACTACACTTGTTAGCTTATTTTCACATTTTCTGCCTCACTGAGAGCTAATGTGGTGATGATACAGATAAAAAAAACGTGTTTCCGAGACTCACCGCTGATCTTTGCTCGAGGCAGTTGACATCCATGGAAGCGGCGCTCGCTCGCCGCGACTGGGCCGAGTTTATGGTGGGCGTGGCTGCGGTGTGCGTGATGACCGGCAGAGGTGGAGGAGGAAGGTGGGGCATGGAGGCTTTTGGGTTCAGAAGACCGTTGGGGCTCAGCATCATATTCTGGAGCTTCAGCTCTGTGTGGGCACACAGAGAGACATGCACACATATTTGTTTGGGTCCCTGGAAAACTTGGCCTTAGAATCTCTAAACAGGAACACAATGTGTGTCACAACAGTATTAGTATTAGGGCCAAGCTAGAGAGAGAGAAAAAAAGTAATATTTCAAGGATAAAGTCCAAAATATCAGGAGAATAAGGTCATAATTTTATGAGAATAAAGTCATATAATGTTAAAAAAAAAAGTGATAATATTCCGAGAGAAAAATCATTATTTCCAAGAAATAAGTCGTAATCTTACGAGAATGAAGTCTTAATATGAGAATAGTCGTAATATTACAAGAATAAAGTCTTAATATTATGAGAATAAAGTCTTAATATTATGAGAACAGTCGTAATCTTACAAGAATAAAGTTGTAATCTTACGAGAATAAAGTCTTAATGAGAACAGTCGTAATCTTACAAAAATAAAGTCGTAATCTTACGAGAGTAAAAACGTAATCTTAGGAGAATAAAGTCTATGAGAACAGTCATAATCTTACAGGAATAAAGCTGTAAAATGATGAGATCCTTTTATTTATTTATTTTATCATTATCTAATGTATTATTAATAAATAACAATGGAGAGACAATGTAACCAGTGAGTCTGTGTGATTCTTTCTTCTTTTGTGCTTTATTAGTGAAGCCCCAAATCAACCCCATAAAATGTAACTTCACGAAATGCTCCGCGTTTCCCATCTTGACACAGGATGCAGACGATCATCTCAGACTTTGCTTGAATAACAATTACGACTCTCGAAAAACAGAAAAAAATGTCTTCAGTTCGGCCCTAATACGCAGTCGTAGTTTTGTCCTTAATATAATTTATTTTAAATTGAATGATTATGTTTCTTACTCTATCTCTTTTGTAAAGTGCAGTGATATTATGTTGTAGGCTGGCAGGTCCACAAAAATGAGACCCAAGTTGTAATCAGGTAAAAACTTATCTAACTATTTTTCTGTTGCAGTGACGCTGCAGTTGCCAGCCTGAGACACAGATGCTCCTTCTAACTCAAATCATAGGCTGCCAGCTAGAAAAAAAAAAAGGAAAAACTGATTTTGCCACTTAGGTACCAATAATATATGCCTGCATAAATCTGCAACATCTGAAGAATATACTCTGCAGTTTCATCTTGCAGTTTATTAAGCAATCAGTCAAAAAAGGCTTTATAACGACATATATCTTTAGAACAGGGGTCTCATACTAGGCGGCCCCCCCATCCATTACATGCGGCCCCCCACTTAATATCATGAAAACATGGCCCACGACCTCAGCATCTTTTAAACACAGGGTGTCGCTGAGGCACAGCTGCCAGCGAGGTGATAGAATATAATATATGTTTGCTAGCAGTGTTTTTATAACAGTAATTATAAGATATTTGGTCATAATTATCCCATTATTAAAGGTGCCATATGTAAGAATGTGGCCAAAAAAGGTTACTACATTCAAATTCAAAATACCGAGGTCTTTTAGGTTTCGTTTTCTGACGTAACTGGCAACCCGTGGTTGCTCGGCAGCTGAGACTCTACTGACTGCAATGATTGGTAGACGGCGGTAGGTGGCGCCACATGCCAAAACATAAACATGATTTGCAGTCTGCAAATCATTTTAATTTTTAATGCAAATATTTTGTCTGTACTGTTGTTGTTGGTGAGTTCAGTTTGTTATATGAACATTATTCCTGAGTCTCTGTGACATATTAGGAGGATTTTATGGCCAGTTGCTTTAGATTTATTACATAATGCACTTTTAAATGTATCATATACAATATTCAATTACATATATAAACACACTTATTAGGGCCCGAGCCACGAATGGCAGTGGCCCCGAAACGGCTCCTGGTATGAATTTTAATGACAGTTGTCCACACTATTATTTATGTTATTTAAAATAAATGTCTGTTTATGATATTCATACATTCATTTTGCATCATAAATAGTATTATTAAGTGCTCTAGGCCGGCCCCCTCTTGACCACAATAGATGCGCATTGGCCCCCAGGTTATTTGAGTTTGAGACCCCTGCTTTAGAATATTATTCTAAGGATATCATAGAATAGAATGTCTACATGTATATATATAAAAAAAAAACGCACTTTAAGCTGATTGTGGGGTGAGTTTGTACCTGCAGCGTAAAAGTCCCTCAACTTCTCCTCATCCTCGAAAGAGAGCGACTGTCTCTCGTCATCTGCCTCAGACCTGTTGGCATCCCCCTAAAACAAACACACACAAACACACACAGTCTTCATTATCATCATCATAATCATCGCCCTCCTTCAGTCACTCTCTGTTGACCGTTGTAAAAGTGAAAAGAGTCACGAGGGGAGGGACGGAGAAACATGGAGCAGGAGGCAGAGGGGAGGAGGGAATCTCCAGCGCTCTCTAGTTGAGTTATATGCAAGGCTTTGGCAGCGATCGTCTATAGTCATGCCAATAAAGCTTTACTGAATTTAATTAAAATTCACGCCAGAAAGATGGAGGCAGAGAGCTTTGGCAAAGGGTATCTGACTGTGTGTGTGTGTGTGTGTGTGTGTGTGTGTGTGTGTGTGTGTGTGTGTGTGTGTGCGTGTGCGTGTGCGTGTGTGTGATGAAGTAACAGAGAGAGAGAGAGCAAGTGTTCTCTGATGTTGGAGATAAAAGATGAAAACTACACAACAAAAGCTCACCAGCTGTGAATGGCAGGCGATATCAAACACATCCCTACCCTGGAGAGTACTGCTCGTGTGTGTGTGTGTGTGTGTGTGTGTGTGTGTGTGTGTGTGTGTGTGTGTGTGTGTGTGTGTGTGTGTGTGTGTGAGAAAAAAAAAAAAGACAGAAGGAGAGTAAAAGAGAAAAATAATCACAAAAGACAGGGAAAAAGAGTGGTGGATAAAGAGATAATGGAAAAACAGGATGGTGGGGATTATTCTCTTGTAGCAGCTTTGCTATCACCAGCGCCACAGAGCTCAATTAGCTTTGTTTTTCTAAACCTCCTTCTCCATGCAGCTCAATACTAAACTGTACATTTTGCGCTTACCTCGGCTTGAAAGCCCTCCACCAAAATGGCAACGAGCAAGTTGAAGAGGACGTAGTTGCCAAAAGTCATGAGGGCAACAAAATAGAGGGCAGCCAGCGGCGTGGTGGAGGCCATCCCATTATAGAGCACCGCGTTCCAGTCCTCCTGGGTGAGGATCTGCAGATGGGGAAAGCGACCAAGTCATTTAAGGCGCTAAAATGGAGCAGTAATGCAACCTATATATGTAAGTCTAAGCAGAATAATAATCTTCCTTTAAAGCCTTAGTGTCAGTTGAACAGTAATGATACTCATCAGTGTTAAATGAGCTCCTGTGGAGTGTGCGTTTCATAGTGAGGAGTATGTTACCTGCCCACTGGGAGAGTTGTCATATGAAAAAAAAACTGAGCATCAGCGTTTATTAAATGGCGCAAATTCAATAACGGAGAAGATTATCGGGGACGACTGCCAGTGACAGTTTGAATCGCGTCCCAATTCATTCCGGAAATCAAATTGAACACAAATCCGTCAATGGGGGCGTTTTGTCTAAATGAAATAATCTCAGTGTAATCGTGCGTTTGTTCGTCGCACCTGAAAGACGGTGACGGTCGCCCAAAGCAGGGAGTCGAAATTCTTTCTGTCCGGTAAAGTGTCCCCACTGTCTTGTCTCAGGCCAAATTTACAGCCAAACAGATGCATCCCCAAGATACTGCAACACACACACACACACACACACACACACACAAAGCAACAAAGAAATACATTGCTTTCATTACGCAATAATTCCATATCAACACTGCGCAACAAGATGCAGTAATACTGTCTGTGTGAATAATTGTGTTTGTCTGAAGGGTGATGATGCATGTGGTAATATGTCCTGTAAAGGAGCGGGAAAAAGGTCAGTAGCTGTGATTGTAGTTTTTGCAAGGAATAATTACACTTGAGAAAACATTTTTGGCCTCAGCCTGCAGCTCCACCTTTGGAGGAAATCGTCACATACACTACCGTTTGGGAGAAATGTCCTTATTTTTTGAAGAAAAAGCACTTTTTTAGAATGAATATAACATTAAATGAATTAGAAATACACCTTGTTAATGTGGTAAACGACTATTCTAGCTGGTTTTTAATGGCATATGTACACAGGTGTATAGAGGCCCATTTCCAGTGTTCTAATGGTACATTGTGTTTGCTAATAGTGTTAGAAGGCTATTGGATGATTAGAAAACCCTTAAAAACCCTTGTGCAATGTTGTTAGCACAGCTGAAAACAGTTTTGTTCGTTTTTATTTGGAATAAAAATCCTTATTTCTAATCTTGTCAATGTCTTGACTATATTTTTTAATCATTTTTGCAATTCTTTTGATGAATAAAAGTGTGAGTTTTAATGGAAAACACCCAAAAAATTGGGTAACCCGTTCTTTTACAGTCCGCTAATTACCAGCTATTTACCCGGTAAACTCATGGTAACACAAAAGTGTAACTAGGTAATTACCAATGGTAATAAAAAAGTAAATACAATGAAACTATGGCCAAAATACAAGGCATTTCCCTGGTAACTATATAGTAAATTATAGTGTGTTATTGTGCAATTACTGCTGGTAATAAGAAGGTAAGTACGATGAAACTAGGGCCAACTATGGATATTTACCTGGTACCTATATGGTAAATTTTATTGTATTATTGTGTTATAAGCTGGTAGCTATAGTCTGCTAATTACTAGCTATTTACCCAGTAAATGTATGGTAACAGAAAATAGCTAATGTGTTACTAGGTTTAAACCTGTAATAGGAAGGTAAGAACAATGAAACCATGGCCAAAATACTGGGTAATTACCCACTAAATTATAAAGCGTTAATGGTAATACCTACTGGTGATATGTGGGCGAATCTACAGCTGAAATACTAGCTATTCATCTGGTAAATGATATTGTGTTATTGAAAAAATGACCACATTCTTACTACTTTTGAACGGTAGTGCATAACCTACCTGAAAATGAATATAAAGAGCATCAGCAACATGGAGAACGTGGCCACGTTGTCCATGGTCTTCATCAGCACCACCAGCTGTCTCCTCAAGGCAGGAAGGAACCGCACCAGCTTCAAAACTCTCAGCAGGCGGAAGGTACGCAGCACGGACAAGCCTCCCGCTGCCTCCCCGACGAGCTCCCACACACTTAAAAACACACCGGTGATAGAGCAATTACACACACACACACACACAACTTCAATTTGCAATAAAGCAACCTAAAAGTCTAAGTCAGCTGAACTATCACTCTCTGAAAGCCTTCCAGGCAAAGGCAAGGTCTGCAGAAAAGACGTTTGTTTGGTGCAGCAAGCTGAGAGGGAGCAGCCGATTATGTTAGCCAACACAGAAACAACAATTTTCTATGAAACTTTCTTAAATTTCATGATCAGCAATGTACAGGAGAAAAAGTAAAAGACTATGGTTACATCCACACTACCAGATCTTTATTTAAAAACTGTACTTTCAAACAAAAACTGCAGTCGTTTCCTTAGTTTCATAAAGTGCCACGAACAACACACAACGGGGCGAAATCTGAAACCAATCGCAAAGTGAATGCCTTGTTTACACCGCAGCCTAAATCCGAATTTTAAGCATATCCAGATTGTATCTAGCTTGATATTTTTTGGGCAGTCTGAACACACAAGATCCGATTATGGATATTTACAGATCCGTTTCAATTTGAACTTCAACCACAAGAAGTGTCTCGACTCGACCAACAACCATGAAGAAGAGATGGAAGCTAAGGTGGTGTGTTTACACGATCGACACAGTGGAAGATAATAATTAGAAAAATCAGAAGACAGTTTGCACCGTGGCTCCACATGACCATTTGGGACAGAAACCGGCACAGATTGCTGTCGTCCATTTTGTTTATTTTGTTTAGACTACTTGATTTCTGTCTGAGTCATGGCCTGTAGGGGTGGTCTCGGACCGGTTGATTTGGTGCGCACCAAAGTACCGAGATTACATTCACACCTTACGCAAACGAACCAAACCAAGAGACCAAACACAGCCAAAGTTAGTTAGTTAGTCAAACTTTTCACATGATTTCTGGAGCAGAATTTATGCGTTTTCAAATGAGAAGAGTAGTGTGGATGTAACCTAATCCCAATGCCAATAACTTGCTTCATTTCAGGTCAACATAGCACCCCCTGGGTCCCCTCTGCCCATGGGCCTAAAAAAGTCTTGAAATGGCCCTGTTCCCAGGTAGAGAAAGTGCTAAATTCCTTTTTTTGTGGACATGTGGTGACTGAAAATAGGAAATAATGTTTACAAGTAGCAGCCAATAAAGAAGTTGAGAGCCGTGTGCACTGGCACAGTAAACAAGCAGCGCCTTGAAGTACAGAAATACATAATTTAACTTGTAGTACTACATAATAGAGTGAATACAGGCCCACTGGACTGAGAGAGCAACTGCTTTAGTGTCAGAGCCAGCATCGCTGTGACAGTTTGCAAGATGTGACTGCGGCGTTGACGCGCTGTGAGGATTTTTCCGGTCACAAAAGGAATTATTCAACGACAAAATGCACATTTTTTTCAGCAAACATAAGCATAAATAACCCCCCGCACACCTGCCACAACCCACAAACCACCCCCACCTGCCCTCGTGTCAGACCTGATGATGACAATGACGCTGTCAAAGCTGTTGTAAGGGTTCTTGATGTAGCCAAAGAGCCCGAGAGCCAGGAGCTTCAGCAGCATCTCCAGACTGAAGAGGCTCGTGAACACCATGTTACTGATTTCCAAAATATCTGTCAGCTCCTGCGGCTGAAGAGGTGCAGCGTTTGTGGAGAGAGAAGAGGGAGAGAGAGGTTGATGTGCAGAGATGGACAGGCACAGAGGAAAAACCGACAAATAAACAGAGACAAACAGATTGACGGAGAAAAGCACTGTAAACTCAGCATGTTAGGAGATGAAGCTTCGGTTCAGGGTTTTGTGAATAATACGCACAAAAGAAGCGGCCCCGAGATTTGAATAAAATGTTTTTTTTTTGCTTTGAGTGACTAAGAACATCCATTATTAGTATTATTTACGAAAAGCAGTCCTTCTAAAAACAGACAATGAAGCCTCTGCTGTGCTGGAGCCACAAAGGCTTTGCCAAGACGACTGGAGGGAACATTTTAGAGAGCATCGGAGTTAATAAAAAAAAAAAACTCATGTCAGCAAACAATTGTGGTCTCGTGTTCATCGATGCTTGTCGATGATATTGTCAAGGTTTTATTCACGCTTCAAAATATCCATCCGTCATTCCATCCATTATCTGTACCACTTATCCTTCACAGTACCGCGAGAAATGACTTACATATAACCTGGTTTACACCAACATTATTCCATGGGTTTTTAAACCCACTAAAAAAGACAGCTGACTCTATTCCCATTGCCTGTAGAGGAATTTGGCTTTCTGTTCAGAGCTACAAGAGCCTTGTGTGCGTGGGTTTTCTCCGGGTTCTTTGGGGAGAGTTGGGGGATTAGGCAAACTGGACACTCTAAATTGACCATGAGTGTGAGAGTGGGTGGTTGTTTGTCTCTATGTGGCTCTGTGATGCACTGGCGACCTGTCCAGGGTGTACCCCACCTTTCGCCCTATGGCACCAGGGCCCCTCGCGACCCTCAGGTGGAGGATACAACAAATATACGTACACGCACAGCAGAAGAAAGCATCACAGCGAGCGCAGACATTGTCAGCGTGGATACACTTTGACATCTTTCACTTCAGTCCGTTTTAGCAGCAACTGAACTCACTTTTTCATTCTACAGTTCCGGCACGATTCGACTCCACACGGTTTGGTATGGTTTTCCATTGCTAAAGTAACCTCCTCAACGTGGACGGAGTCGTCACGACACGAAACTGCTGCGACACAAACACGCAAACTAGGGACGAGCAAAGCAGTTGTTTCCGAATTACTGAATAGTTAGAATCAGTTAATAAAAAAGACAGGGAACTGAAATACGGCTGAACGGGGTTGTGATTCGGCTCGCGATCGCCGGCTTTAAGCAGTGCTGTCACTAAACACACCAGACTATGCAATTAACGCATGTTTTCAGGATTTTTAAGTCTTTTTAACTGATGTACAGTTCGGCATTGTTCGGTTTGATTGGACGTCTTGCTCATGAATCTTCCAGTGACGACACTCTCTGACCAATCAGTGGCCGGCAGTCAACGTCACATTTTAGTATCGGCTCAGCTTGCTCAGAACCTTTCAAGAATAGGGACTAAAAAAAAGTACCAGTTACCAGGTACTACCCCAAATGGAAAAGCAAGAGTCAAGTCAAGCCGTGCCGAGCTGAGTCATGCTGGAACTCTGTAGTGGAAAAGCGCCAATAGATCGTTGCGTGCAAAAGGTGCTGACCACAACTAGACCGCCAAAATAAAGTCGTAGAGTAGCGCAATTACCACGTCATGTTTACCTTTGATTCTATCTATTGACATTTCAAACAAAAGCCAGATGTTAGTGGGTTTACAAGTCAAGACTTAGTGGGTTTCAAACCTTAAGAACCTTCATGCAATAGTGCTAACCGCTGTACCACTGTGCCGCCCACTCCATGCATACATAAGGACATTTTTTTTTTGCTTTCTGCTGGACAGTGTGATACAGGAAAAGTGCCAAACCAGAGGCAAATCCACAAGGTGACAGTTGTAATAAATTACCTGCTGTAAAACAGTTTTATCAGACGCCGCAGAGGCGGAAAAACATTAAATATAAACTAAGTGTGAGCTTTGGATAGTCGTGCAATTTTCTTGCTGCTCAACAAGAGTCTGTTTCCAATTGTGCTGAGCGCCAAATTGTTGATAATAAATCGGTCAATAAAATTCAATATTTGTTTTTGTCTTGGGTTGAATTTTGGAACAAAACATTACGTTTGGTAATTAAGGCAATAGCTGTTTAACAGTTATTTCGAATTTGGCATTATTTAATCAACAAACAACACATTTTCACATGGCTTTTCCCGTCTGTATGTTTAACCATATTATTATTATTGTTGATGGTGATTTAATTATTTTGCAATGATGTGTTTTCTAATTTCAAAACGTGAGCAAATACCTCTGCCAACACGAAAATCCAGATTGTTATGAGCATGTGTACCAAATTTGACCTTCATTCATTGCTGTAGCACTTCTATGTAATATGCTTGACTTTTTACATAATGATTTTATGCAGTATTTCTTCACAAAAATGATCAGTTCCAAAAAGTCTATGGCTTTTCTTTCTTGGTTTATGCGTGATCCTATGACCTCAAAACACACAATACTTATGATATAAAATATATGGTATACAGCTTTCTTTTCCATTTTAATTTGAACTACGTATCATGACTTTGAATGTATGACATGTTTTAGTTAGAGTCTGAGGAAATGAAAACTTAATGCATTATTACAATTTATACGGCGCTATATTTTTGTCTACTTGACCTGTGACCATAAATAAGGGGAAATAAGGGGATGAAGCCACACTGAGACTCCATGTCCACTCGGGCTAAAGCTCAATGGAAACAATGATGAAGGTCTAGGTGTAAAATCTCACGTGTGTCTTATCGACCCACTCTAAGACTCACGATCAATGATGAGGTCAGCTCCATGACCCTCACGTGAAGGATAAAGTGGTAGACAATGCCCATGTTGATGATTTGCAACTGGAAATTCATTCACGTTATAAATCAAGTGAGAATTCTCACTCATTTTCTAATCGGCTTCCGTTCAAACTGACATCTCTTAGCGACCAGTGGTGGCTATGCTCAATATGTTCTTACTTCCTGGTTAGCTTTAAAAGTAAGTACGTATACAGCCATCTGCGGTTCACAGGAGGTAATCTCTGTTTAGAATCAAAGATGATTTTTAATGATAATATCCGAGTTTGTATTTGCATATAGTCCAGCGGCGTGGTAATGGGTGACATTTCTTTGTTTCCACGAGCACAGACACTGCGGTTTCGCTCTTCTGTGCTTGTAAACAAAACAGAAAGCGAGGAGCAGTGTCTGCGAGCATGACATCTGCCTTCCCTCCAGGGATCAAAGACAGATCTCGGGGAGGACTTTCACTGAAACAGAGGAATACCACCCACTGAAAATGAATAAAATTGAAGTAAATTCCTTTATATGGCAAAAAAAAAAAAAAAAACCTCTACACATTCATACGTTATTATAGTCATTCATATATTCTCATCGTTGGTTTTGGTCTCTTCGGGGGATTTGCTGATGCTAAGAAGAGACGAAAATAGGTCTGGCCTTATTCTTTAACATTAGTCATTTAATATACTAAGGCCATTCAAATCTGTCATATTCTTCAGGAAATGGGCCAAATGCAATCCCCCCATGTGTCCCACCCTTAGTCTATTCCTGCCTTTCAGCCAATCACAGAGTCAGATCTGTCCTCCTCCTCCCCCCCCTCCTCCCCCTTCATTCACTTACATTTCTCTCTCTCTCTCTCTCTCTCTCTCATGTCCCAGGGTCACGCTTTAATTAACACTTCAGGTCTTATGAGTTTCTCCATCTCCTGATACATGAGTGCACACCCACACCTACACACACACACACACTCACGTGCGCACACACACTGTGATCCCATATGCTTTTGGTGTAAGTGTTGATTGGAGGGCAAGCTTATTGACTCCGCCGCATTCAGTGATTAGCACATCCATTTTCAATCAAACCGTCATCACCGTCAATCTGCGAGAGGGCACGTGCATAGCTCTGCACACACTTCCCCACACACACACACACACACACACACACACACACACACACACACGTACCTGCTCATGATACTCTATGCCCATCGACAGTGTGTTGATGAGGATGGCAATCATGATCCCTCTGCTGAAGTATCTGCTGCCAACAATGAGTTCCAGTTTAGTTCTGAAGGCCACCCAGCAACGCCACAACAGGCTTTTCTTGGGCTCAGGCACCTGTGCATCAGCCCGGCAGGGGCTGCTGCTACAGTGGCACGGGCTGTTGCTATGACAGGGGCTGTTGCCATGGCACGAGGTGCTGTAGCCGCGCTGCCCGTCTTCGGGCTGTTCGTCGACGCGCTCGCCGTCGCTCAGCTGGTTGTAGTAGATGCAGTAACGGCACGCCGACGACTCTCCGGGGACCTCGCCGGGCAGCGGTAACGCGGGATGCCCCGTGCAGCCTCCTGCACAGACAAAACAAGAGACCAAGTGATGCAGATAAATCACACATGAAATCACAGATGTTGTTGGACATGGTTACTGCTGTCAGTCAATATACTGTGTGCTCTGTAAGAGGAGAGCACCCTCATTTCATTTCAGGGAGAGAAAAATTCAATAACATGGACGCTCCTGTGCAGTTGGGATGCTTTTGTGCAGAGGGGGAATTCTTTTATTAGAACAGAGAACAGCGTGTGTGTGTGTGTGTGTGTGTGTGTGTGTAGAGTCCTGTGGTGGAGTAAAGTGGGAGTAAGTTTTCTCTGGAATTCATTAGCAAGCAGCTCGGGAGGAATGCTCCAATGACATAACAACAAACACTAATCTAGTGCGTACTTGTCATCACAATTACAACAAATTCATGTTTCAGCGGAGACTGATATAGTAAATCCAATCTCGTCGTGGTGTCTCTGTGTGTTTGTGTGTCTGTGTGTCTCTGTGTGTCTCTGTGTGTGTTGGTGTAAGAAGAAAGAAAGAAATACACTGAAAATACTCTGATCTAGAGCTGTGGTTTTCAACCGTGATTCTCGCCGTGCACACAGTCTGTTTACACTTACTGTATTATACTGAATAAGAAATTATGCAGTGCCAAGTTCGACGTTGTTTGGATAAGTAACGCAAAAGATATGAACTGAACTCTTTTGCTGTGTAATAGCAACAATGAGCACTCAAATTTTTCATGACTTTTCAAGTGAATTAGGTTCGGGTTCAGTTATGATGGTTAAGATAAGAGGACCACACGTTGGCCTAGTGGTTAGCGCTTTTGCCTAAGCAGCAGGAAGACTTGCTGTTTCGAGACCCGGTTGGAACAAGGCCCTTTCTGAATGGAGTTTGCATCCCCTGTTCTCCCCGTGTGTGCATGGGTTTTCTCCGGGTTTTCTCCGGGTTTTCCGGCTTCCTCCCACAGTCCAAAACCATGCAGATGGGGGGTTAGGTTAACTGGTCAATCTAAATTGACTGTAGAGAGTGTGAATAAATGGTTGTTTGTCCCTGCAATGGACTGAAACCCAGCGACCCTCCAGTGGATAAAGCGGTAAATAATGGATGGATGGCTGGGTTAAGGTTAGGCATTATGTCTATGAGTGTCCTCACTATGGTTGTTTGGATAAGTAATGCAAAAGATATCGGTAAAAGAAGCACGCTTTGGCTTTCGGTGCTCTACTGTAGCCACTCCCCCCCTCACCGGAAAGGATAAGTGGCGTCGTGACGCTGAGGCAGATGATGAACGCAGTGTGCTCCACTGAACTGTCACTGAACTCTTTTGCTGCGTAACAGTAACAATGAGCACCAAAGCAACAACTACTAAAAACACGTAATAGTAGTAGTAGTACAAGTAGTACAACTAGTACAGAATTTTAGTTTATGGACAAGTTTTATGAGAAATATGCTGCTGCTCATTTAAATGTTTAAATGTACATGTTTTTAAAAGCACTTTTTCCCAATAATTCTGAGCAAAGATCTTAAGCATTTCAGGTTGCAAGTGATTTTCATGACTTTTCTAGTTCTATCCCACTCCCTCTCTCTCACTCTCTGTGTCTTGTGCAGGAAATTGTGCGCAGACAAATGAATCTGATTGGAGGGGAAACATTTTGGCTCTAATGACTGGAGACACCTCAACCTTAAGGCTTAAATAATCAGCTGTGTTTGAGAGTCGAGCTCTAATTTTAAACATTATCTTCTTCATTCGAGATGTTGTGAAGTATGAGGACTTTTATCAGACTATGACTTTGGACTCTGACGGAACACAGATATTACAAATTGGCCTTCACACAGGTCAAACACACACACACACATTCGTTTGCTCTCACCGTGCTCCAGCACCAGCTCTGGCAGTCGGCTGACCGTCTCCGTAGCAGCCGTTCTTTTCTGGTTCCGGCCTTTTGTGTCCAGGTGACTGATAAGCGGCGATATGAAGGGATAATTAAAGCCGTTGCCTCCATTAGTGACAGCAGGCTCGCACTGAGCCGGATGATGCTGCCGATGATGCTGGTGGTTGTGATAAAGCTGATGAAGGTGTGACAGGTCATTGGGGGCGTGGCCCGAGTGCCTGTGGGCTAGTCCATTCATCTCCCCGCCTCCGCTCCCTCTGGCGGAACCAGAGCTCGCGTTCCTGTGGCACGCGCACACGCAGCGATAGCGCGCGCGCGTCTGGGCGAAGCATCGCGACACTCGGCGCCACGCCTTGCGCCCGAGGTGCGCCAGGTAGCGGAGAATCTCCTCGTAACAGCTTCCCGGTTGGCTGTCGCTGGCCAGCGTGGAAGCGGATTGGTGGAGCTGGCGAGCGCGCTGCTCCGACTTCATTAAGGCGTGTTCCCTCTGCTTGGTCTCGGAAAACTGGGTTGCTATGACGACCAGGCACAGGTTGATCATGAAGAAGGAGCCCACCTGGTCAACACAAACATACACACACAACGGCAGCTGAGCAAAGTTTACCTTTTTCAAGTGTGTGTGTGTGGACGTGTGTGTGAATGTATGTGTGGGTATCTTTGTGAGGACCGAAAAACGTATAAACTATGGGTGTAAAAACTGAAGATTTCAGGGGGCCAGTTTTTTGAGATTTTGCTGGTGTTGCGTTTACTTCCACCTGAGTAACGCGGATCAACGTCCTCCCACTTTGGTTCCTCTTGAACTGGTGTGAACACGGGGTGGTTCGCCAGAAAGCATCAGGGTTCTGAGGCTCCAGAAAGGCACCAGAGCCAGAAACCAGAACCATGCCTGTCTGAAAGCACTATCAGACCTTTTTTTTTATGACAATGTAACCAAATTTTTAATGTTTAAAAATGTAAAAGAATCTACCTTTTTTTCCACATCTGGAGTCAAATAACATAACAGACAGAGTGACTGAGGCCAAATTTCTGTCTAAATCCCTGAGCTGTGGACGTACAAAATCTGACCTAAGAAAGTGAGGACATATTTTGGCTGATCCTCACATTCTATCACCCCTTAAAAGAGCATTTGGGGGGCTAATCCTGGTTTTAGGGTTAGTGTTAGAATTGGGTTTTAAGTAAGGGGTTAGGGTTAGGCATTTAGTTGTGATGGTTAAGGTTAAGTTAAGGAGCTAGGGAATGCATTATGTCTATGAGTGTCCTTACTATCTAACTATCTTTGGATGGTCCACACAATTTTGACTGGCCTTTTGGGGAAGACTGGGTTTTAGGATTAGGGTTAGGATTAGGTTAGGGTTAAGCATTTAGTTATAATGGTTAAGGTAAGGGGACCACATGTTGGCCTAGTGGTTAGCGCTCTTGCCTTTGCAGCAAGAAGACCCAGGTTCGAGCTCCGGTTGGAACAAGGGCCTTTCTGCATGGAGTTTGCATGTTCTTCCCCGTGTGTGCATGGGGTTTCTCTCCGGGTTGTCCGGCTTCCTCCCACAGTCCAAAAACATGCAAATTTGGGGATTAAGTGAATTGACCATAGGAGTGAGAGTGTGAGAGTATATGTGGCCTTGCAATGGACTGGCGAACTGTCCAGGGTGTACTCCGCCTATAGGGATAGGCACAGGATAAAGTGGTAGATAATGGATGGATGGATGGATGGATGGAGGGGTTTTGGTAAGGCATTATGTCTATGAGTGTCCTCGCTATGAATGCAAAACCATCAAGTATGCGTGCGTGTGTACTTACTATAATGAGGAAAATGAAGTAGATGAAGTTGTAGAAAGAATGTGCATCCATGACATAGTACATGATGTCAACCCAGCCTTCTAGAGTAATCACCTGAATAAAAACACACAGACACTGAACAATAGTAATCATGTGTATATATCACCAGTTCATTAATCCCTGTATTCAGATCCTTCCGCCATTTACCTGAAAAATTGCTATCCATGCATATCCAATGTTATCAAAGTTAATAGCCCCTTTGTGAGGGTTTATTTCCCCGGTGCGACACTCGTTGTAATATTGATACCAGTTCACGCAGGAGGCCGACTCTCGCGTGTCGTTCAGCGCCGTCTCTGGACGAGCCTCCTCGGCTCCCAGCGAGCAGAAAGTCCTGCCGACGCGGCGGCGAGGCACATCGGAGCACCGGAGCATCCCGTTTTCTCTGTCCATGGAGCAGATGAAAGGATGGTCATCGGTGCCATCCGGCCGATAGTAGCCACTCAGGAAGGAAACATTATATCTCCTGCAGCAAGAGTGGTAGAAAAAAAACCATGTCATTTTATGTTATTTGTATGGAAATTTTTAACTAATATTTCTGCAAGGTAGGTTTGCATGTTCTCCCCGTGTGTGCAGGGGTTTTCTCCGGGCACAGTCCAAAAACATGCAATATATGGATTAGGTGAATTGGTCACTCTAAATTGACCGTAGGCGTGAGAGTGAATGGTTGTTTGTCTCTATGGATGGACTGGTAAACTGTCAAGGGTGTACCTCGCCTATTGCCCTATGTCAGCTGAGATTGCCCCCCACGACCCTCCGGTGGAGGATAAAGCGGTAGATGATGGATGGATGGATGGAATATAAGGGAACCAGCACTACTGCAAAAATGGTGGTATGACTATAGTGTGTTTAATACACGCTTAAGTAGTCATTTGTCAAACAGAGGAAAGCGTTGCACTATCTGGGGACTACTTTTAGCCTCGGTTAATTAATTTGGTTTACTAGTGAGTAGCATATGAGACCAGGGCAAAGTAAACTACAGTGTCCATCAGTGTTCATTTGAATGGATGAGGATGTCACCCAGAACAATGGTGTGGCTTTAATAACTGTTGGAAAACAATGGAGCACTGTGGCACAGAGGAATACGTTCCGTCAGGCTTGGACCACACAAATAACAGTTGTAAGATCAGTTCATTGTTGGTTTTCTTAGCGGGGGGGAACACACAGAACACAGCTATTTGCATTCAGAAGTCTAATTCAAACAATGCATTTGTGGACAAAGCAAACAGGTTTTGAAGAAAAATAAATCCTTTCATGGACGAAAATATCTGCTTTCTGAGGAAGCACGGGCAAATGGGGGGGGGGGGAGGGGGGTTGGTGTACAGAGATAAGTAATCAATCATCTTTGGTACAGAGAGTGGTCACAGGGGAGAGTTGATCTCACTTCTTATTAGGCAGCGTCCTTTTGTTGTTTATGAAGCAGAGAGGGAGAAAATGCAAATGCAGTGCAAATGTGCAAAATCCCTGTGTTCGTCTGTCACACTTCCTCTTCAATCTCGAAAACAATGAGTTACAGTAAAGCCTTTATGTTTTTACGGTGCAAGCTTTTATCTTTGTGTTTTATGTTATTGTACTCTTATTATGCTGTTTTTTTTTTTTTTAAACAGTTCTTCAGCTTACTGTAAGAGGAGTGTTATGGGATTTTTTTTTAATATTATTATTGTTATTATTATAACCCTTAGAACACAGAGCATTTTGACTGCTTTTTTGCATAACTGCGTTAAAATATACAGTATATACAGAGGCGATAAGAATGTGCAATATAGTGTCTTATATCCTTTTTTTCAGCACAACCTACACTCTTCCAAAAGGGTCCTTCTGCAAGGGCTGAGGTTCTAACTGGAACCATTTGCTTATGAAAAACCCTTTCCCAAAGAAAGGGTTTTTCAGGGTTCTTGGTAACACTAATGGTTCCAGGAAGAACCATTTTGATCCAGAGAACCCTTTAAAACCCCTTTACTGAATAAAGAGTTTTAAAAGGGTTTTAGGTGGAACCTTTTTCCACCTGGAGCCAAAAAGGGTTCTCCTTATATGGTTCTACTTAGCACTTTTACTTCTAAGAGTGTATACAATCTGATGAAAAAAAAAAAAAAATCATTTTCACCAACAATATATATACACCTGGTCAAAAAGTACTAAAATTTTAAAAAATCGAACTGAATTTGTGAAATTTGGACACAGTTCAAAAATCACTTGGCTCGTTTTTATGAACAAACTGCTCTATTTTGTGACTTCTGCACAATTATTGCCACTTTATGTCGCTACTAAAAATGTGATATAAAATGAATCATAACTTTGACAACATCCTGCGTTTTTTAAAGCCTGAATATATGACCTATAACACACACACCCCCAGGATGTCCATATAAGGGGTTGTGTATTATTCCCATGGCAAGGCATATTACCACGGGTGCACCTGCGGCACATATCCGTGCCGTGTGAGCACTGAGGGTTAACAACACATCGTATTCTTTGTGAAACGATCACTTGCTTGTATGAGATCATACATAGAGTATGAACACTGTCAGATATTGTTATGTAAGAAGGACGGTCAAGCAGACGTGAGGTCAGGAGATGTTACAGGATGTTAGCTGATGTTATGTGATATTATGTGTGTGTGTGTGTGTGTGTGTGTGTGTGTGTGTGTGTGTGTGTGTGTGTGTGTGTGTGTGTGTGTGTGTGTGTGTGTGTGTGTGTGTGTGTGTGTGTGTGTGTGTGTGTGTGTGTGTTCCAGGTATTACTGACATTATGGGGACTCGTCTTCCTTACGGGACAAAAAGCGAGTGCCCATAACATGAATTATTCAATTTTAAGGGGAAGATGTGTTGTGTGGTTAGGTTGAGGTTGAGGTTAGTCCGGTAATAGTAGTAGTTACGGTTAAGGTTAGAGGAAGTCTTCAGGAAATGTCCTCTGAAGTCATGGAAAACCAGACTGTGTGTGTTTATGTGCGTTCTTGTATTTGTGACTTTGTGAGGACAAAAAAACAAACCACACAGAGTGAGGACATTTTAGCTGGTCCTCACACTTTTAAAGGGTGTTTTGGAAGGGTAAGACCTGGTTTTAGGGTAAGGGTTAGAATTGGGTTTAGGTTAGGGTTGGTGTAAAGGTTAGGGTTAGGTAATTAGTTGTGATGGTTAAGGTTAGGGTAAGGGGTTAAGTAATGCATTAAGTCTATGAGCTTGTGTGTGTGTCGTATTACGGATGTTGTGGGGACCTAAATCAGGTTGCACAGTCAGATTATGAGGACTTGTTTTCCTTGTGGGGACAAAAAGCAAGTCCCCATAATGTGAATTACTACATTTTAAGGTGAAGATATATTTTGAGGTTAGGGTTAGAATTAGGCCACTAGTAATTATGGTTAAGGTTAGAGCAAGTCTCCAGGAAGTGAATGTAAGTCAATGCAATGTCCCCTGAAGTCATTTTATTGTGTGTGTGTGTGTGTGTGTGTGTGTGTGTGTGTGTGTGTGTGTGTGTGTGTGAACAGGAGCAAGAATAATGTTGTAACAGCTTCAGTAGACGGTGATGGAGCATGACATGGGGGATCATGTGGGAGCGAAACAGGAGCGACGGAGGAACTCTGACAGTTTGTGCTGAAGCAGCAGATGAAATGAGTCCCCGGGTGACATCAGGCAGAAATTCACTGCTCCGTCTTACATCGCCTGTGATCTCTGATGCCGCAGGTTCCAGCAGGAAAAAACACCAATCCACACACATTTACCTCCTCCCTAGAATACGCTGATTAAAGCGGGAAAACAAGATCGACCGATCATCCGTATCGATCCGCTCTCAGAAATAAAAACCCGGCTACGATCAAACTTTTGACACAGGGTTCAGCATAATGAGGCCAGGGTATTTGCTCATTGTGACATCTGCCGGGTTACTATGGCAACTCACGTCTTGACATCCTCTCCCATGAAGCAGCGGTTCCTCAGTAGCCCCGCCCACAGCTGCACGCCAATGATGCCAAAGATGAAGAAGACAAAGAAGCACAGTGCCAGCACGTTGCCCAGCATGGGAAGTGTGTCGAGAAGGAGGGTCACCAGGATACGCATACCTGCCGACACACACACATAAACAAACACACAAAACAAAACAACATAAACATCACCATTATGTGACTGAGCCTTGAATTGAACTGTCGATCGTGCGAGGCATTGCCCAGACAGGAACAATCTCTCCATGTATTCTGCACAAAGCAAAGATCAGTGCAATTAACTGAATGACAAACACTGATAATGAGCCTGCACTAGACGTTGGGCTACATCAAACACGCTCTTCAGTTGTGGAGAAACTCAGTCTAATTGTCCCAAGTTCAAAGAGTGTAGTAAAACAAAACAAAAAAACAACATCAAAAAAAGCCCCAAAAATGGCTCATCTGAGATGTTACCTGGTTTAATCTGGATGTACGTGCAGTGCTTAAGTGCTGCATCGCCTTGTTTAACCCTTAGAACACAGAGCATTTATGCTGCTTTGTTCAATCACTATGTTAAAACACAGAGGTTATACGAATGTGTAATATTGAGTGTCGTATATCCTTTTTTTCAGCACAACCTATAGACAATTTTTTCATCTTGGCTTGTTTTTATGGTTTTAGAAAAATTGTCTCTTTTTTTTTACTCCTGCACGATTATCGCTACTCCCACTACTACTTAAAAAAAACCAAATATAAAATCAATCATAACTTTGACTCAACAACACATTTTGCAAAGCCTGAGGTTGTGACCTATAAGCACACACACACCCCCAGGATGTTCATAGAAGGAGTTGTGTTTTATTCCCACAGCAATTTACAAAGGGTGCATCTGCAGCACAGATCCAGTTACAACATAGAAAAGTGTGGAAAAACAGTGGCGTGCACAGACATTCTGAAGGAATTTTAAAAGAGCCACGTATGAATGGCAGCCAGTAGGGCACCACACTGCGTTTGTACACGTGGGGCACCCCTGTGAACACCACTGTTTAAAAAAAAGAAATGATATAACATGCTTTTAAAATATCCCTCACCACTAAACTCAATGCAAGGACTCTCCAGTGCAATGCTGTGCATCTGTGGCAATTATTTCACAATAAAAGCCTTGATGAAAAATAAATGGCTTCAGGGAACAAAGATGTTTTGGGGTTGTTGTTTTGTTTTGGTTTTTTTTACCGTGAAACAGGCACAGGATGTGTTGTGTTGACATGTTCTACAGATACAGACAGTATCTAGACTGTGTCTTTCCTTCCTTTCCTCTCTCTCTCTCTATGCCCTCATCTTCCAGGTTGCAGGATCCAGATCCAGTTGCGAGGCTATTACTACTATTATTATTATTACCATACATGTCATCACCATTATTATTTTTGATATAATTAAAAGTCGATATGAGTATAATGACATTGGATGCTCTAGAGCCTGTTTAGTAGTATCTCTTTAAAAAAAGAATAAAGTGAAACGAAACTTAAGGGACAGGAAATGATATCAGCCTCAGAGGCTACTGGGAGCTAACAGCAGTTAGCAATTGGAAAAGTGATAATTTACAGGCTCTAGCAGGCACATTGCCATCATAAATAACATGTATCCACTGGACAGATAAATCCTCTGAGGCTGGAAGTTTGTGTAGAACTCTGTGCTGCACTGTGGAGCCAAGAATATAACTTTTTGCCGACTTACGATTTTTGGCGATGCAGTTGCCCACGCCAGCACTCTCTCCGCGTGTTTTACGGACAAAGCGGAGCTCTGCGAGACAACAATTCCAGGAATTTAGCGCATTGTGACGTCCCAGTGAGCGCGGAAGTCAACATCGTATGTTTTATCTCCTGTACTTAGACTGAGGAGGACCACAAAAACATGAATGAGTCATCGTTACCGACTGATAGGGCCTCCAGAGTCCCACATATAAGGATTTAAATGATTAAAAAGTTGATTTTGCATAATATGGAACCTTCAATGTGATGACATAGGCGCCTAAATGGAATGCATTCTGCGACGCACACGCAAAGCAAACACATCCAGAGTTGGGAACAACACCAGCATCATAATGATTTCAATGACTTTGCTCACAGTGTCCTGATTTGTTTACACATGCGTCCGTCAAACAGAGGGCTGCAGTTGTTAGAGAGCTGTGAAAACTTGTGAAGTTTAAAGAGATTAAATGGAAGTTACAGTTTCGTCACGGAGCACAAGGACGGAAACACATTTTTCATTGTCAACGCCATGACTAATGAGGTTGCTGACTTTTAGCTGAGAGAGTTTCCACATCCGATGAACAATACAGAATTTTTACATTGTTTTTATATATATATATAATTGGCCACCAATTAAAGGGCACAGAAAGCAGATTGGAAAGGCTCACACAAACCTGCACAATGCACAGTCATCATATTTGAGATATTGTTCAGTCAGTGATTTTCTAGAAATCTACCACCCACAATCGCCAGCAGGCATTTGGTTGTTTTTTTTTTTTGTCTGCTGATGCTCTGCCAGACCTGTTCTGTGCTCATCTTCACTTCCTACTTGTTTTAGGGGTTTCATGGCCTTGTTCGTGCCTGCGGTTTATGGTTTTAATCATGTGATCAGGTCGGGTCAATGCTGCATCCACTATTCACTACCAATATATACTACCATATAACATACACACATTTATATTCTATATAAAACTGCAGTTTATGACAGTATTTTGAATAGGAAAATAATCTCAGAGTGTTGTTAGTTTCATATCAGAAATCCTGAAAATGTCATAATGTCAGTCAAATGACCATTTGATCATTAGATATGTGCTTAAATGGATGGATGGATATGACTGAAACAAATAAGAAAACAGAGAAAAGTAAGAGCAATGCTTGTAATTTGTTTCCATGTTGGATTCACTGATGCTAGGTGAGTGGTGATGGTGATCGTGATGATGGTTGACTACGTCATCATATCCAGATGTCTCTCTAAAATGCAGCCCTAGAGTTTTAAGCCTGAAACGAGACCAGCAGCGCAAATAAAACTTTACGGTTAAGAGTGTTTTTTGTCTTCAATCTCTTTGACACTTTGATCCGCTACATTGAAGTCAGTAGAGACCTTTAAAGTCAGCACTTTAAAGGGGACATATTATGGAAAATCAACTTTTTAATCATTTAAATCTTTATATTTGGGACTCTGGAAGTCCTATGAAATTGCAAAGTGTGATAAAAGATGACTTACTCATGTTTTTGTGGTCCTCCTCAGTCGAGGTACAGAATATAAAACATGCAATGTTGACTTCCACGCTCATTGGGACGTCACAATGCACTCGCTTGCAGTGCATTGTGCAAAAGTGAGTGCTGGCGAGGGCAGCGGCATCCGAAAAAAAGTCCGCAAAAAGTTCTATTCTTGGCTCCACAGTGCAGCACAGAGTTCTACACAAACTTCCAGCCTCAAAGGATTTATCTGTCCAGTGGATACATGTTATATATGACGGCAACCTGCTAGAGCCTGCAAATGATCACTTTTCCAAATGCTAACTGCTAACTGCTCCCAGTAGCCTCTGTGGCTGATGTCATTTCCTGTCCCTTAAGTTTCGTTTTATTTTATTTTTTTATGTGGAGCTAAAGAGATACTACTAAACAGAGCGTTCTGAACTGAATGAACTGCTGTGGTGATTCATCCTTATGGTATTTTGACCAAAGAATGTCACAGACATGCTCATTAGGACACCAGGGAACTCGGTTAACTTGGAGAAATAGGATATAATATGACCCCTTTAACCTCACTCTCACTGTCAAATTCACGTGAGCTGGCACAATGACAAAAATCTTTCCTGAGGATAAAAGAGAAAAACTCACTGGGAACTCTGTTGATGGCTCGCAGCGGGCGGAGAACGCGGACCGTCCTGATCGCTGATAGGCTGACGTTGTGTCCGTCAAGGGAGTACTCCAGCATCCTGTGGATGGAAGAGGGAAAGCCACTGCTGTGTCACTGGCATCTGATAAGCCTGACCTTGGCAAATCCTAAATGTCTACCGGGAATCCACGAGAACACAGCACATGGTCTCGGCGACACATAGCCTTTAGAATGAACCAATCACAGAGGTCGCTGTCTCTCGGGACAAAATGATGCGATTGTCATTCTGTGTAGCAGTCACACACACACTTTTATCAGTGCATCTGAGCACGTGCACACACACACGCTTGACATTTAACTGGCATTAAACAAGTGTCTGCGTTTTCACAAAACACACTCCTGCACACACACATTTGGCTCATATTTAATGTCAGATATCTGTGTGTGAATGTTCATGTGTGTGTGTGTGTGTTTGGGTGCATCTGTCAAATACTCACCCAACTAAAACAATGAAGAAGTCCAGTCTGTTCCACGTGTCGCCTAGGTAACCACTCTGACCTATGACCCCAAGAGCCACCATCTTCATCACCATCTCCCCGGCAAAGAACGCAAAGATCCCATCATCCAGAGCCTGAGCGTGCACACACACACACACACACACACGCACGAATCCAGAGGATTAGAGAACAGTGATTTAGTGAAAAAAAATTAAAGTGGAAACTTTTCAAGCCCAAGATAATAATGAGTCAAGGCTTAACATAATTAGTTTGTAATTTCAGATTGTGTGTGTGTGTGTGTGTGTGTGTGTCTTACCTGCAGGAAGTAGGGGGTGTGGTCACAAGGCTGGAACATCCCAAGAGTCACACAGTTGAGCAGGATGGCGAGAATGCTCACACGCTCAAACCATGTACGACAAAGTCAAGGGTCAACACCATACTGATTATTCATGATTATTATTAACAACTTTTTTTTACAAAGATGCATTTCGAAACGGAGAGTTGCGGCTATCGGCCAAAAAAAACGTAGTCAGTGATTTCAAGAAAATATAGCAACGGCAGCAAATTCTTGCTCTAGAGTCAATACGCGAATACACACATTTCACTTGAGCTCATTATTGGCTCACATCTTATTACATAAATCGTCTTGATAAATTGCTGTTTGAGCAGCAGTCCAAGCTTTACACATTATATCAGAAACAAATAGTTGCCAGGTCCTGATCCTAGTGGGCAGCACTGGATGCCTAGTTCCTCTACAAGCTGTTAAACAAAAATGGACAATGATGATAATACTTTCACATTTTCAATGTCTATATCTGTCAAATATGTCACCGACACAACCAGTTCCTGTAGTTATATAGTTCTAGTTTCTTTTTGCCCTGGTACCTAAGAAATCTCAAATGGCAGAGATGGTGCCAAGCTGTGCCAAAAGTGAGAACGCCCAGACATCTCTTTAATAAAACCTCTGCAATTGCACTCTGCTTCATTTCAGCAGCATCAGACTTTGCACAGCTCATGTCCACATGTTGTTATATGACCTCCATGTGTTTTTAAGCCAGGTCCTGATCCTAGTGGGCAGCACTGGATGCCTAGTTCCTCTAAAAGCTGTTGAAGATGATACTTCACCACAACTTAATGTCTATATCTGTCAAATATGTCACCAACACAACAAGTTTCCGCAGTTATATAGTGCTCGTTTCTTTTTGCCCTGAATTCCGTGTGCGAGTCCTGGCTTTCAGTTGAACGCATTTAGAAGTATTATTTATGGACATTTTCAGAAGCAGAAACAGTCGCGGCAGCTGCGTCACGCTGTCTGTCTGTCTGTGTGTGTGTGTGTGTGTGTGTGTGTGTGTGTGTGTGTGTGTGTGTGTGTGTGCACACGTGAGCAGAGTCACATCCAGCAGTTGAACAAATGTTCCGGAGCCTTAATCCAGCGCCTTGGACCGCTCGGCCACACTATACCTCATATACAGAACAGGCACTTCATAAGAAGAAGAAGGTATGTAGTTCAATTTGACTGGAACCCATTTTCTTCCCATGTGCGTTGTTTGTCTGCAGGTACTCTGGCTTCCTGTCACAGTCCAAAGACATGAACAATGGGGTTAGATTAACTGGAGACTCCTTTAGTTGGAGTCGCCACAGGAAAACCCCCCCCACACACACACACCCACACACACCCACACACACAAGAGGGGAATGATGAAAACTCCACACAGAACCGAGGACACTTTTGCTGCGAGGCATTAGCGCTAATCTCTTTGGCACTAAAGTGGTTAGTGCACTCTTCACACTCTCATATCGTATCGGTCGAGTGATAATCCAAGATTATTTGATTTTAAGAAGGGATTTTGTTCGTTTAAAAACATATAACAGCATCGTATATTGGCAATCAGCTGTGCTCGTTTTGACAAAGCAGCAAATCTACACTCTCAGCACACTCACACACACACACACACGATAATTTATGCAATGACAAAAAAACAACTGGGAAGAAGAAAACAACGTCCAGCGTGATGGTTGAATGCCGTGACAATAAAAGCTACAGAGTGGCTCCAGTGACCTGTGACCTGTGAAGAACACCAATCTTGGTGTGGCGCTCTGGTGCTGGCGGAGGAGAGGAGCTGTACCGTCTCACACCTCCCACTGAGATCTGGCGAGTGTGCAGGCCATTTTCATACTCATCAAATTATGCAGTGACCTCATGCGCCCTGTGTAGAATCACCCGCATTCATTATGTGTCTCGCTCTACTCATTTACTTGGCGTATCTTCTAATTGTCATCCCTAGTCAGTAGTTTTGCCTGCAGTAACCCAAAGGAAACCGTGAGGAGGTAGAGGTTCAACAACGTCTAGCAAGACTGCACTAAATTAATTACCACTAAATTCATTTATTTTAAAAGGTGCCATATGTAAGAATGTGGCCAAAAAACGGTTACTACATTCAAATTTAAAATACAGAGGTCTTTTAGGTTTCGTTTTCTGACTTGTAACTGGCAACCCGTGGTTGCTCGGCAGCTGAGACTCTACTGACTGCAATGATTGGTAGTCGGCGGTAGGTGGCGCCACATGCCAAAACATGATTTGCAGTTTGCAATTTTTTTTTTTTTTTTTAATGTAAATATTTTGGCTGGTATAATGGATCAGTGGAGCTAAGATGATCTTTTGGTGCATTCAACATCCCCCCTGACTGATCTGATCTGGTGGACAACCATAACAATCATGTGTGAACACAATCCAATGTGTCCTCAGATCTAATCACTCAAACCACTGAAGCCAACCCAGAAGGAACATTATACTGAGGAGCCACCAGGGACTCAACTCCTCTGGTTGCAATCTATATGAATGGAAGTATTATGGGAAAATGAGCTTACTTATCACTTGGTTTACAACGTCAGGAAACGTTCTCCTGATGAGTTGTGTGTGCTCAATTGGTAGTTACAGGTCTTTTACAATTGAACATGATGTACATTTTGTAAATTATGTTCCTAATTAGGCCGCACAGTTGGTGGAGTGGCTACCACTCTTGCCTTTGTAGCAAGAAGATCCAGGTTCCTTTGTCCCCGTGTGTGCGTGGGTTTTCTCCAGCTTCCTCCCACAGTGCAAAAACATGCAATATGGGGATTAGGTAAACTGGACACTCGAAATTGACTATACAGTAGGTGTGAATGTGAGAGTGGATGGTTATTTGTCTCTATGTGGCCCTGTGATGGATTGGCCAGGTGTCCAGGGTGGTAATATGTCCGCTGAGAGTGACACCTCAATGACCCTCATGTGGAGGGTAAAGTGGTAGAAGATGGATGGATGGATGTTCCAAATTAGATGAAAGAGCATGGAACATCAGAGTGGAGACCAGTGTGATTGACAGCTGGTATTGTTCCGGTATAGTTCAGATTCTCATGGCTTACGTCACCAACAGTTTGGGAGGTGGTCTTGAACACAAGTGACCACATTCTTTTACCTATGCCTGAATGCAAATCTGTCCTCAGGAAGCATTAGGACTGATCCTCTCTATCTTAATACATTCATCTATCCATCTTCTAACGCTATATCCACATGAGGGTTACGGGGGACACAAACATTCACTCTCACATTCGCAACTATGGTCAATTTAGAGTGTACAATTTGGGAAATCCACAAATCTGCATGTTTTTGGACTGAAAATCCACGCACACACGGGGAGAACATGCAAACTCCATGCAGAAAGGACCTTGTTCCAACCAAGTCGCTAACCACTACACCAACCATGTGGCCCTTTGTATCTTAAAGCGGACCTCGAGTGGTCCTATCGCACATATATGAGTGAGTTATGGAGGTCTACTTACATACCACAACTTGTTTTTATGGTCAAAAACCTTATAATAGTGCAAACGAGCCGATAGAAATCTCTCCTCACTGAAGCTCTCGTCAGCCGCGGTGTTTCAGACTGAAATCTCACACTCAGAAGACAGACTGTGATTGGCCAGCTAACGAAAACTGTCTTGTGCGGTTCAATATACGCAACCGGATGTGCCCGGACTAGTGCCCGGAGCAGGTGGATCCGTTGTTCAAGAGAACCGCTGTTTACGTAACCAGACCGGGTTTTTCAGAGATCTCGCAGAGCCAGAGATTACAATACAATACAGCGTTCTCAGCAGTTGCTGAACTGTTTGTTTCGAACCTTCAGGGCTTCATAAACCAGGTAATGGCCAAAAAAAAACAGCGTTAATTGGAACTTCCGGCCTAGGTCTGCTTTAATGAGAAGATTATTTTGGCACAGTCCAGTGGGGATGTTAACACCAGGTTTAGACAGAACATGAATGTGCTTCTTAACTTTCTAGGAATCAAATGAATTAAGGTGCCTGAAAAATTGCAATCGCGAGCTAAAAAACGTTGACTGTAATTTAATTGACACGTTGTTTATATTCCCAACGACCAAAATTCCGTCAGCTACCGTCAAATGCTTGGTGAGGCATTTGACGACGGTTGTAGACGCTGTAGACTTTAAGTGCGACGTGGAGAGGTTTCAGAGACAGAACAGTCGCAGGAGGAAAGTTAAAGAAAATATTGTGCTGGATTCACACACACACACACACACACACACACACACACATATTTGAGCACAAATGGGCAAACTGCTGAATGGATGACAGGAATGTATTCAAGAGCCAAGGACGCATAAATAACAAAGCCCCGAGCATGCACATGGATACATACACACAGGCTCATGCACACACACACCCACACACACACACACACACACAGTCCCCTACGTGGACACTTTGCTCTCGAGAGGGCCAAAAATTAATGAGAGTACAATCCTTTATCACCCTTGAGACAGACTGAGAGAAAGAGAGGGAGAGAGAGGGAGAAAGAAAGGGTAATCCAGTGTCCTCCCTTTGCTATGGTTGCCATGGGAACCCCTATCTCACCGTGGGAACTGACTCCTGAGTTTCACAATCTGCTTGCATCCTGTCTGGACTGGAAGACAACACAATTAATACGCACATCGGGGGGAAAAAAAAGCGATGCACACAGATGCATTACAGAAGATGACGTCCCTGTGCTCGACTGCCAGCTGAGGCGTCCTTCACCTCCTCAGTGCTGTGGGGGATTTTTTCGTTGTATGTGTAAAAGTTACAGAAGCTTAAATAAAGCCCGCGTGTCCGTAGAAAACACTCACTCACTCACTCCTGTGCACTCACAGGGAAACGCATGCATAGTTAAACAAGGGACAAGGCAGGGTCAAGGTATGAGTGATGGATGAGACGGGAGTTTTTCCACAGTTGGCCCATCATTCACCATCAGAGGGAACGTCCTCTCTCACTCAACCCTTCCCTCTATCATCTCTCATTTTCCTCCACAGGATTTCTCCCCCTCTCTTTAGCCCAATTATTTTCCTCTTTGCTCTGCTCCTCCGTGCTCCCCGTCTCTCCATCTTCCTTTATACGGCGCTGTATAATTTCCCTTTTTTTTCCATTCCATCTCATTTCTCGCATATCTTTCCTTTCTCATTCCCTTTTTGCGTCTTCTCTCATCCACACCCATGCACATATACTTGCCTTTCTCTCTTTCTGAATTGCTTTTGCTCGGCGCCCTCCCCTCTCTATGCGATTGCCGTCGGGGTAAAGCTTTTGGTCTCTGTGTCAGAAACCCAGAGTCTTAGCCAACAGAGAAACTACAGCTACACTTATAATTAACATTGTCCGAGAGACGGAGAGTCTGAGTGACAGCTGGAGTAGAAGCTGGGGAATCACGCGCGTGAAAGAAAGAACAAAAAAAAAAAACAGGTATGGAGACGAGGTGAAGAAAAGGATGCGATGCCTAAAAGCACGAGTTAAATACCAGGATTTGAGAGATTAAAATTCAAGCTTTCGAGTGTAAACAACTGCAAATGTTACGTGGCCTCCACACTCTGCCTTCCCTCCCTAATTGCCTCATCCTCTCATCACACACAAACACACAGACACAGATTTGTGCAGCTATTCTTCTCAGGACACCACAATGACCACAACCAGGTCAACACCTAACCCTAACCTTAACCTACTTCCTCTGAAATTGAGATTGTGCCTCATCAGGACCAGGTTTTGGTCTCCATGACGACAACTGGTCCTGACAAGGTCAGTGTTTACGCCAGAAAAGGTCCTATAGAGGAAACAGATACAAGTACACACACACGCCGCCGCCACCATCACCTCCCTCCCCTTCCTTGTCCCCCGTGGTCGCTCGCTCGCTCGCTCGCTCTGGAACTCGCGCTCCTCGAGTGCCAACACAGGTAATAAAGGTCAGGCAGACATCATAAATCAACTCGGATCATATCTCCTTGATCTCTCTGTCGTCATCCGGAAACAGCTGGTGGTTGAGACGCACGCTAAGGCCGCAGTGTGTGGGATCGTTTTCATACGAACCATTCATTAACTTAAAAGGACTGATGGACACACACACACTCACACACACGCCATCAAAATACAGAAGCTATTTCATTTCATTCCTCGTCACCCTGGACAGTCCAATTCATGCAGGGCACGATTTATTTATCTATTTATCCGTCTTCATTCTTAAAAAGCATAATAAGGTTGTACATTTCCGGCGATGCCCGCCGTCTCATCACTTAATTCATATATCACAGTTATAATCCATTAGGGAGAAGAACTTGAGCCAAGTTGTAAAAATCCATTTAGCTGCTGTATATTCTCTGTGCTTCGTCTGCCTGGCGCTCCACGCTCATCGGGTAAAAAAAAAAAACTCTCCAACGCGTCGTTCGACCACTCGACTTTGAACAGAAGCCCCTTTATTACTACATTATTAATAATCACTTAGAGCACACTGAATGGATTATGGCTCACGACAAAAGTGAGAAACCCTCGTGCGCTCGTTAATGACGGTCACGTGGGTCGGTTCATCTCTAGGGTCGAATTCCAAACAGAAGATGTTGAGATGACATTCAGTGCCGATGTCCTCATAATTAATCTTAATGACTTTGTTGTGGCGCTGCAACAGTTAATCTGTTAATCCACGGATAATCATCTACTTTAATTACCAACCATTGTGACAATCAATTATCCTTTTGCTGAGCAGATTTCAGCTTAAGGGTAAATTTTAATTTATCCTGTACGACTCAAACTGAAAATATTTGGCTCGTGGACCAAAGATGACAGGATGTCGTCATTTTGAGGTTTCGGTTTAGTTTTACACCATTTTCTCAGATTATATGAACAAATAAACTACTTAATGAATCAAGACAGATTGATCGATAATGAAAACGATCATTAGTTGCAGCAGCTCTGCTTAGTTTTCTTCGATTGTCACCATGAATTCAAATTGAGTGAAAATGATAATGGATGACCTGGTGGCTGAATAATTAGGTCACATATCAAATGGCCTGGAAGGAGTTATTTACATGGGGAGAATAATTCCTGGTAATCTTTGTGGTTTGCGTTTCCAATGCACCTCAGTGTTTCCGAAAAATGTTTTTATTCAAATTAAGCTGATGATGTATAGGGGGAATGGTATAAGAAACTGCACTACACCTCCAGTCCAGTAGGTGGCAGTACGAAGAAGAAGTTGAAGGCCAAACTCGCACAATGACGCCCAACGAGCCCGCATCATCAATTCAGCGGCACGAATAGCAATTTTACACTTGGGTGGAGGACGCTCAAGTTGTTTGACTGGTGTGGCTGACAGTCACATTTGTGTTGTGCGGTGAGGTTGCACAGTGTTTGTATTATGTTAGCGTTTACGTTCCTCATCATGCATTACCATAACTGAAACATCTTCTTCAGCTCCCACTAGAGGAATACACACTTCCTACGGGCACTGCACTAGTCTAAAGAAAACAAGGCAATCAGAGATGGCGGACTTCACCCCATTCAAGCAACAAGCCTCTGGCGCCCTCTGCTGGTCAAAGTGGCAAGTGCAGCAAGTGCGGAAACACAAACAAACAAACGGACACACAGAGCCACCAAAACAAATACTTGTGAAGTAATTATATTTCTTTCAGTTATTGCACTAATATCGTACATCGCAAATATTTAAGTGACTTTCAAAATCTTCCCACGTCCACAAGTGTTCCAAGTCAAGTCACTCAACCTCCAGGTCTGCAGTTGTTGTATCAGTGTGTGGTTAATTTCCTCTCGCTGAGTTAAAGAGCTATCAAAGTAACACTCTGATTCTGGAGGGTGAGAACGAGCCAAAGGATTTCTCACAGCTGGTTTTTATTAAAGGCATATACGTGATCTATAATTCATTAGCCCTTTCACTTTACTTTGGAATCCACACACACGGACTTGATTAAGGATAACCTAGTTAAACTTAAGTGTGTGTAGTCTGTAATGAAGGTGGGCCAACTTCCTGTCAAGTTCTCTGGCTCCGCCCCTTATATGTATGCCACTTGGTAACCATGGAGACATTGGCTAGAACCATGTTAATTGGCTAAAATGATTCCGACGCCTCATGTTACACTGGGTAAGACCTCCTCCTGTATTTTCAAACGCGCACACACACGCACGCACACGCACGCACACCTCAAACCAATTAAGAGGCAGTTTAGGAATGGAGAGAGCAATAAAGAGGAGAGGATGAGAGGGAGGGGAAAACCGAGGAAGAAGAAAGACAGGCAGAGAAAGGTACTTGTGTAAGAGTGACGGAATCAGCTTTTCTCATCTTTAAACAAAAGGAAACACTCTGAATGTTTAATGCACCGCTGAATAAGTGATGTCCAGAGTGTGTGCGTGTTATTGTGCGTGTTATTGTGCGTGCTCACATGTTTCTTCTTTGTGTGTCATACGTTACACGGAATCAGCACTTCGTCAAATGTGGGCACCTCGTGCAGCCTCAGTCTGCAGGAAACGATCGAAATCCAAGGGAGTGTTATGTGATTTTACAGGCGCTAATCTTGTTTTTTGTTCAGAATTAAATTTGACGCACACCAGGACGCGGAGATGTACGCTATCCTGTACGCCTGGCACAGGAGGAGGAGGAGGCTGCTACTGAGAGGGAGGAGGAAGTGGAAGAATTAATTTGCAATATGTAATGAGAGTTAAAAAAAATGGGGGGGGAGAAAAAAATGCTCCCCCGACCCTCAAAGTGTGCTCACATTAGTGTCCCTGTCGAAATAACCTGTCCCTGTCCACCCACGTTACATCACACACACACACGGTGGAGGTTTAAAGTACAGGAATATAATAAAACACACATAAATGTTAGCTGCTGTAAAGAAAGAGAGGCAGACGCACGCAAAACACACACACACACACACACACACCGAGAAAACAAACAAATACTGCAAGCGGAAGTAACCAGAACATCGGGGCAGAGCTACGCTGTTGCCAAGCAACCAGGTGATTCCTCTAAAGAGCCTCTCCATGGGAGATTCCCTCGTTTGTGTGAGGGCATTTTTACTCGCTCGCTCGTGTATGTGCGTGATCATGAGTGTGCGTTTGTCCGCTAAGTTAGTGCTGACACAGTGAGTGTGTGTCGGGTGTTCTGGGACGCGACCATGGTAACGGCACAGCAGCACAGGGGCGACGCTGCGAAGAGCTAGGTTCACGGGCAATTTTTTGTAGTTTCCTTTATTTTTTCTCCCCCCCCCCTCGCCTTTCTGCCTTTCTCGTTGTCCATTTTATGCATTCAGCAATTACGTATTTACGTTTGATCGAGTACACGCCGAGTGCTGACGGCGCCAAAAACAACTGGCAGACAGTCGCACGAGGGGGGAGGAGCCCACGCACGCGCACGAAAGGAGTCGAAAAGCGGTCGGAAAGCGTTCGATTTGGAGAAGCTTTCGACAAATCCCAGAGGTGTTGCTGACGTTTATGCTTTGGAGTATTCATAGCTGCTCACACACACACACACTCACACCGTCACATCTACAGTGAGAGACAGGGAGGGTGGGGGAGGGGGTGGGGGGTAATGTGAGACGATGAAGACAGAAGCAGAGCGAGGTTCGAGGAGGTGATGTTGAGTTTTTTTTTTTTTTTACTATTTGTGACTCCTGCTGTATAAGTGGAGGCCGCTAACAATGCAACTGACAGGCGGCTGTAACCCTGGAGATTCATTAGAGCTTGTCACTATGGAAACCTTCAATGGGGGGGGGGGGTGTTAGCCATCTTTTTCCTGCTGCTAATGGGTCCAAGGAAATACCTGAGGTCTTCAGACCTCACACACACACACACACACACCGCTGACCTTCATTCCATCTCCCTTGTGTTTAAACGTAGCGCAAACATCTCGGCACTCGGTGCCTTTGTTGGTACAACAGTTTTGAGAAAGTGCAGAGCTGGAACACAAACACGCACACGCACACACACACACACACTCTCCTGCACACACTCTGTCACGGCCGTGCTTCAGGCAGGGAAGGATATGGGTGGCAGACGGCTCGAAGGCACCAGGAGCGGGGTGGGCTGGTTTGGGTCAGAGCCAGAAGGACCACTGGTGCTAGATCGGGGTAGGGCAGCTCCTCCTTCTCCTCCTGCTCCTCCTGCTCCTCCTCCTCGTCGTCGTCTTCCTCCTCTTCCTCCTCCTGCTCTCCCTCAACTGACACGCGCACCTTCTCCCCCCCCTCCTCCTCCTCCTCTTTCTCATTCCCGTCCCCCCGCGATGGTCCTCTGTGCTGCTCATGCAGGTCTGACTCCTGGGTGCTCGTCATGGCCGTGCTGTGAGCAGCCTGAACCTGAAAGAGGACTCGGAGACATGAGCAAAGACGTACTGCAGTTTTTTTGGGTGAAAAACAAACAGGAAGTGCGGCGACTGTCAGGATGTGGAAAAAAAAACAAAAAACCCTTAAGGATCACAAAAAAAGAGAAACTTTCTCCATTTGTCTGTAAACAATAAGAGCCCTTTCCAGGGAAGAACCACAGCACACTGAGTATTCCTGCACAGGAAGCATAAATCCAGATGATTTGAAACAGAGAGAATTAGACGTGAGCTGCGAAAGGTGCAAACACCAGAGTCGGAGCCAGACAACAGGAAACACTTAGAGCCCTTGACTGTAATCCTGCAGCTGTACATTCTGTGATGACAACGAGCCATTACTGCAGATGCCTTTAATCCACGCTGGCTTTAAACAATCTGGACATGCAGAGAGGAAGTAGCTTACACGGCTATGTCATATTGAGAGAAGGGGAAAGTGCGGGAGCTGATATTGTCATTTGCCTGATTTATTTTTTCCCATTCACAATTCATTTCCACTCATGATGATTAGTGTTACTTAAAGCCCACTGAGTTATAATTTCTCCCTGAGCTATAATTAAAGATAAAACCCGGGGGGGAAAGGGCAGTGACATCGTCGAGCCACAGCAGCCCGTGGTTCAACTTATATAAGCAGTGACTGGAATTGTCTTGAAGAAGAATATCACGAAAGGGAAGCGTCAGTGCTAATCTCAGTTTAACACGAGCGCGTGATCACAGGGAGAGATTAATTTCCTCGGCTTTGCGTCTATTTCTCGATATTTTATTAATTTCATCACAGCTTCCGCTTCAGCGGGGGCAAGCACGCGGTCGAGTTTTGGCAGCAAAAAGGATGTCGAGTCGGAGCACGTGACCGAGCACCAAGTCCACAGCAAAAAAAAAAACGCTCCCCCACTGGTCCGCCGTGTGCTCGTTCCATTGTTTATTGATCCCAAAGGACTCTGGGGAAAAAAAAACTAGTTTTCAAAAGCAACCAATGTGTTCTGAAGTTGGCGCAGAAATTATTTGGACGACGATAGAAGTTCAGGACAACAGGAGAGCTGGCTTCCTGGTGTAGAAAGTGTGTGTATTTGTTTTGCAGTTAATGGGAATAATTGGAGTGAATCTGCCAGTGTCTATTTTCATTATGGGCCTGCAGCCTGGACTGTGTAAGAACTCTAGAGATGCACAATTGAATGCTTTTCGTCCTGATCCAATATGGGCGGACATCAATAAACCACTAAAAAAAAAAAAGGGAACACTATTCTTCTGCACAATTTATGGCACAGAAAACATTTTAAAAAGTCATTAGTGAGCCTCCCTTATGTCCATATGAGAAAAATCATGCTGCTGAATCTCAACCAGACCAAGAACAACAACAAAAAAATATTCATACCTTGAGGAACCTTTGAAACCAATTAGCTCAGGTTTATCTTCGCAGCAGCCCCACATCACAAATGCATGAACTCTTCACTAAGCATTTATATCAATGTGAAACCAGGAGAAGAAGAAGAAGAAGAAGAAGACATTTTCCCTTTTACTCTGTGTACAGTGGTACAGGCTACAGCCTTGTGAAGGCCAATCTGACGACATCTGTGAGGCTGTAGAGCATCAACCACAGCACTCCACAGAAAAACTGTCCATATTATACTGTATGAAACACATAAAATTCAAAATATCTCAAAACAAGTCTCAATATTATTGGTCTAATTAATGCCTACAATCTAAATAGAACACACATCCATCATAAAGTAGCACACAGTGAGGTCACTGACTGAATATTGTATTAGAAGCCAGTTTTAACAGCCTATGATGATATTTCTCCCTTTTTTTGTGTGGAAGACACGGCGCCATTGACAAAGAGCGACATTATTGGATGTGGACATGTTTTTCCCTTCTGTGCCGCGGACATTTACCCACAGTAAAGTGTCCAGGACAAGAGAAGGAAAAAAAAGTAAATTAGCGCAAAAAAAAAAAAAACAGTGGGGGGGACAAAAACTTTAAAGTCAGTCCTTACCGGGGAACAGCGTCCATCCACCAGCGTCACTCACTCCAGGTCCGCCGTGCGCCCGGAGCTCCCGCAGCCTTGGTGCTCCATCAGCCCCGCTGCTCCGCTGCCGCCGCCGCCTCCCCCTGCAGATATCCAAACTCAGTCCGGATGATGACAAAGAGGAGGGGGGGAGAAAAGAAAAAAACAATACGAGGGATGTCACCCAGAAGTTTTCACAGACTGAGAAAGTGAAGTTAATCAGGACCGGGCGGTGATCTCCGTGGCGTCTGCGTCCCCTCGGCTGCCCGGACGCGCTCTGCTGTGTCAGGTACTGGAGTTCGGGCGCGCGCCGGGGAGACGGAGAGAGCTGCGTCAAGCCAGCCAGAGAGAGGCAGCCCCGGAGATAGTCACCGGATGTCACCTTCAAAATAAAAGAAGATGCAGGAAGTAAGTCGTTGAAGACCAATTTTTTTTTTTTTTTTTTGGAAAAGACACATAATTACATCACACAGTCATCGCTTTTTGTCACGTGACCTCAGATCTGCCACGAGACGTGACAAATTACACACTGTCTCCATCCAACTGTACGTGACACCCGAGTGTAGTAATCAAGGAAGAAATGATGCACTGCTGTGTGGTTTTTGTGCCTATTTATTAATTGAATGTTTTGTTTTTTATGTTTTATTTGGTTTTGGTTTCATTCAGCTCGTAAAACTGTCACTGTTAAAGGTGCATTATGTAATAAATCTAAAGCAACTGGTTGTAAAATCCTCCTAATATGTCACAGAGACTCAGCCATTATATTCATATAACAAACTGAACTCACCAACAACAACAGTACAGCCCAAATATTTGCATTAAAAAAATATTTTGCAGACTGCAAATCATGTTTATGTTTTGAAATCATGTTTTGGCATGTGGCACCACCTACCGCCGTCTACCAATCATTGCCGTCAGTAGAGTCTCAGCTGCCAAGCAACCACGGGTTGCCAGTTACGTCAGCAAACGAAACCTAAAAGACCTCAGTATTTTTGGCCACATTCTTACATATGGCACCTTTAAATCCATCGCTGCCTTTGCAAACCATGAAATTCATGGAATAGATTACTTTCCATGTATGGAAACAAACGTAAGATTAGAAATAGCAAACAAACATGCAGAGTAAAATATTTAAATAAAACATTAAGGCAGCTTTATACTTGTATGTATAGCTAAGTAAGTCCATGGTGACTCTCTAACAAATATAATGATAAGTTTTCTTCTGTTGCACAAAATAGAACACTTGTCTCATGTAACTGTACATTTGAATTCCTTTTGTGGGAAATGTATCCGCACTCAATCAAGTGTGGAGAAAAATACATTTTGACATTTCGCCATTTTTCATTTCAGACTGATCGACGGACAGGAAACGTGAGTAGAATTTGAGATTGGCCTGTTGCAATGCAAGTGCATTATTTTAATCAAAAATGTCATCATCTGAACCCAGATTTTTGTAATAAAAAAAACTACATGTGTTAGTCTTGGCTTGAGGAAATAATGGTAATAACAAGTAAAAATATACAATATGAACATATATGGACTAAAATTTTAATTCCTTAGATTTAGATTTGCTACAAGTTGTGGAGGACGGAGAACTCATCACACCTGATTGTTATTCAGCTTTGGAAATGACTTCTCACGCCTTAGAAAGGTGGAGAAACTAAAACTGTGAATAACAATGTGCTCACGTCTCGTCCAATAACAGTTTTATTTTGAAAGCCCTGACTGGAGAGGTTTTATTCTTAATACAGGATAACTTGACGGAGCAAGTCAGTGCATGTGACTTGTCCCCTCTCCTCCACCTCACAGTACACCTCATCCCAACATCCCAGTATCTTTCTCTGTGTGTGTGTGTGTGTCGTGGTTATCTCACCAGCCAGCAACCTGGATGGTGTTTTTTCCTCTGTGAGTGCTGCCATGTGAGAGCTTCACAAGTCGGCAGAGGTGTCAACTCACGTAACCCAAAAGTGTTGCAGAGCAGCAACGCAATAAGTGGAATCCACTCATTATAGAGCTCAGGTAGCTGATGTCACACAATGCCGTCGTGGAAACATTCAGAATCCCAACACGGCCATTTTGGCAGGAAGACACCCTGTTTTCAAATCCACAGAAAAATGTGTCAGGCAACTCATCTCTTTAATATATCTTTAGTAATATCTTGTTTATTTTACATGCTTTTATTGCAATTTCTAAAAAAAAAAAAAAAACTCTACAGTAGGACAAGGGAAGGTTTATCTAAAAGTTGAAGGTGTCAGAATATTGCAGGTCTGGACTAAAAATGTCATTTTTAGCTGTTTCCGTACACCTGGGGGATTTGTAAAGGTCAGCTATATAAACATTGTAAGGTTCTGGGATGTAGTTCTCAATCGCCGTGGATTGAAGTTGCAATTCTTGGAGTCACGGCATTTTTTGCAGACACGTTTCCTGCCAACATGGTGACGTAAACAAACCAATTTATATCTATATGCTAGGTTTTGTGGGGCAAGGATATACAAATTATACCATAATTGTTAATGAGGTCAAATTGAGTCCATATACACATATACACTATAATTAAAGGGACAGTAGGTGAAATTTAGAGGGACTCTTTCAACTGAAATTGACAGTATTTATAAGTACGTATGAGTTTATTAATGTATTATCAACTGAAAATTAAGATTAGAATAAACCCCTTGCATTATAAAGTGAGACTCTAAAGCCACATCAGCATAATGGTTACCCTCAAAGGGCCAGATGTAACTGTCATACAGAATAAATGTAACTAAATGTAACCAAATATAATGTAAAATAAAGGTAACTACTCCGTAACATATTGATAAATAACTTTCTGTATTTATTACTTATTCAATTTCACTCGTCGTATGATGCATATACAGTGATACACTCCGATCTAGTGGCGGTGCCGTCACTTTATGGGTAACGCAATCGCCATGCATTGTGGGAAATGTAGTTTATGGTCAACGAATAGACCTATTTTAACACACTGGCTTTTAAGACCAATTAATCACTCGCAGGCCACATAAAATGACGTGCTGGGCCACATCTGGCCCCCGGGCCTTGAGTTTGACACATGTGCTCTAAAGAGTCCGCCATTTTCGTACAAGTTGCCCCTAGTGGACAAATCAAATACTGCAGTTTGTCATTTGCGTGCAATATTCAATTTAACCTCATCCAAGGAAGGTCCCAAAACCTCACACACTGGAGTGCAACCACAGTTTAATCATTAAAACATCAGAAGAACGGATCGCACATGATTAATTTAATGCATTATATAAACAGCCAAGAAAAAATAAACCATTTAAAGATTTAAAGACGTGACAGACACAGGAAATCCGCACTGAAAAGTTAAATAGGTTTCACTGTGAAAGGGATTATGAGTGGAACTGCAAATACTTATTTCTGCAGTTTTTTTGCACTTGCACATCACTTGTCAGCAGCACAACAGCTGAAACCAGTTCTTCCAAAGTTCAGTTCGATTGTTAAACTATATTCTGTGCGCTGACATTACACTGTAGAGGACAACAGGTCAAATGTAAACGAGTTATTATTGGTGTAGTTAGTTTATCATCATTTTTGATGTTCAATACGTGACCGAGAATGTCCCGATACCACTGTTTTGTGTCCGATACCAATACCGATATCACAAACTCGAGTATCTAGCGATACCAATATTATTCCGATACATCATAGTCATTTTAGTCCATTTATGACCCATGAAGCTGTTAACAACACATATGTGCCGAGTCATTTCAAAGATCCAATTCTCCTGTGTAACAAATCTTGTTCTCCCAAAAAGAAGAAATAAACAGCTCAAACATGACTCAGCGAAAATGCTTTTGCTGATTTGTATTCACATTTTTAAGTGAAGCATGCGATACATAAGGGTTTTTGGATTGTATAGGATTCTACATTTTTATCTGTCCGATAAGTGATCCAGTGATTTTGATCAGTATCGGACCGATACCGATTCCGATCCCTAACAAACTGTATACATTACTGTACAAAAGTTTGGGGTCACCTATCCTTTTTTTTGTGTGTTTTTCATTAAAAATCACACTTTTACTCATCAAAAGAGTTGCAAAATGAATAGAAAATGTAGTCAAGACATTGACAAGATTAGAAATAATGATTTTTATTGAAAATAATAATTTTGCTTTGGTCAAAGAACCAGCAAAACTGTTTTCAGCTGTGCTAACATCATTGCACAAGGGTTTTCTAATCATCCAATAGCCTTCTAACGCCATTAGCAAACACAATGTACCATTAGAACACTGGAAATGGGCCTCTATACACGTATGTACATATTCCATTAAAAACCAGACATTTGCAGCAAGAATAGTCGTTTACCACATTAACAATGTATAGAGTGTATTTCTGATTCATTTAATGTTGTATTCATTGAAAAAAAGTGATTTTCCTTAAAAAATAAGGACATTTCTAAGTGACCCCAAACTTATGAACGGTAGTGTATGTCAGTCGGCAACTGGACTGTGAAACATCTTCAACATTTACTTGCGTATCTTACGTCAAAATCACAACCTGTAAATGAGGTGGTAATTAAATGTCATTAATTGTTCTAATGTTCCCTGTAACTGTATTCCTCACACACACAAAAAAATGAAGTTTCTTGTGAACGAGTAGAACAGGCATCTTAATCGACTTGAAACAGAGCTGAAACCCAACTACTGCAAAAAAAAAAATTCTGGAGGCTGCATGAAATTCCCTAAAGGCTGCATGTTAAAGTCCCTGGATCCCACTTTGGGAGCTAATATTAGAACTCCAGTGTACAGTAGGTCTATGAAGCAAACAGCTTATGGGGAGCTCTAGTCTTAATCGCTCTCCTGCTAATAATATCTGCATATGGCCTCCAAATAATGTTCAGGGGATGTTTCATTTGATAATTAATCTCCCTTAGAAAGAAAACGAGTGTCCCACAGTAGTGGTTGTGAGAGACTACAGAACTCATTACATGCAGGAAAACACATTAGGATAAAAAAAAAATATAAAATACAGGCACATTTGCTATTCTGAGATCTAACGAGCAGGGCAAAATATTTAACATTTGGGTCATTTGTGGTGCAGGGAAAGCCTCGTTGTTACCTAAATCTAAATCTGTACAGTCTGCATTTTTGTATTCAGTTTTGCATTCACCGTGTGTGTGTGTGTTCACACTATAAACGCAGCTTGAGGGTAAAATTCACACCTGTTCCGAAAGAAAAGGTGCAGAAATGCACAGATTTACCTCCATGCTCTGTGTTTGTATTAAAGCTGAAGCTGTAATGTAAACACTTGATTTAGCGCTTTGGGACGAATAAATTATATAAAACAAACACACGTGCACGCGCACGCACACACATCTGAGGGATCATTTCCATAAATAAGATTTGCAGCACACATTATAGTTTAGCTACTGAGGTTTCAGACACAACGTGTCTAAATATTCTAGACTCACACAGACTAAAAAAAGTTATTAAAAATTATATAATGTGTGTACTTTTATTTGTTTGGTACTATATTGACTGTGGTAGTCACTGATACTGATGTGTTACCTACATTATTTAATTGATTGATGTGTTCAGGGACTTTTTTCTGATCTTGTTGTTAAGGGTTTATGGGGGTAAAAAAAAAAATCACTGTCTGCAGATAAGACAAATGTTGGTTTGCATCAGTCTAACTTTGTATTATTGTATTTGCAGACTGGTGAATAAACGTATAGAATAACAGTTTCTCATACAGTTGGATATACACACAGACGGCTCATCGTTATCATGGCCCTGTCAGCAGCAGTTTAACATAACTAGGACACAGTGAACCTCACTGAGAAGAAAACTGATGAGCGCAGTGAAAAAGAGAAAAGCCTCTGTGTGTAAATGTGTTGCTAGTAATAGGCTGTTATTGGGTCTCCCTGACTGTGTGTCTTCCCACTCCCGTTCGTTATCCTTCTCTTTTCCAGCTCGCTTCATCCTTCTCACACTTTACTGGCTCGTGTGACCCGTGCAAGACTCTCTCTGCAACACGGAATCATTTCATGCATTTTTTACTCTGGCTCTGTCACTGTGGTGTGTTCATATGCTGGTTTACATTAGTCAGTGACACACACACACACACACACACACACACACACACACACACACACACACACACACACACACACACACACACACACACACACACACACACACACACACACACACACACACACACACACACACACACACACACACACACACACACACACACACACACACACACACACACACACACACACACACACACACACACACACACACACACACACGCATGTTCTGGCTTACATGACTTCAGGGTACATTGCATTGACTTCCATTCATTTCCTGGAGACTTACTCTAACCATAATTACGACTGGCCTAATCCTAACCCTAACCCTAACCTTAAAACATATATTGACCTTAAAATGCAGGACTTGCTTTTTGTCCCCACAAGGACGACAAGTCCCCATAATGTGACTGTGTAAAGAGATTTTGGTCCCCACAACATTAGTAATACCTGGACACAAATGGGCAAACTGTCCCCACGGAAAAAGGTGTTTTTCCAGGGGGTGGTCCACACAAGAAGAGAAAGACAAGAGCACACACACACACACACGTCTTCACCACATTACCTTGTGGGGACCGGGCATAATGTCCCCACAAGGCAAACTGTCCCCACAAAAAAGGTGTTTTACCAGGGGGTGGTCCACACAAGCATAGCAAGACCAGAGCGCACGCGCACACACACACACACACACACACACACACACACACACACACACACACACACACACACACACACACACACACACGCATGTTCTGGCTTACATGACTTCAGGGTACATTGCATTGACTTCCATTCATTTCCTGGAGACTTACTCTAACCATAATTACGACTGGCCTAATCCTAACCCTAACCCTAACCTTAAAACATATATTGACCTTAAAATGCAGGACTTGCTTTTTGTCCCCACAAGGACGACAAGTCCCCATAATGTGACTGTGTAAAGAGATTTTGGTCCCCACAACATTAGTAATACCTGGACACAAATGGGCAAACTGTCCCCACGGAAAAAGGTGTTTTTCCAGGGGGTGGTCCACACAAGAAGAGAAAGACAAGAGCACACACACACACACACGTCTTCACCACATTACCTTGTGGGGACCGGGCATAATGTCCCCACAAGGCAAACTGTCCCCACAAAAAAGGTGTTTTACCAGGGGGTGGTCCACACAAGCATAGCAAGACCAGAGCGCACGCGCACACACACACACACACACACACACACACACACACACACACACACACACACACACACACACACACACACACACACACACACACACACACACACACACACACACACACACACACACACACACACACACACACACACACATCTTCACCACATTACCTTGTGGGGACCAGGCATAATGTCCCCACAAGGCAAACTGTCCCCACGAAAAAGGTGTTTTTCCAGGGGGTGGTCCACACAAAAATAGAAAAACAAGAGCACACACACACACACACACACACCTCTTCACCACATTTCCTTGTTGGGACCGGGCATAATGTCCCCACAAGGCAAAATGTCCTCACGAAAAAGGTGTTTTTCCAAGGGGTGGTCCACACAAGCATAGCAAGACCAGAGCGCACACACACACACATACACACACACGCACGCACACGCACACACACACACAGATATACATTCCCCATCTTATAGGTTGAGGATGGGTATCTAGGCCAAACATTATTATCAGTGTGTGGTAGGCATCCCTCGGGTGTGTTACCATGGTGACCATCACATAACATTATACTGTATACAGGGGAAGTCTATGCACTCGCACGCACGCACACACACACACACACCATGGGAATTCGATTACAAATCAATAACCCTGATCAGTCATTGACATTACCATGACAACCACCTGAGGGCACATTCTGCACGCCGTACAGGCACATGGACATGAATATGGACACATGAGCAATGTGACACTGAGATGGTCCATTCCTCGACTTGACCTGGTTACAGTAGAAGTCACACACACACACACACACACACACACACACACACACACACACACACACACACACACACACACACACAGTGCCTCTAACCTGTGGTGTCAATATCCCCCTTCTTAAAGTCTCAGTTTTCAGAGTGGGAGACAAATGAGACGTGGAAATGATGACTGTAAAAAACTGTTGTCTCGACAAACAAAGACAAAAAAAACATTGTGATTGTTGCTCTTTTTCCTCTTGTGCCACCATGAGGGCAACACAAGTTAAACATGTCAACCACTGGATGGATTACAGCGTAATCTATGGATTAGGGTGTGATGACAACTAACATAGAGCTTGTATGTAAGAGCTGTCCAGACCCTTAACCAATAATAATTTTTCTCTGGCTTTCACTGGTTTTATTGTGCAGGCTTGGATTATTTACTTATTTAAGTGTTTTATTGTTTTTAAACTTTCAATGCTTTATTGATATTTGTATTTGTTTCGTCTCTATAGCACCTTGGGCAACTGAGGTTGTTTTTAAAGGCGCCATATGTAAGAATGTGGCCAAAAACAGTTATATATCCCGGGGTCTTTTAGGTTTCCTTTTCTCCGGCTGTCGTAGCTCAGACGTGACTGGCAACCCAGTCCAGACTGGTATGTTTGTTTGCTATTTCTAATCTTACGTTTTTTTTCCATACATGGAAAATAATTCCATGAATTTTATGATTTGCAAAGGCAGTGATGGATTTAAAGGTGCCATATGTAAGAATGTGGCCAAAAACAGTTACTACACTCACATTCAAAACACTGAGGTCTTTTAGGTTTCGTTTTCTGACGTATCTGGCAACCCGTGGTTGCTCGGCAGCTGAGACTCTACTGACTGCAATGATTGGTAGACGGCGGTAGGTGGCGCCACATGCCAAAACAGGATTTCAAAACATAAACATGATTTGCAGTCTGCAAAATATTTTTTTTAATGCAAATATTTTGTCTGTACTGTTGTTGTTGGTGAGTTCAGTTTGTTATATGAACATTATTCCTGAGTCTCTGTGACATATTAGGAGGATTTTATGGCCAGTTTCTTTAGATTTATTACATAATGCACCTTTAAATGTGCTATTTTATTATTAATAATAATAATAATAATTAAAATGTACTTATTTACTCACTGTGTAGTCTTGCACAGATGCACTGGTCACAGAGGAGGTGGTGCGGTGGCTCAGTGGTTAGAACTGCAAGAAGGTGCTGGGTTTGATTCCCGGTGTTTCCTCCTACTATCAAAACATGTGAATATTATTATTATTATTATGAATGTTAGACGCTCAGTCAAAAAGCAATATTCCCCCATATCCTCAGCTGTTCTACCTGCTAAACATCATTAATAAATGAAGCATTACAGTGTAGTACATTTAGCATTTAGCTCACTGAACCACTGCACTCAACATTTCTTCATTCTTGTTGAAATATGTCCTTTTGTTGCCAGTTTATTTACACATAGCTATGAATGCAGTCTAACACAACAATCCCTCTATACATCCATTTATTGTATAATTTTTCGAGCGGTATTGATCGGCTGCTATACTTTACTTTAAAGGCTGCTCTACTGAACTGGGAGTTGTTTCCAGTATTTATCCGGCCCTCATTGATATAAATGGGGTTCCTGTCTTGTTAGCCGATAACAACATTACCATATGCCACAGTTATTGAATTTGTACTATGTCATTTGAAAACATGCCAAGTACAAAGTGCCTATAATAGTAGCCTTCCCTTGATACATAACCGCTCATTTTCCTCCTGTCATACCTGCACATACTGGGATTTTTCTTATATTTTAAATGTGTACATTAATTGAACAAGAAATTGCACCTGATGTGTCCAAAAAAAATAATAATAATAATAGTACAGCATGACGATGGTGAGTCAGGATCAACAACGTCAGCATACTAGAATGTTCGTGCTCATAGATTTTATTTTGGGCGAAACCACTGGAGGGAATCCAGCGTGCAGCAACATGACTCAATCATCCTCGCTGTTAGCTCAAGGAATCATAGTAGTGTGTGCTGGACAAGACATTTCCACATCCCACTCTCATCCGTCACTCTGCCTTTTTTCCTTCCTAACATGTTTGCCGACACAAATGCACACACACTGGTCCATTACGTTAAAAAAAATAAAAAATAAAATCCGGGGCATAAGAGACTTTGAGTTTGCGCGCTGGTCAGTGGAGAACGAAGCATCTTTTTCCTGCGAAAGTTAAGTTGCTTAGCAACCTTTGGCCTTGATGACAGGAAATGATGCCATGCTTGTGAGACAAAACACACACACACACGGACAGACAGACAGATAACAGGCGCACATGCGCACACATGTAGACCTTGCTGGATGTCAGATGAGAGGAATAATGAGTTGCGATGGTAATCTGTGCAGGGGTTAAAACAATATATTAATCTTCTTTAATGGTCTCACTGATCTGAGCCCATTGAGGATGACCCTGCACACACACACACACACACACACACACAATGCATGGACTAAGCTGAGAATGTGCTTTGATGTTATGCTGTTTGAATTAAAAAATATATATATATACATCTGCTGCTCAGTGTTCCCCCAACCTGCCAGTGAACCCACCTCCTGTCTTCAGCCTGTTTTCTCTGTGATCCACCAGTCACACAATCCCACTGACTGGGAACGAACACACACACAACACAACACACACAAAAACAAAGACTGAAGCCTATTGCTGTGGGCTCTGGGAGGAAGAGAGTTTCTGGCATGTGGGGTTTTGCATTTCTCTGAAGCATAGCCTTGAGATTTTCCATTTTTCTATTTGGAGGAGTTAGAGCACCACACAGTGTTCGGTCTGCGTCACTGCACTACAGCGCTGTTCACACACAGGGGCAACTCAAAGAGCTTTAGACATAGAAATACATGAAATTAAAAATCATAGAAGACATCAAAAGGACTGAGTCTGAGCAGAATAACACACAGGAAACCTGCTCCTGATGATCTTAGGGCACTAATACGTTCAAGGATGAATTTTTGGTCCATTCAAGACCATTCAGTGCTTTGTAAACCAAGAGTAAGATTTTGAGATCCATCCTTTGATTCCCATGAAGCCAGTGTGGATTATAATAATCTAGCGTTCTGAAAAATGAAAGCATGAACAATAGTTTTTCTGTGTCTTGTTCAGACAGAAAACCCTTGATCCTTGCAATAATTCTTCAGGTGGTAAAAGCCAGACGTTTAGGTTCCGAGTCAATAATTACACCGACATTTCTGGCTCAATTTTGTAGCTTTCAATAACATGGAGTCAAGGTGAGCACTGACCTTTGACCTTTCATTTTCTGGGACCAAAAACCGCAACTTCTGTCTCGAGCTGGATTTGATGAACACTTACTCGGTGAAAGTAAGGGACTGCCTTCACGTGATGACGCTGAAACATAAAGTTGTGCGTCACAGATGTGATGAGAGATGTTGTAATATGCTATAAGCTGAGCTAGAGGCAGCAGGTATATGTTGAATAGAAGTGGTCCGAGAATGGACCCTTGAGGAACCCCCCCATGTCATCTTACCTTGACACAGTTGCTGTATTTCTGCTCCTGGTCTCTTTCTTCAGTCATCTCCCTCTTGTCCTTTTCTCTTCTTCTGTCCTCCACTTTTCCTTTCACCCCAACCGGTCGAGGCAGATGGCCGCACATCTTTGAGTCTGGTTCTGTCAGAGATTTCTTCTTCCTGTATTTTCTTGGGTTTGCTGGGTTTCTCTGCTCTGCATGATGTCATCTATGTGCAGTGCCTTGAGATGATGCATGTTGTGATTTGGCGCTATACAAATAAAATGTAATATAATTGAATCTTTGCTCGCACAGACTCATAATTACCAACTGAGACTGTCTTGTAAGTACGATTTGCACCAATTTAGCACAGTACCAGTAAGCCCCGCCCACTTTTCCAATCCGAGTCGAATGCGGATATTACCAAGACTGTGGTTTTGGATGCATCGTTGTTCAGATGCATGTCATTTAAGACTTTAAGAAGTGCAGTCTCAGTGCTTTGCCGTGCTCAAAATTCATTAAAAAGATTGTTTTGCACACAAAAAAACATGAATTTGTCGATAAGCAACTCTTCCCCAAGGTTGGATATGGGCCTGTAGTTAATTATTGCTGAAGCATACAGATTAGATTTTTCTTTAGAAGAGGTTTAATTAGTGCCGTGTTCAAGGCCTGCATAAACTGCCCCGACTGAAGAGAATTGTTTACCATCTACGGTACATCTGAAGCCACGCAATTAAAGACATTTCTAACACAATTCATAGGCAGATTATCAAGGCAGCATGCTGAGAGTTTTACCTGTTTAACAGTTTCTGTATAATCCAGGAGGTTAAAACGTGCCAGATTAACTGGAGAACAAGAAGGCAGACATCATCATCATTTTGCCCGAGCTGGAGCTGCAGGTTGTTTGGTCTTATGTTTAATATTTTATCCGTAAAAAAAAAAAAAAGCTGCAAAGTCATTGCATGACTTTTTGGACAGCAGTTCAGGTGGTGCTGAAGCTTCTGTGTTTGTTAGTCTGCCTACAATAGAAAACAATATTCTGACATTATGACTGCTTCTATATATAATCTCTGAGAAAAGCATATTTCAGTACCTGTTTATAGGTTTGAAGGCTCTCTTTATAGATGACATAATAAACCTGGAGTTTGGTTTTTCAACACCTGTGTTCTGCCCGTCTGCAGACTCTTTCTATTCTATTTCTATTGTGTTCTATTTCCTTCCTGATAAGACTTTGGTCCTTATCAGGGCGATGGAATCAATGACAGTCCTATCTCTGGAACTGAAACTGCGTGCAGGGATTGACGATGCAAAAGTCTGGATGAATAAGGGATTTTCACCAGGGGCGGTCATTTTCAACGAACCACAGTCAAGATCAGAGAGCGCATCATCGGTCACCACCAACCTCAGAGATCCTTTGAGACCATTAGAAATAATTAGATCTAGTGGATGAAGCATCCATCCATCTTCTACCACTTTATCCTCCACAATGGGGTCACTGCTGCCAATCCCAGCTGAAATAGGGAGAAAGGCGGAGTACATCCTGGACAGATCGCCAGTCCATCACAGGGTCACATTGAGACAAACAACCATCCACTCACACTTTGGAATGTGGGAGGAAACCAGAGAACGCTGAGAAAACCTACAACACAAAGGGAGAACATGCAAACTCCAAATCCACATCTACTTGCTGCAAAGGGAAAAGTCCTGATGAGACGCTTTATGTAAAAAGCAGTTATTTTATATTTATGTAGCCCTCCTACAAGTATATAAGGTCTGCAGCCTTTGAAATCCACATCAGATAGTCAATATAAAAAAACATTTATTCACCGATTTTAATAGTACGTGACTTGTAGTTTAAATGTTAATTATGTGTTGTTGAAATGTCCCAATACCTCCGGTATAATTAAGGAATAAAAAGTTGTTTTAACATAAAAGCGTAGTTAATACCCCGTATACAATAGGCTGCAAGAGAGTCATCTTTCTTACATTAGGTGAACTCTCCCATGAGGTTTTCACATCTTAAATTACCCAAACACATCAATGATTAATTCATAGCCGAGTAATGCACTTATGTTTACACACTATTAGATGGTGAGAGCTTAGTGGATCAAAATGCATTCCAGAAAGTAGCATAAAATAGTGTATATGTAAATCACACCAATAACATAAACAAGAGGATTCAAAGTGTCTGGATTAAGACTCAAGTGTTAGGTGCTGGGGCTAAATACATTGTGGAGACAGCTGCAACTGATGCACTTGTTCATATTGAGATATAGCATTTTAATTTAATTAACATTGCCTTGCGGCCACAAGAATAGTAACTATTAACTTAAATATTACTGTCCCACAGCGAAAAACGACTTGAGACATAAGGTCACACCATGTTTTCATTTGAACAAGGTTTCTGAAATTAGTATTTTTCTTTTGCCACTAAAAGTTTGTAGTCTCCAATTATTTCTGAAAACCTCTCATTACAAAACACTTACATAAATGCCCCACTTCTGCATTACCTTCTTTGGAGTGGTTAGTTAAAATGCTGATCAAATAAAACTCTATAGACAATTTTATCAGGTCAAAACATTTTAATTAAAAAAAAACAAAACAAAAAAGGAACAACTAAGAACACAAGTCCCCCACAGAGACAAAGTGGCAAAGCCTCCAACAGTGTCATAGACATTTAAATTTCATCCTTCCTATTTTACAGAGGCAAAGGCCGACTCACGCATGCGCATTGCTTTAACAGTGGTTGGTAAGCGGGCCCAGCGCTTGGTGCTGGAGGAGGCGTTCAGAAATTAGCAAAGCAGCATCCGTCACGGCCGACTTCGAAGCAAGAGTTGCTCATGTTTATGCGATGGTGGTGTGGCGTTTGCCATTGTCGGGTGCACTTTGTCCGTCAGAAATCACAGGCAACAGTGAAAACACATGAACCTGATATTGACTAGTGCCTCTCCTTGGGATATTTGCAAACTGATTTGATTGGCCGGCACCGAGAAAATCGAACGTTTCTCAACGTGTGCTGCACGAGCAGCGACTCTACAAGACAATTCAAGAACAAGACGGGGCTTCATTTAAAGGGAGAAGCTTTTCAGGTGCGTGGTTTGAGTCCACTTTTACAGATTTTGGCCCAACAAGGTTAACTTTGCTCCTGTATGGAAGGAGCTTCCTCTTCTACTTTCTCTGTTGTCTTCTCTTCTTCCTCCTCCTCACTTTCATCCTCCTCATCTTTGTCTTTGTTCTTTTTATGTTTCTTCTTTTTGTGTTTGTGCTTATGCTCCTTGCTCTCCACTTTGTCCTGACTTCCGTGTTTCTTGTGCTTTTTGTGTTTTTTATGCTTCTTGTGTTTCTTCTTCTTCTTTTCTGCCGTGTCGCTGTGGACGCTCACGGTGGGGCTGCGTGAGGGTTGGCTATGGGACACACTGGGACTGCCAGTCTGTCCTCTCTCTGGTTCAGATCCTTCCCCTTCGCTGTAGTCGGGAACGAAGGCGGCCTCGTCTGTCTCACGACCCAAGTCAGAACACAAGCGTTGTCTCCTGGGCTCCGGGCCACGACTCCCCTCACGTCCACCCCCAACTCTGGCGTCTGATAATCTTTCTTCCTTCCCCGCCACTCCTCGCCCCTCATCTCTTCCTCCTCTTGCCTCCTCTCTTGCAGTAGATCTCCCTTCATCCCTCGCCCCTCTGTTCTCCTCTCTCACTATTTTTGGTTTGGTCGGTTTTTCAGAATTCGACTGTGACACCCTGCCAGCTTTACCCTCTTCCCGTGGTGTTCTCACTTTCTTCTCCTCCCTCAAACCTCTCTTCTCCTCTCTAACGGAATCCCGGGCTTCGCCCCTGATTGGTTTCGGTACCTCAGCAAGCAATTCTCTGCCTCGGCTCCTCTGAGCAGGTGGTGTCGGCTCCTTGGGAACACCAACTCCATTTTCCTGCCCTTCTTCGTCATCCTCTCTCTCCCACTTGGAGCGAGGAGGCAACTGAATGAGTGGCTCTTGGGGTGGTGCAGTGCTGATTAAGAAAAAGGGATTTAACAAAATATTTAAGGTGACTGTATATAAAATTGATGCATTTTGATAAATCTTTATACAACAGTATATAGGGTTGGGTACAGCATATAAAATATTTTAAAGATTTATTGAACATCAAGAAACAGGGAGGATACATTTTGAGTCCATCAATAGGTTGATTAATTCTGTTCTAACCATAAGAGCCAGGGAACACACAATCACAACTAATTCCAGATCAAAACTCTTCTGTGGCTGTAGCGGTTTCACCGGCCATCTCATTATAGACATGGTGGAACTTGATATAAATTTAATAAACTACTAATGGTGCACATTTTAAATAGTTCCCCCCAAAAGACATGGCACTTGACTTTGCTATGCAGCTATTTTTGGCACTTTTCATGTCAAGCTAGAGAGAGCACTCGGAAGAGCGCAGGCCTCTACCAAGGTTGCTCAGTTTCTATTAAATCCATCCATCCATCTTCTACCACTTTATCCTCCACACGAGAGTTTCGGGGTGCTGGTGCCAAACCCAGCTCTATTATATTAGTAACTCTATGAAATTTAGAGGGGAAATCTTGACCCAGAGAAATTGCATTTCAAATCCCCTTTGGTTTCATTTAAACCCTGAAGGGATTTGGTTTTGCAAATAACAAAAATGGCTGTGAACAAAGCATATGATTTTTTTCTTTTTAAAGTTAAGGGATCAACAAGTAGAGACACCTAAGACTCACCTAGCAGAGCTCACAGTGTGACTGGTCAGAATCTTTCGACTGATCCTAGGTTTTTTCTTCACAACAGACCCTTCGCCATCTTTCGCTGCTGGGAGCACAGGAGGGAATAGATGTGGAGACAAGATTAATAAACATATAATAAGATGGCATGAGACAAAATCAAAGTCATCAACTCTTCACACACGCATTCACCGCGATTCTAATTACCTTCTTTCTGAGCAGCAGCTGGTTTCTCTCCAGAGGGGACACTCCTTTCTGTTCTGTCCTTGGACACACTCCTGGGAAATAAGAGAATATAATTACACATATTACAGCTTTTGTTTACAGATAATAACACCGACGCCACGCTTTCAAGGAGGAGACAAACATGTAAACAAACCTGTCAGATTTAGCAGCTCTTTCTGACCCTTCACCTCTCTCCTTTGAGGGCACGCTTGGTTTCTCTGGAGGGTCAGTCGGTTTCTTGGTGATAGCCGATTTCTCGCCAATGGTCATTTTATCCAAACAGACAGACCGCCCTCCTCCACCTCCTCCGCTTCCTCCACTGGAGGTCTTTCGCTCTGTCCTCGCAGTCCTCTCCCCTTCGGCATCTCTTTGAACTGTAACTGCTACTTTTTGTGAATTTGACCCCGAGACCTTGTCCTTGTCTTTGTCCGACCCAGGGACTCTCTCTTTGTCCGACCCAGGGACTCTCTCTTTGTCAGACCCAGGGACTCTCTCTTTGTCAGACCCAGGGACTCTCTCTTTGTCAGACCCAGGGACTCTCTCTTTGTCAGACCCAGGGACTCTGTCTTTGTCAGACCCAGGGACTCTCTCTTTGTCCGATCCAGGGACTCTCTCTTTGTCCGATCCAGGGACTCTCTCTTTGTCAGACCCAGGGACCCTGTCCCTGTCTGATCCAGAGACCCTGTCCCTGTCCGATCCAGAGACCCTGTCCGATCCGGAGACCCTGTCCCTGTCCGATCCAGAGACTCTGTCCCTGTCCGATCCAGGGACCCTATCTCTGTCCAATACCCTGTCCCGGTCCGAGCCAGAGACTCTATCCCGGTCCGAGCCAGAGACTCTATCCCTGTCCGAGCCAGAGACTCTATCCCTGTCCGAGCCAGAGACTCTATCCCTGTCCGAGCCCCTGTCCCTGTCTGAGCCAGAGACCCTCTCCCTGTCCGAGCCAGAGACCCTCTCCCTGTCCAAGCCAGAGACCCTCTCCCTGTCCAAGCCAGAGACCCTCTCCCTGTCCGAGCCAGAGACTCTCTCCCTCTCTCTGTCCAGTCCCGAGCTTTTGTCCTGCTCTCGGTCTGAACCCTGCCTCTCAGGAGCGACTCCCCTCTCAGCAGAAGCAGGCCAGTCCTTTCTTCCAGCTCCATCTAATGTGCTGCTGGATCGGTCTCCTTCCGATGAGTTGATGGCAGCTGATCGGTCTGAAGTGGAACCAGTCTTCTCAGGGCCCGACAGTGCTCTCTCTGCGACTGGCATATCGTTGCTGCCTTTTCTGCCAAGATCCCTGTTCAACTTAATCCTCCTTTGGGGTAGTGGCATCTGGAAAAGGACAACAAAAACTCCACATTATATTCAATCGCACTACAACAATAGGGGTGTCACTTTTTATTTGAAATTCAATATTTTGAATATGGGTGTGAAGGTCAGACTGTTTGAAAATCATGGTGCACCATCATTCACTATATGAAGTAGCACTCTTTAGATTCCAGCAGAGGGCGCTTCTAAGATTTACTAATGAGAGCTGCAGTCATAGGAGCTTCCTGCTGTTTAAGTGATTTACCTTTCAGGGAGTTTTTTGTGCTGTATGAATAGGATAACGCTAGCAGCAATGTTGATTAAGTCACAATTATTAACACTGCTTTAATAGGATAGAATCATTGGACAAAAAATGTACCAGTAGTAGTAGCCATTTCGTATTGCATTGAAATATATTTGGATGTTTTTTTTCAATTTTAATATAATGCTTGTGAATGCCAGCCAAATCTGTAGATAATTCTAATTAATTCATATATTTTCCTAGCAAACTATTTGGGCAATAGACCCACCGGCAGGTCCATCAGAGGTCTGATGGGTCCCCGATCTGCATCTCCACGGCCCATGTCACGGCTCCCTGGAAGTGGAAGAAGACCTGGTCTGTCCGAGTGTGGATGTCTGTGGAGCGGCATCTGGTGAGAAAGGTGTGGGTGACAGAGGACATCGCCACCAAGCCCATCAATCCTCCTCAGCTTTCCGGGAGGAGGTCCAAGTAAAGAGCGTCCCTCCTCTCCCATTCTTCTACGACCGTCCGCTGGTGAGGGAGGTCGATGAAGGAGTGGCAGTCCATGTTGATGAGTCATGGGATGTAGACCACTAGGTGGAATATCTCTTCTTCCCCGAATGTCATGGCCAAGGCGGGGACCGTCATGAACAGAAGGAAGCGGTAGATGCATGTTCTGGGAGGACAGTGGAGGCGTCTTAAGCAGAGGAGGCCTAACTGAAGAGCTTTTACTCTTCTCTTTTTTAGGGGTAGTTGAGCTCAAAGTATCTTCTAATTTAGTTTTAGTAGTCTTTAATGGTTTAGCAACAGAGGAGGAGGAGGAAGAAGATGAATCTTTCTTTTTGACGGCCACCCCTTCTACAGACTTCTTCTTGACCTTTTCACTTTTTGGTTTCACACTCTCCGTCTTTACTTTAGCTTTAACCTTCTGACCCTTCTCCTTCTTAGTTTTGTCAGACTGCGTTTTCGATGTAGCCTTGGTTGAAGGTTTAGCTGGTGCAGCAGAACTTTTAGAAGCTGGAGCTTTAGCGGCTGCAGAACCAGATGCAGGTTTCGAAGAGGCAGGAGATGTTGAACTGAGAGAGGGGATTTCATCCATCGGTTCATCTCTGACAGGAGTAGCATCACCTCTGTCTTCCGACTGATTCGAAGGGTCCGATTCCTCTCCAGTCTTTTTCTTTTTTAATTTCTTTGTTTTCAAGACTTTGTTACTGGACTTTGTCCCTGATGAGGAAGAGGATGGGGGATGGTGAGGGGGCGCACCTCTCTCTTCTCTCCCTCTTCTCCCTCTACTGTGGGGGGAGTAATCTCTTGATGGTGGGGACATTCTATCCCTCACCCTGTCCTTGTCCCTGTCTCTGCTGCCACGGCCTCTGTGATGCATTGGAGGTTGTTGGCCGTCATAGTCTTTGTAGTATTTGTTGTACCAATCTGTGTATTCTTTTTCCCATTGTCGATACCTTTCCCTCTCCCAGCGATCATCACCTCCAGGACTTCTTCCCTTTAGTTCATATGGTGGCAGCTCCCGAGGTGGTAGCTTCCTTCCCCCTGGGCTGCGGCTTCGGAAGCCCCCAGGGGAACGAGACCGTGACCTAGACCTGAAGGGTACTGCTCCTTCTGGTCCCTCCCAGCCTGGACCCCGATAGGAGGTAGGAGACCGTGGTGAGCCAGAGCGCCGGTACCCATAGGACCTTGAACGGGAGCGTGATCTTGACCGTGAGCGCCCATAACTGCGTCCATTGCGTCTGGAGTAAGGGGAGCGGGGATAAGACCGACCATGGGAGCGCGAACGGGAGCGTGATCGACTGGGGGTATAAGAGTAAGACCTGGATCTGGATCTTGAGCGAGTGTAAGAGCGGCTGAACGGAGAGCGACTGTATGACCGGGACCTAGACAAAGAAATGGTTGAGAATAGCAAAAGCAAATTATCTTAAAAAAACAAAGATTATGCATAGGACATAAACAGAAGAATAGGACTAAAACAATATTAATATGTCTTTATGACGTTACCTGGAGAAAGATCGCCTTCGTCTCTTTGGGGAATTTCTGTACTTCATAAGTTCTTTGTGGAAGTCTTGAGTAAATTCATCTAGTTTGGAGGTGACTCTGTGGAGGCAAAGACAAAAATTACTCAAAACTATTCCTGTACTCATTTTATCTACATTTAATTTAATATACAACCATTAGTAATATTCTTTTTATAAATCAGTAGCTGCTAAAAGACCCAGAAACACAAGGTAACAACTCACTTGTCCTGCCTGTGCCGCTGTCTGTAGAAATCTTCCTTTGAGAGGGGAGGCTGAGGAAGGGAAGGTGCAAGATGGGGTAGATGGGGCTGGGTACCAGGGGGAACCCATGGATTAAGGTTGAGCCCAGGTGGTCCAGGGGCATAGAGAGGCTGGGGTTGGTAACCAAGTGGAGGAGGAGCAAGAAGGCCGGGGCCAGTGTTGTACGGAGGGGGGTAGGGCTGTGGTGGGGGAGGATACATGGACGGAGATGGATATACCGGAGGAGCAGGTGCAAGAGGTGGAGCAGTTTGGATGTGGGTGGGGGGGTACTCTCCTCTACTTCTGTAGGACCTGGTAAAAAGAGACAGATCATTGTCACACTGAATACAACCCTAATTCTTCAAACTGCCCAAAAGAGGAAACTCACCTCTCCCAGTGTCTGCTTCCCCCTCTCGGTGGGTGATGAGGCCTTGGCTGGTGACCTAATCGAGCAGAAACAGTTTAAGTAAGCTGCCGAATGTCTTTACTTTCAAGATCACTTAATCACTTCATAATATTTTTTTTCTTTTTTTTTTACCTGGTGGATTAAGCAGCCTTGGAGGTAGTGGATGGCCAATAATGGGCATATGGAAACCCTGTTTAAGAAATGAGTCAGTAAATGTTACCCCTCAAGAGCATGTATTAATTATGCACGACAGTGAACAATAAAAATTAACTCACATGTGATCCACTCCCCGAGGTAGTTTCGGGGGGTGCTCTCACAGGTGGTTCTGGATCCATTTCACTAAGAGACAAACATGCCGACACATGTCAAACACCCCATGTTGAGTATGTAGCTTCATATATTTGTGCAGACCATCTTAGACTTAACTTACCCTGTAGGGGGTGGTTCACCCTGGCTGGAGGAGTGTATCGGAGAATGACGGTCAGCAGCAGTCGGAGGGGATTTTGAAACATCATGACCATCAACAGCAGTTGCTTGAGGAGGACTAGGAGCAGGGGATGTATCAGCAGGAATAGATACAGGGGGCTGGACCTGTGTTTGAGGTGCAGCTGTGGGTACACTTGGAGGTGAGGGAATGGCATTGGCTAGCAGTGGGTCCTGCTGTCTTGAGAGCAGTGGGTCCTGCTGTCTTGAGAGCAGTGGGTCCTGCTGTCGTGAGAGCAGTGGGTCCTGCTGTCGTGAGAGCAGTGGGTCCTGCTGTCGTGAGAGCAGTGGGTCCTGCTGTCGTGAGAGCAGTGGGTCCTGCTGTCGTGAGAGCAGTGGGTCCTGCTTTCTTGAGAGCAGTGGGTCCTGCTGCCTTGAGAGCAGTGGGTCCTGCTGTCTTAAAAGCAATGGGTCCTGCTGTCTTGAGGGCAGTGGCCTGGTCAACTGAGGGCGCAGTGGCGGCAAGGATGCATGTTGGACCTGCTTGCGAGATTGTTTGGTGTATCCCGTTTCATTCTTAAAGTTGTTCACAGCCTACAAAGTAAATGGAAATTACATTTTAGTTTATTTTTATTTATTTTTAAGTCAAGTATAACAAGCCAAGACATATACATACGCAAATACACAAGAGACACATGCAAATAGCATTCATTTCAAGTCCTCACCTGACGAAGAAATTTGTTGGCAATTAGATTATCAGGTGAAACATCTGACTGCTTGCACGTGAAGCAGATGTGTTCCTCCGAGTCCAACAAGGCAGTCCTGATACCTGGGGGAAAAAACAGACCACAAAACAGAGTCCACATGTATTTAAGTACAGCATTTTTTTAACAATTGATTACAAAGGCAAGAGAATTGAGAGAAACTCACATTCATCACAGTAACTGTTCCCACAGCAGGGTATAACCACAGCATCCGTCATCAAGTCATTACAGATTGGGCAGAGGAGTTCATCAGGGATTGGGTCTGAATCGTCCTCAGATGATGACTGCTCATGTGGAACAAAGGGAGGGCGCTCTTTCTTTCCTTGAGCATATGCTTCCCTAAAAAAACACATTTGGATTTTAAGTTTGAGGGCTTTGATATTGGCAAAAAGAAAAGAAGGAACAGTGATTGACCTGTGGACATGTGCAAAATGAGTTTCGACAAAAATGACAATAACACTATGTATTTGAGAGTATCTTTTTGACACATACGCATCTATCGCAGGTATTGCATATTCTCCGGTGCTGGTTAACATGGCTCCTTTGGTGCCTGGCTCAGCTTTCACCATGAAGCTCTGAGGAATACCTTTACTGGTCTTTACTGGCTTAGGACCCTCTGCACTCTTATCCTGGACCTAAACAGAAAAAATTAAATTATCACCATTAGTTTGGTTGGTTACACTGCAATTAAGTAAAAATTAACTACAAGGGGAAAATGAAAATGTGAAAGTGATTAATACCATGAGCATGGGGCACTGTCGAATGTAGTGACCTGCCTTTAGACAGCGAAAGCAGGTATAATTAGCGGGTGGAGGTCCCACTGCCTTCTTGGAGTAACTAAAAAGACAAGTTTGTTTTTTAAAACTCTTTACATCAGGAGGTAGTACATTTTGTATAAACTAATAATAATAATAAAATATGGAACAAATTATTTGGCCATCATCAAAAAGGAGCAAGGCGTATGCATGTGTTTGACTACTAACTGTATGGGGTCATATTGATGGTTGGACTGAGACATCATAGCTCTGATCTTGTCTTCCTCTGATGCATTTGCATCAACCAGGTTAGCAGTCTAAAAGTACATAAGCAGACCAAAAGAGCAAGATGTCAAAGACCAAAAAAGGACAGAAAAAGAAAAAATAATATAAGGAAATATTTTCTCAAAGTACAGCCTGTGTGTAGAGTAACAGTACCTTGGCAAGTTGGGCGAGTGACATAGAGGGAGAGGAATCGGTCTGCAGGAAAATCAGAGTACAGATATTAAAGGTGTTAACATGATATCTAAATGACGTACAGTGGAAGACAAGAGTCCAGATAGTTCCACACCACATCTGTGTCCAGTTCCTATCAGTCTCCATTTTAAGAGATATTCATGGTTTTTCCCGTATTTAAAAGCATGAATTAAATCAAATATGAGTGAGCAATTAAATATAGACATGAATAACTAAAACTGTGCCCAATGCCGAGTTTTACTTATTGTGTTCCTATGTAGAAAACTTTAATGGAGTCAAATATTCCACTTGTACTGGGTCTATTTATACATTGGAGAATTTGTAATTAGGTTGAAAGTTAAATTAATTACTTGCAGAGTTCACCCCTAAAAAAGGATTTCTAAAAATGGCATTACATGCAACTATTTCCAAATTATATACTGATAAAACATTTCTATTACAACAGCAGAAATGCTGAAAAATAAACTAAAAAATTAACAATTTGGCAAATTTGGTAATATAGAAAAGCAAACATCTCCATTCAGGCTTCACTTGCAATTAAAAATTTACAATACCAACATATCACTGTAATGATAGCTTAAAATGGATCATTTGACAATGGGGGAAAGCAATTTTCTCATAGGAATAATTGACATTGAATTTAAAACTGTAGTTTCCCCTTTAACAGGTCGCAATCATTCATAGTTTTTGCACTAGCTGCCCATCAAATGAGGTTGTCACCACTGTGAGAAACTGATCAAAACAATTTTATGACTGCAATCAGTAAACCAATTAGCAAGCAAAAAGGGTTGCCAGTCCCTTTCAATTAAAATAAAAGAAGTCCAAACACTGCAGCATGTCAAAGACAAAGGGCTGATCAGGCAAAAAAAAACAAAACAAGATGCTGAGTTAAAATATCCCAGTTGGGGATAAAGTGAACAAAGCTGTTAAGTTTTCCTTCAAACTATTCCCTGAAGCTGCCATTATACAACTGCAGAGTGAATGGAGAAATAATGTTTCTATAATGCAGGTCAAGAAGACTGTGCTGCCAATTTCTGGTGAAAAATATCATAAGAGTAAGTAAACAAGCAGGTGGAGTCCATCGCGATATGCAGGGCTCAGAGGAAAGACTGGGTTTTGCAGAATGCTGTGGAGGGAACACACAGGGATCTGGTGCAAGTGGTTCTGACACTGAACCACCGAACAACTTTATTGACAGGTTCTGCAGCTTACAGCTTACAGGACACACTACACCAGTATATGTCTCACTGCAGCAACCATGGAAGGCCTCCAAAGAGTGTCAAGATTGTCATAGTACTTTGTGATCATGTGACAACACTGTATGTCAGTGGCCAAGTCACAGCACCTCACTCATTAAAACTGGTGCCTTGCTAATGCCCCAAATCACTGTCGTAACACAGGTTGAATTAGTGCCTGCTTTTTTTCAAAAATACATAAAGAATTTAATTCAAAAACATTAAACTGAGCAGGATGAAATCTCTGAGCCTGAGTTTATGGTTATGTGCGGTCCATACTCAGAGCAGAATATAACATCTTCATGTTGAAATTGTACAAAAAAAAATAACAATTGACCATGATATATGTTACTGAACATCATATTAGAGTATATTAATGTTTAGCAGGGTAAGTTTTCAAAAATATAAATCTGTGACTCTGTTCCACTCACATAACTTTAGTCTTGTAATTGTAATCAGAGTTAATTACAATCAGTTTCAGCCACACTTTACTCCACTGGGTTCTTAACCCACATAAATAAAATATTTTCACAGAAAATAAAATGACAGTGATCAATACAAAATTGCCATGTCTTCCTTTTTACAAACCCCTTTAAAAATACATTTGTCTGCCCAGAAGCAGGCTACAAACCATTTCAATATGAAACACAGTCAGTAACAGTTTAAATTAATTCACAGTCAATTAAAAAGTGGCAACAGTTAAACAAATGGTCAGTTCAGAGCATTCAAAAACAATGATGACTAGTCTGTTGTTTCTCATCTCTCTGAGCCACAATCTAAAACTTTTAATTTGCTAATTTCAAAACACAAAACCTTTTAAGAGAGAAACAACAAACTACTTTAACGGTGGTGACTCCAAGAAACCCTCCCCAAAAAGACTTCATATAACACATAGAGGCTGAAATCACAACACAAATGTAGCCAACAAACAGTGAACAGAAAATACACAGGGCTCAATCATTTCTGACAGAATTAATTAGAATTAATACTTTTTGAGAAAAGTGACTAAAGCCAGAAAGAGGGGGAGAGAGTGAGAAGTGAGAGGAGGACAGAGTGTTGTTTTGGGTTTGGTTTACATACGGGTCTAGATGATCCCACCACAGCTGTGTCAGAACGATCTCTGCAGGAAGAAACAGAAAACATAAGTTACCAACTTCACAAGTGAAAACAGAATCAAGTTCTGAGCCATCATTATATATTAAAAGCTATTTAAATAGAAAACTATACATAAAAATGCATTATCTATAAAGCTATTCAAAACTAAATTACTAGCAATTGTACTGGTACAACTCAAACACAATCCACGTATGAACATTATACATACACAATGAACGTCCTGCCAGCAGGTTTGACTCCACCGATCGGAGTGCGGCGGACAATCACGGACGAGTGTTTTGGAATGTGGGCTTCATCATCAGTATATTCTGGAAAACATGAGAGAAATCATGAGAAAACAATCACACACACATAAAGAAAGGGAACATTAATGATATCACATAAAATTCAATTGAATGTGACATGTACATAAATAGATATATGCATACAAAAATCAAGCATATAAAGAGAATATCCATGGTGGATGAGTAAAGTATCTTCATCTTTTAATTTATAATGCAGCCAAACCAGTTATTCAAAATTACACATTTTTATAATGCACGACGTTGAAGAGACATCACCATATTTCCTAACACTGTTATGTATTTTAATATTATTACTTGAATAAGTTACCACCCAAACAATGGATTACCAGAAAAAAATGTTTAAGACGTGTTAAAGGAAATATTCAAACATTTTTACAGGTATTGTTAATCTGATTGATTATTTATCTAAAAAGGCAACCACGGTGAGTAATTTCCACCATGTTTGAAAAAAATTAAACAGTGCACCTTACAATGGGAACTTCAATTATAATACCGAAGATACTTTGCTTCAGCTATTCAAATTAAACAAAAATAGTTGTGGCCTGCAGTAGTACACCAATTGTCGTGCACAACTTTGATCTCAAGACACACGACAAATGCCAAGTGCACCATTTTTCATTTTTGGGGTGATTAATTTGTTTAATATTTATTTTATACATTAGTTGTGTTTAAAATACAAAATCCACCGCAGTGCAGACATGTATATTGAACATTCTTGTAAGCAATTCTTGTAACATTTGCATTGTTAGACGTAAAATAGCAAAACAATTAAAAAAAAAAAAAACATCATATAGAATCACAAAGCACATTGCAACTGAAAGTCTACTTTTAAGAGAGACAAACATGTCAGCCTGTCACTGACCAACACTGTCGAATACATCACATATTCGGCATACATTTTGTAACTTGTCAGTTAATAACTTACCTTCTCGAGTTTGCGCATTGGTGATCTGCAGGTCGCAGTCCGTGGCCTTGAGGCGCTCCCGAGCCATGATCTGCCGTTTAAGCTCGTTGAGGGTGATGTGCAGCCCATCGAACGTGACTGTGTTGTAGTCCAGTTTGGAAGAAAACTTGTAGTGAACACACGACATTTTAACAGCTCTGATCACTATACTCAATTAAGCACAAGGGGGAAAACCGAAAACCACAGGGCTGGTATAATTACAAAATAAAACAGCGTCAACACTGAACACAGGAGACTATATATTGTTTTTAATATGTAAACCTTCTTGATGTGCGCTAGAACACTGATGACAGAGAAAGGGATAATATGTTGATGGGTTCAGATCGCAGATGTAGTTACAGTCTTTGTTATTGCCAAAGAAAAAGGATCGAGGTGCGAGGCCAGAGCGCCATTAAGCTGCGCCGTGTGTCTCGCAAGTTATTCAAAGTCCGGAAAACACAACAGGATGCCACCAAATCCAAGAGAGTCCATGTGGCACGGTTTCAATCTTTGCTTAGGGGGATTAAAATGAGGCCAAGTCCGTGGTGAAATGTCCTTGGAGGAAAGCCCTGGCCGCTGCGCCACCAGTGGAGCTAGCAGCGGGCCCGGGGTTGCCTCACCACCAGTCCTTAGCTTTGTCTGCTGTAAATAGTTTATATAACAAGTCACACCAATACTACGGAATAACGAGAAAGTCCACAACACCTCCGCAACAAGTCCACAGTTTATGTCGCTGCTCGCCCTCAAATATAATACTTTATAAACCCGTATATATCGTGTCAGATAGGCGAGTTAGCTAACATGATACACCTCGAAATTAGCTACGGCTCCCTCTACTAAACCAAAATAAGTGGCTATGCTAACACGGTCAGTCACTTTAACTGTCGAGTAGTCTCACAAAATCCACTAGTTACGCAGTCAAAACACAAAGATTCATCTTCGGTCCACGGTTGCGTTTCACCACGCAGAGCGTTAAGTTGTTTATCCGGTTAATTATTCAAGTTAAATCCATAAAATCCTCCCCGGTGATGGTTCGTCTCCTCGCTGTTTCATCAAAATGGCGCCGAACGGAACCGGATGTGGCCGCCAGGATTCTTTCTAAAACACGAGGACAACATTTTCATATTATATTACAACTTCCGACAAAAATAAAACGAAGGAAAGACACAATAGGGCAAACATTACAGTATTACAATGTTATTAAATGTATTTTACGTACTTCATTTTTAAAATAGGAGGGAATAAGATGTTACAAATACCAATGGACAGTAATGTTTCGATACACCAGGTATGTGTGTTAACCAGACGATGCAAAGGAGACTTATTTCGATTTAAATAGTACATTTATTTAACATATTTTTTATTGCAGATATTCAGTTCGATCGAATTGATACATGAAAGGCATCAAAGGACTTTTTGGAACGTCTGGCTTTCATGACCGTTTCATCGGTAGCGTGGCCGAGCGGTCTAAGGCGCTGGATTAAGGCTCCAGTCTCTTCGGAGGCGTGGGTTCGAATCCCACCGCTGCCAAGAACCTTTTCGACTTGTCAAACTGAAATAGGTATTTATATTAAAATGCGAAATTTGTAACCATAATTAGACGTTGTGCTTTTTACACTAACTTACTATGATACTACTATCCCACTATCCCTTTTTAGCAAGTCATTTTGTATTTTAAAGCAGACCTAGACCAGAAGTTCCAATTAACGCTGTTTTTTTTACTGTGTATCTGCGTCCTTACCTTGTTTAAGAAGCCCTGGAGGTTCTAAACAAACAGTTTAGCCACTGCTGAGAACGCTGTGTTTTATTGTAATCTCCCGGTCCGGTTACGTAAACACCGGTTCTCCTGAACAGCAGATCGTCCTGCTCCGGGCACTAGTCCGGGCACATCCGGTTGCGTACATTGAACCGCAGAAGAAGAATAACGTCCGTTGTGGAGGTGTTCTGCAGTGCTCTGGCTCTGACTCCGGGTCAAAGTCATCAAAGGGACTGCGGCTGGGAGTCATGACGAAGCTATTTTTAAACATTGTTAAAATAATGTTTTGATAATGAGTAGCAGTGCATCCACCGTTCCAGAGGGGGGAGCTGCGCTTCTGAGAGCGGGTGTGCTGAATAAACTGGCCAATCACAAGACTCTGTCTTCTGGGTGAGAGAGTTGAGTCTGAAATATTGCTGCTGGGAAACAGCGTCAGAAAAAAAGGATTTCTATCGGCTCGTTTACAGCAACTAGGAGGTTTCTGACCATAAAAACAAGTTAATGTATGTAAGTAGACCTCCATAACTAACATTTATGTGCAACAGGACCACTCTATGTGCACACTGCTTTCATCTAATGCAGTTATTTTTGATTAATAAAAAAGCTCTGATAGATCCACTGTACCAAATAGTGACTGATTTATGATTTTATGAATGAGTGAATGAGGAAGATATTGGTTTATACAGTTGATGGACAAGGGTTACTATACATAATGGTGTTGTCCCAGAATATTTTCGATCATCTGCATAGAAAAATCACAATTAAGTCAAGGAGCTGGAACCAGGAATGGTTTGCATAGTTAAAGGTGCATTATGTAATAAATCTAAAGCAACTGGCCATAAAATCCTCCTAATATGTCACAGAGACTCAGAAATAATGTTCATATAACAAACTGAACTCACCAACAACAGTACAGACAAAATATTTGCATTAAAAAATATATTTTGCAGACTGCAAATCATGTTTATGTTATGAAATCATGTTTTGGCATGTGGCGCCACCTACCGCCGTCTACCAATCATTGCAGTCAGTAGAGTGTCAGCTGCCGAGCAACCACGGGTTGCCAGTTACGTCAGAAAACTAAACCTAAAAGACCTCGGTATTTTGAATTTGAATGTAGTTACCGTTTTTGGCCACATTCTTACATATGGCACCTGAATCCTTTCTGTGACAGCATCTGGGCCATCAACCTCAAAGTCCAGACTGGTGGTATTGTTGCTGATCATCCCTTAATGGCCACATTGTTCCCCCTTTTTTCAGTGCCTTCTTCAAGGACAAATCAGAAGTCTTCTTGAGCTCGTCTTTAATAGCCTCCTCTTTCACTACATCTAAAATCTAAGTGACTGTGTGCCTGAATGGTGCTGCTGCCATAGTAACACATCAGGTTTGGCTGCTGTTCTGCTGCCATTGTCTCAAATACACATAACTAATGCACGATCACAAACATCTAATAATAATATTTTGCTGTGCACGGGAGTCGTTATTTTTATTTTTAAGGGACTCTTTGTACTTGGTTTGGACATTTGCTCCAGTGCCCACTTAAACAAGGACACATATTTGAATATTCTATCGTTCTCGCGAACAAACACGCACGACAGAGCTGTACCACGGGGGGAACACACAAAAACAAACACTGCAACTTCAACCACACTTGTTCCTCTCTGAAGCGTTTTTGTGAGCGATTGTGCGCATTTCATTTCTTTATTCCTGTGCGTAAACAGAGACTCAATGGCACTACAACATGGGGGGAAAAAACCTTTTGTTATACTAATACGTGCTCTCATGCATGTTACACAATACACACTGACATGTGACAAGAGAAGCAGAGAGGGTTGCATTTAATGGGATTTTGTTTTCACGTTTAAACCCATTAAAGTGTGTGTACTGTAAAGTGATTTAAAAAAACAACTCTGCAAACATAAAAACAGGACTGCAGTAGCAGATCTCAAAAATGTTCTTGTTTACTTTTCCTTTGTCCTTGACAACAATAAATGAAACAATTTGATCATTTCTTTGTCTTTTTGCCATTCTATGACACCAGCCCCTCAAAAGCCATAACAATGTGGAAGTAATGGGAAACAGTGATGGGAATCTTTCAGTCTAAATGGTTAATAAGAGACAAAAATCAACTGATTGGCCAATGTGAGTCCATTCAATATCGTCTTTATTTACCAAAGGAGTGAGGACATCCTTTTTATTAAGCCTCTCACTTTAGTCCCTCTCCATCTTTATCTCCATCCACCAGCACCAGTCTGCTCACACTGGTGTGGTCCTTCTGTTGGCTGCACAGTTCCCGGGCAGCACGTCTGTGTGGTTATGAGCAGCCGTGGTGGTCAAATCGTCCACTGCAATGTTTCCGTCTTTGATCGGAGAGGTTAACGTGTACAGCATGAATTCTGAGCCCACCGTCACTGGCGGCGGCAAGACCGCCATGCCGCCGACTTTGGACTCGGCGGAGAGGGACGGCTCTCGGTCTTGCATCAGGGATGCTCGGAAGGACTGTGTCGTCGAGTCCCCGGCGCTGTGGTTGCTCCTGTAACTGTAGCGGCGGGAGCGGTTCTGGTAGTAGCGGTTGCGGTAGTAGGACGAGCTGCGGGAGATGGGCGGCTTTGTGAGCGAAGGCCGGCCTTTGGTGCGCAGCTGCCTGTGTTTCTCAATGAACACATGCACTGCCAGGACGCCCACCATCTCCGCCAGCACGAAGGACAAAGCCCCGAAATAAAAAGACCAGCCGTACGAGTAGCTCTTCTTGTTGTCGCTCTGGCTGGGGTCACCCGAGTTGGCTGATATGTACACAATGATGCCAATGATGTTACTGAGACCTGGAAGAGTGTAAGGGGAAGACCGAGGTCAAACAGTGAAACCTTCTTTGCAGCTTTCATACAGATACGTTTGTCATATTTAATTCCAGATGTTCCGACAAGCTCAGGTTCTGCATTCCAAATTAAAGGACTCATTTTATACCCTATTTCTCCAAGTTAACCTAGTTCCCTGGTGTCCTAATGAACATGTCTGTGACATTCTTTGGTCAAAATACCTTAAGGATGAAGCACCACAGCAGTTTAATCACCCTGCCAAAACAGCCCTGTTCAGAACGCTCGGTTTAGAGTGCCTGTCTCTTTAAATGCAAATGAGACACAGGAAACAACGTCAGCGTCACTGAGGCTCCGGAAGCTAAAAGTAGTTAGCATTTGGCAAAGCCATCATTTGCTGACTCCAGCAGACACATTGCCGTCATATATAAAATGTATCCACTGGACACGTAAATCCTCTGAGGCTGGAAGTTTGTGTAGAACTCTGTGCTGCACTGTGCAGACAAGAATAGAACACTTTGCGTACTTCTGCTCTTCCGGATACTGTTGCCCTCACCTGCACTCTTGCGTTTTTTAGGGACAAAGCGGAGCTCCGCGAGACAACAATTCCAGGAATGTCTCATTGTGACGTAGCAGTGAGTGCAGAAGTCAACATCGTGTGTTTTATCTCCTGTACTTAGACTGAGGAGGACCACAAAACACAAGCGAGTCATCTTTTTTCACACTTTGCCTACTCATAGGGCCTCCAGGGTCCCAAATATAAGTATTAAAATGATTAAAAAGATGATTTTGATTTTGAAGTGGATCCTGTTCAATTAATGACTTGCATACCGATCCTTTAAAAGGAGGACTAAAACACTATAAAATTTCACAGATAGAGATAGATTTTGTGTCCGTACCAGTTCCTGTTTGGTTACCCTTTATTCAGGAAAGGGGTTTTAAAAGGTTCTCTGGATCAAATTGGTTCTTACTGGAATCATTAGTGTTACCAAGAACCCTTGAGAAACCCCATATTTTTTCTTCGGGGATAGGGTTTTTCAGAAGCAAATGGTTTCCAGGTAGAACCTCAGCCCTTGTAGAAGGACACTTTTGTTATTTCTAAGAGTGTAACTTAAGCTGCAGTCTTTACATTAACCGGGCTTTTGTGTTTCATTAACAAAGCAGAAGTCGTCCATCTTCATGCTAACTTACCTCTCAGGTTATTATTTGGTTATTTTGGTTGAATTCTACTGGCTTTTCCACTTAGATCATTGATTATTATTACAAAAAAATTGTGACTGTGTGAATGAGCGACGTCATGTGGCAAAGAGGTGTACTGCAGACATGATTTTCATTAAAAACCCTGGAAGAATTTGCATTTAATTTTGCAATCCTGGGGATAACTGCTCTGTAGTGAAGTGTGTCAATGACAGCCTTTTAAATCAATACAGAAACTACCAAAGCATCATATCTAATGTGATCACGATGCTGCAGAATGTAGAGCTGGTTTCTGACCTGCAGAGACAAAGAGTATACCCGCGCTCAGGATAACGTTGTAGCGCGACTTGTAGAACTCACTGGCGGCCACACAGACGCCTCCGAGAAACAACAACCCCACACTGAGGATGGGGAAGAGGCTGGAGGCTCGAACTGCTCCTGGTGAGAGGAGAGAAGAGAGAAATGTGGTTTAAACAACATTCAAACACAATCAACAGTCAATTTCTCCAATCAGGAGCAGGTTAGGAATTTGAAATCATGTTTTGGCATGTGGCGCCACCTACCGCCGTCTACCAATCATTGCAGTCAGTAAATTCTCAGCTGCCGAGCAACCACGGGTTGCCAGTTATGTCAGAAAACGAAACCTAAAAGACCTCGGTATTTTGAATTTGAATGTAGTAAGTGTTTTTGGCCACATTCTTACATATGGCACCTTTAAGTTTCAGGTCCTGGAAAAGAAAGACTTAGTGGGGGGGTGCCTCTCGAAATTTTGAAGAGAGCATCAAATTATTTTCCTCCTGTCCTCCCCTTGTGGGGTTCGTACCTATGTTCCCCGGGTCCAATGTTCCCTGATCGGGGAGCATCTGACCATTTTTTTTTTTTTTAAAAAGGGTCATATGTTCCCTGTTTTTACCAAAAAAGGGAACATTGCTTTGTATGTGAATGGTCCTATGTTCCCCGGTCACATACAAAGCGGGGAACATAGGACCCGGGGAACATAGGTACTGTCCGTCATTGTGCGTAATGTTTATTTTATTGTATGATGTTTTTACTTAGTCACTTTGTGGATATTACTTTGGTTTAAAGCTTTAAAGGCAACACCAGCTTGGGGATGTAGGGTTCCATGTGTAATCAACATCTTAACAACAACAACAACATCTAAGTGATGACCATGTCATTTTCCATGTGTGTCAAATAATCTTATTTAACTCTACCACGGTGAAGTCCAGTCTGAAACAATTATGAGAGGCACAACTAGCTTCACCGTAACATGCGCTGATGTCACCTACGTAGTAAATACTCTGCAGCATCCTGCTCGTAGTCTGCATCTTCAGCAAAGTGATCGATGTCCTTGCAAACGCCACGAAACGTCCCTGCAGAGACGAGACAAAAGGACCCATTTCAGAACATATGACAGCTGTTTCATAGTGAGTTTTTTTCAGCTTCAGGCCTTAGCTAACAAATATTTTCGATATTTTCCTTTGATATTATGCATAAATATGAGGATATCTGTCTATAAACCTAGAGAAGTCAGAAACATGTATCTGAAGTGTATCTTCTGGATATGAATTTAACACCACCAAGTGTCTTTATTTCTATACATATTCAACATATTAAAATGAATATTATTTCTGCCAGGAAGTAATATCTAAATACAGTAATTACTGTATGAAGCCTTAGGTAAAATCATTTCTAGAGAGACTCTAATGCGGTTTCCTGCTCCCTGTAACCTTTGGTCCTGTGCTGGCTTTCAACATTTGCTCACACAGGGAATTATTGATAACTCTGTTCCCCACGTGCTGCCACTGATTGAACAGTATTGATGATGTGACTCGGTCACCGTGGTAACCGAGACACATTTAAATTTAAAATGAACAGTGAGGATGTCAGATGAGGCTGATTTTGCAGATCATTTTTAATCAAATTATTACAGAATAAAACACTGTTTGCTGACATGCTAATGACCCAGCTGCTGTACTGGCTGTAATATATCATACGAATATCACACATACAGAACATTATCTTTTTTTTCTTTGCCTTTATTGTAAATAAAATAAAAATAATAACTTAAAAAATGGATTAAAGGCAAAAGTTGAATTATATTTGGTGATACATATATCAATATTTCACTTTGTTACATTTCAATCCCAATTGAAGCACTTTGGAGCTGTACGTAAGAGATGGAGAGATGAGGATGTCAACAGAAAATTAGCCAATCAAAACAAACCGGAGATAAAGGGTGAGAGCTATGGGTGCTATTATAATAAAGCAATAAATAATTAAAAATGTAATTTCACCCCATCACACATGCAGGACTCGAAATCCTCTCCCTATGAAGCCTTTACTTGAATCTAGGCAGCAATCCAATTCCAACAAAAAGCTATTGGATGGAATAGGATATAATATATAATATGATATAATATAATAGAACAGGAAAAGTGTCTTTGGCTCACCAATTAGAGAGATACAAACACATTAAATCCTTTAAAACAACAGCACATTTTAAAATAAGAGTGAAAAGTGGTCAGTTTTTTGAATTAAGACGACCGATGGTGTTTGGGACAGAGGATTTACTGAAAACACCTGTGGCTCGGACACAGTTTTGCTCGTCTGTCGTCTGTGCTGCAGGAGAGCACTTTTTCCTCTAAGACTTTCTAAGGGTTAGGCTTTTCGGTCTAAGACACAAAAAAAGTAGATCATAGTAAGAAGAAGCGGCTACAGACGCTTTAACTGTACACCTTTGGCTCAGAGTGGAGCCCCCCCCCCCCCCAACAATTTAATTTTCTTATTTCTTAATTTAATCATCTACATTTGATGTACATGGTGTGTTTTGTGGGGAGTTTGTGGGGAGAACCAACTAAGACACAGGCACTGGTGCCAAAAACACGACAACGCAGTGGAAAAACTGATTTTAGCCATTTAACAAACGGCTCCTTAATATCCTAAGAGTATGCATCTTACTATTAGACATGCTTTTCTGACTGGAAACTGAAGTTTTTGTCACTTTGAAGTTCAAATGTGTCATTTCTGTGACAATACTTTTTACTTTGCGTTCTCTAGAGGGAACGCGACAAAGTATGCAACACTTTTTTGTGTTCCCTCGCGATATTTTGACTTCCCTGTATCTATTTATTCGAATTGTAAAAACCACAATAACATTTCTGAAACCCAATCTTTAACCATCTGACATGATGATACATTACAATAATTATTTAGATCACTCAGATCAGTTTATGACCAGACTCAATAAAGAAAAAGAAAATAAATAAAAACAAGATTATCGACTGATTTGGAACTCTTTTTTGTTGTTGTTGTTAATCTTTTCTTTCGTCTTAAAAATTGTGTTTCCATGTACGTGTTGCTAGATCATCTGCGACAATGTTTTCAAACTGGGGTATGTGAACCACGAGTGGTATGTGAGCTTCCTTCATAAATACTGTATATAACAGGGTCTGTAAAATGAAACGTATAACAAAAAATATAAAAATAAATTAAATAATAATAATTAGAGTCATCTTATCTCTTCTTCCATCTTAATCTAATGTGACTATAGCAAGAACTTGTGAGGAAGAGGAGGATGATGATAGAGTGAATTATTGTATAATTGTGAATAAATCTGCCTCCTGTGAAAACATTGTATTTTAACTTTGTTTTTTATAGTGTTAAGAGTTCAGTATTTTCTTAAACATGTTTTAGAACCACTGATCTAAGACACTTGAGAAATCAGCTCCTCATAGCTAATGATATATTCCCAGTGTGGAGGCTCTTAAAGGTGCAGTCAGTGTATTAAGTGTCTTATTATTCACCTTCAGTGCAGCAGGTCCTCCACAGACCAGAGTGGGTCAGGACCTCCTCGTTCTTGCGCACGGTCTCGTTGTCGTTCTGGCTCTTGGAGCGACACATCCCGCGGGAGTACAGCCAGTAGTCCGTGCCCACAGCGATGGTCATGAGGCTGAAGGCGCAGAAAGCCCCCGCCGTGGTCAGGAGCATCATCACACCGCGGTTACACAGCCTCATGTCCACACAGGAGGACGGAGCTCAGAGGTTTCAGCGCCTTTCATCTGCTGATGCTGCTGCTGCTGCTGCTGCTGATGCTGGGATGTTTCCATGACAGACGAGGATGAAATGACGCTCTGTCTCAAATCATCAAGTTAAAACAAACCGAGACATTTTCCCTGCATGAAAGACAAAGTAGTTGAGAGGAAGATGGAGCGACAGCAGCACACAAAGTAGTTTAGAGGAGATCAGCTCTGCTGGACACTAACTACAGGATAACTCCTCCTCCCTGTCTCTCTCTCTCTCACACTCTCTGTGTGTGTGTAGTCTTTTCTGGCATAAACACTGACCTTGTCAGGACCAGGAGTCCTCATGGAGATCAAAACCTGGTCCTAATGAGGCAGAACCTAGGGTTAAGATTTGAATAGTTGTTAGGTTAAAGGTTAGGATTGGTTTAGGGCAGCGTTCAGCAACTGGTGGCTCGTGGGCCAAAACTGGCCCTTCAGCATTGATATCTGGCCCTGAAGATAGGAGGACATTTTGGCTCTCAATACACTCTTAGAAATAAGGGTTCCAAAAGTGTCCTTCTACAAGGGCTGAGGTTCTACCTGGAACCATTTGCTTCTGCAAGGGTTCTTGGTAACACTAATGGTTCCAGTAAGAACCATTTTGATCCAGAGAACTCATTAAAGCCCCTTTCCTGAATAAAGAGTTATACAAGGGTTCCCTCCAAAAGGGTTCTCCTATGAGGACAAGCCGAAGAACATTATATGGTTCTACTTAGCACTTTAATTTCTAGTGTAGGCCCTACTAGTAGGAATGTGTCATGCACTAAGTACCAAAAGTGTTCACTAGTCTTACTAGTAGACAGTTTGAGCCTCACTAGTACTACTAGTATGGTCAAAAACATCTTAATAGTGGACATTTTGGCTCTTACTTCTCTCTTCTTGCTGTTACTAGTAAGGTAAAACATACCTATACTAATATTACTAGCGGGCATTCTGGTACTTACTAGTAGTATTAGTGAGGTCAAAAATGCCTAACTAGTGCTACTAGTAGGCATTTTGGTGCTACTAGCAGGTTCCAGGAGGCTACAAGTGCATGACACATGCCTACTAGTAGGGCCTAGTAGTGTTAGTAGTAAGGTTTGATTTTCCACTACTAGGCCAAAAATGGCACTAGTAGTGGAAAAAACGTTACGAGTAAGACACAGTCATTCTACTAGTGCACCCGAGTAGTTCTACGAGTGTGCGAGGACAAAAAGCTTACTAGTACGTGGACCTTAAGTCTGATATGAAGGATATTGACTAAACGGCTTGCCATACACTTGGTAACAGATGAAATCAAAGGACAGGCTCTGGGTCAGAGGTCTCAAGCTCTTGGCGTACCACTTAAATGTTGTTTTTTTGTGAATTATATAGTTAAAATTATGCGAGATGTAGTATTCTAAGTCATTTGATTTGGAAAGCCCCTGCAAGTGGCCATTTCACTACTGTACTGTACTGACGCGAGTACGTTCTCTACCGCGTGCTGAAAATAAGACACAGAGCTACTGAAATGGTATCATGATCATTCATTTTAATGAAGGTGTTTCTCACGCGCAGGTAAAGACGGCGCATGCAACACACGAATAACTGACCCGTCACACAATCGTTTCAGGTTGCTTTATAAAAGTTGCCCTTCTTTCCTTCCTGCCCCTCTTCTTTCTCTCTCTCTGCCTTTTGCATAGTAAACACTTTATCCGCCCTCTTGTCTTCTCATTCCACCCCCCACCACCACCCCAAGTTCACTCTAATTAAAACTACACAAATGTAAACGTCGACTGGAAACAAACAAAAAAAGGAAGGAACAGAGACGAGAAACTGAAGAACAGAGGTCTAATGAAGAGGTAAGAGATCGAGGGAGAGGAGGAGAACAAAGTTAAAACGAGGAAATAAACTTGACAGCAGAGAATCCTGACAGGCGAAGGGTGACGGAGAAGTACATGAAAACCACTTCTATCGCTAGATCCCATTCCTATTTACACACACACACACTGAAACACACAACTCGCACAGAGTTAATACATCGACTTTATATGTTCATTTCAACTTTGCTCCAAGCAAAAACTTTCAGCCACGCATATTTCGACACTATATTCAGAGACGGCATTACACGGCAATCGCTGGAGTGGGAATGAAAACGTGATTTGAGCGTGGACAATTTCCAAAAAACGGACTTGCATCGATAAAGTCGAGACGCGGGAAGAGTTTTTTTTTCCCTCCTCCTCCACGACGTCAAAAAAAAACAAAAAACTACTGTACCAACAAATATGGCATGCATAGAGGAGCTGCACCACAAAGACTGTATAGGCTTACACAGCACTAACCCACTGTTGACACAGTGCCATAGAGGAAAGAGAGCGATTAAGCGAGAGACAAGAAACCTAAACCTAGGTATTTGGGGATTTTTTTTTCTTCTTTTTGCATCAATTTGGAAGACGAGACGTGCTTAAGACTAAGTTTTACGACTAACTTAAGACGCGAGGTTTAAAAATCGGGGCCCTGTTCTTCGTACATGGAAAACGTGGAGTATCTTGACCTCCGCCAAGGAGATATGTGTGTTAGCAAGTCGAAAAGTCACGGATGGATTTGGATGACATTTTCAGGAAATGTCCGTAATGGGACCAGGAAGAAGTGATTCGATTTTGGGCGTGATCCGTGGCGGAGGTCTGGTTTACTTTTGAATCAAAAGTAAATGATTCATTAGGAATCATTTCAGTAGGAGAGTTTCAATTTACCACAAGGAAAACGCGGAGCACCATGTAGAACACACTGATGCTGACGGTCAAATGCAGGAACAAGCCTTCAATGACAAGGACGCGGTCCGCGAATGGGTTCGTCCCGGTGAACGAGAGCAACTCACACACCACACCACAGTGTGTGCCACATTGCGGGACACAAAGATCAACAAATCAATCGTCAGACTGCTTTTCAAAGAGCCGAACGAGCCGCATGAGACTAGACGGGGATGGTTTTTCTCGCCGGATGACGACACACTGGAAGAACAGGGCAATGGCGGACGTTCACATTTAAAAAAAACAAAAAAAAAACCTTCCTTCCCTTTCCGAACCGCGGCCAGCGTACGCGAGCACACACACACGACGTATTGATCATGGAATGTTCATGACACAACTTTTACAGGCCAAAGAGAGGGGAATCAAGTAAACAAACATGCGCTGTTGTCGATCGATAGAGCACACACACACACACACACACACAGAGAGACACAGTGTGACGTCAGTCACTGCATCGACCTGCTCACCATGAATTCTACACAAGCCTGGAGTTTTTAGGACTTTATGGTCAAACACACCATGTGAAATTAACGTTATTGTGTGTTTGGAGACGTGAGTGTGTACCAGTGTCCAGTGAATGGGTGAGGGTTGAGTTTGAAGATGTGTGTTTGAGCGGCTCTCGTCCAGATGGCAGTGCCGGTGAGATGGTTCGACTACTCTTCAGTGAAATGTAACCCGGTCTGGAGGGAAAGTCTTTTTCTGAGCCGTGTTTACGAGCTCCTCACACTTGTATAATAAACTCGGGGTTGGTGTAGGAGAAGCCATCGAACTCATTCTGGTCCAGGTTCATGATGAAGAGCTTGTCCGTCGGCGTCAGCTCGACGGCCATCTTCGTGAACTCCTTGTCAAAGTTGCCGACGTCAGAGCGAGATTTCTGCCACGGAGAGAAGAGGAGGAGGAGGAGGAGGAAACAGAGTCAGAAATAGAATGAACATTAAGGTTCAAGAACAACGTTGACAATAAGCAATGTGGACGAGTGGCAGAGAAGCACAAAGATGAAGAAGAGACAGGAGAGGGAGGCCAGGAAGGGTGAGTGGTTCAGCAAACAGAAAGACATGCTTTAATCACCTGTAGAGGTGGGACAAGACACAAGTCAATGAACTGTTGCAGTAATTTTGCACTGGATTTTAGCCCAGCTACCAAAACTCAAAAAAGAAAGTAATATTTTGAGCTCCAACTTATTGAGCTGCAGCAATAAAGTAATCTAAGATATGATGGAAAACAGTGTCAGGAGTTCTGCACTTAATAGTTTACCTAAAGGTATCGTAGGTATCGTTTCAAGAACTTGGAGTGATGATACATTGGAGGAGAAGAAGAGTACATCTTCCACCAGTGGTCATGAATCAAAGGTGTTTAAGTCAAAGTGGAGGTGAAGTCCACACCTCTGTTAAATCTGTAAGTGGTGGCACCACAGTCGGTCCAAACTGAGCAAAACACACCGATTGTTCCCCTGAAGACTGCCAGTTGACAAAGACAAACACACCCGACGGCTGACGACAACCCCAGCGACAGAGATGCAAAAAAAAAAGAAGATCCAAGACAAACAACTTTGAGCCAGAGAGAGGAAATGTTCCAGTGCAGAACAGACAAGGACAGATTTAACAGACCAAACCACAACCGGAAGAGGATTTCACACAGGGAAGTGAAGCAGTGAGGTCCAAGGCAAGACACATGTATATCACACATCACACAAAGCGATTAGTTTCCTACCTCCTCCTTTTGTCTCATCACAGGGCTTCCAGTTGAAATGAAGGGCAGAAACTTTTCCCATCTCTACCACAGGTCCCCGAACTCACAACTAATGCAGCCCATTTAGTTTAGAAGACTTATTTACCTCCAGATTTTGTGTAGACATGAAGCAGGACTAAAGGAATAATCCAATTAAGAGGGCGAATTCAAGATTGGTTTTAAGTGTTGGTGGAGGGTATGAGCTCTGGAATCACTTCCAACTTGAAAATGCATATTTTTCTTGCCAACAGTTGTATAAGATCAACAACACCACTCTCATGTCAGTGTAATAACATCTGCGACTTGACCACATGAGAGGTTATGAAACACAATGTCTGGCATTCGTATGGAAAATCATGACAACACCTTGGTTAGGCAACTGCAACGCTAGCAGACAACACACCGCTAATGCTAACATAAAAAAAGCAAGGGAGAGATGAAAGTGTAGATGAAGGCGCTGACAAATCATACAATCCAAGGTCTGCGTTACTAAAAAGTTAAGTTTCCATGGGCTCAGACATTTTGGAAAACCTCAGCATAAACTGCAGCTTTTAGGGACCTATAATATCATAAAAAACAGCATAAACAAGGTAAACAGGACCATATTTGATAGAAGTGGGAGTTGCCAGAGACACCACAATACGATATTATGACGATATTTAAGTCACAATGCGATATTATCACGATATCGTAGTCACAATCGTTGTGTATGTACCCTCCATAATGACAAATAAAGGCCATTCTATTCTAGGGTACGACATTATCACAATATCAAAGTCGAGATATAATATCATATTTCAGTCATTATATGAGCACAATTTTGTGGTCATGATACCATATTATCACAATTGCAAAATATTTGTGAAATCATATATTGCATTACACTCATGCAACAGCTTTTTTTAATGCTAATCCACAAAATATTTAACGTTTATCTGTAACATCAGTTCAAAAAATATGCTATAAAGTAAATAATCAATACTTGGTGTCTGAACAGCAATATAATACCATGCAAAATGTTGACATAGTTCAATGTATCGATTCCCCACCACTCCAAATATTTGGCGGCATTATATACAGGCAAGAGGAGAATATTAGCTTAGTTTTGCTTAATGCTAACTAAGCTAATATTCTCCTCTCCTAAATTGCCCAGTGCTTAACCTCATGTAAAACCACAAATCATGACACAAAACCTGAACATAATCTTTAGAGGAGATGGATGTTTTTTGTTGTTTTTTAACCTTTGGACAAACAATTTCCCAGTTAAGCTAAGCTAAGTTAGCGTCTCCTAGCTTGAGCTAGCTTTAGCCCCCCGTAACCCTCGTGTAGAGGATGGGTGAGATGGAATTAATTTCCTCATAAAAACCATGAGAGCAAGAGATGGAACTGATGTATGTCCTAAAATGTTAAAACTAGCGGCAGTAACAAGTCAGACACAGCAGTGGTCTGGTAGGCACCAGTGAGTATATTATCAGTTTCCACTCATACAGGACAATTACACAATCTACAGTAGCATCTCTCATTCTGAACAATTTATCCAAGTAACTCTCCGATATAGAACGCAATATATATTCTTTTTTTTTTCTTTGTTATTTCTCTCCTTAAGCCGTCATTGGTTAGTCACCTTCACCACCATCACGACAAGCTCTCACCATTTTTCCATCATCTTTTATCAGCAAGCATTTTTTTGTACAACAACAGAAACGAATCTTCGATGTCACCATGCTGCCTTTGTGATACAAGCTCAATAAAACAAAATTTGACACGTTACTACCTTGCATCGTTACACAGTTACAAAAGAAAAAAAAAAGTACAACCTGACACAATGAAACACTCGTCTTCTGAGACAGTTCATATCATAAATGAAAAGGATTTCCCAGGGGTCATACATTGTTCGAGAAGAGAGTAGTTATAACGCATCTTCTAATAATTATACGTGTACTGCAAAATGGCACAAGATGGCTGCCCTTCCTACTAGGACAGTATTTTTCTGAACACTCTTTTTGGCACTTCCTGTTTCTGTAGACTCACAAACTAACAGCCTCACAAGACTCTAGGGGCTTCGTCATGAGCGACATTTTTCCAAAATCGGTTGCTAACAAGCTAAACGATATGCTGTCTGTCATTAAAAGTGACGGAGAAGTAGAAAAGTAACGAGCTTTCAGTCAAAACTCTCTTGACGCAGATTTATACTCTTGCATGTATAAAGACTTCCATCCTCAGTTAAAATCTAATTTTTGCTATCACCACAATACTGACTGAACACTCGGTAAAGGAGTATTTGGTAGACACAACTAACGTCAACATAGGGAAAGAAACAGGTCAGTTTTGTTTTTACTCACGCAGGACCAATATGCGGTAAAAGTATACGTCTCGATGTTAGGAACAGGCCGTTTTTGTGGTGACAGGGAGCGTTGAAATAGAGACATGTCAAGTTCAGGCCGACCCCGAGGTTCGCCATGTCTACACTGACGACAGACACGCAGCCGGAGCTGATATTAGAGAAGCAGCAGTGTAACACGACATGTTACACAGTAAACGGAGAACAGTGTCACCGAGTCTGTGCTGGCAACTTAAAGTCCTTATTGTCTGCGTTTTTAAAAGGAATAGTTTGGCATTTTCAAGAAATGATGCTCTTTCCTTTCGGAAATTCAGACGACCGTAGTGACAACACTCATATCTGTTAATTAGAGGCAAACGCTTTTACATTAGGACAACAAATCCAAAGGCTATGCGCGGGGAGGGTTTCCAACAACTCGTGCTAATTATAGTTCAACCACTGCAGAGGAAGAGGCCACAACAACACAGTGCAATTAAATCATCCAAACCAAATATTTGTTTTCCTTTGACATTTTCACTGTTTCCTCTTTTTGTGTGCAATTGAAAAATGGCAGGATGTCGAGCGTGACATTTGCAACACGGACTGCAAAAAAAAAAAAAAAAAAGGATTAGAGCGTAGCGAGAGTGATGGAAGGATTGTTTCCAAGATTAAAAGTCACAGTGATCGTTTTTGGGTGCCGATAACTAAAAATAAGACGTGGCGGATATTGCTTTGCAGAGGAGAGTTTCGTTTTAAATAGTGCTGAGCACTAGGTTAACGCATGACGTGTTTCCATGACGACTGACCGGAAAAAAGACACGTGTGACGTCATGTTTACATGCCGCTACACCAGGCACCGTTTACCAGTTAGCTCCGTTAGCTGCATTAGCTCCTTTAGCGCCGTTAGAACACCTACAGTTGAACTGGAGCGGTCTGTTAATTAAAGGAAAAGAGCAGCGCTACAAATAACAATAGCGTACCTGTGTACTGCGTACTGCGTATGTATGCCTCTGTTTTTAAAGTTTAGCGTTACTTTAGAGACTCATTTTAACAATCATGGAGTCACGCATGTCTTTTTTCCGGTCAGTTGTCATGGAAACGCGTCATGCATCGACACTGACACTGATAATGCGCCCAGCACTAGTTTTAAATGACCTATTAGTCCCTTTAATATTTCCCATATTAAGAAGAAATCTTTTGCTAAACAAAGCTAATAACTCGAATTAATTCAAAATGAGATTGATATGAATCCACTGAAGTGTATTTAATAAAATGCCAAACTATTTCTTTAATGTTTCGCAATCCTGAATGCAGCCTGGATCAAGGTGATATTTTTTTTAAATGTTATTCTCGTCTGTGTGCGTCTCTGAGGTCGAAGGGGATTACTAGTGCAGCTCGGTGATATGTGGCATGGTCAGTGAGTTGTGTGAGGGTACTCAGGGTTAACAAATGAGAAGCCTTGGAATTCTTCCTGGTCCAGGTTGGCTATAAGCTCCTGATCTGGGGGGGTCAGCTCTGGGGGATGGCGTGTGAAAAAGCGATCAAAGTTCTCAGCGTCACGCCCACACTGCCATGGAGAGGAGAGGAGAGAGAGAGAGAGACAGAGATGGAGAGATGGAGGATGACGTGAGTTTTGATGAGGGATGTGGAGGGAAAAAATGGACAACAACAAACAAAGAGAAAAAAGAGAAATACAACTAAAAACATGGCATCAACCAATCAAATCACTTACAGCCGAAACTGTGGATTTCCATTGGTCCATACGTCAGCCAGTGATATATCAGCATCATCATTGGTGACTACACCAACAAGCTGTGTATTTGTCAGAGTAGTGACCAATGGCAGGTGATGGTTGGGTTTGGGGGATGAGCGAGCTACTTGTCTATGACTTACCTTCAAAGTTTCATTAAGTATGCTACTCCTTTGCTTACAGAGTCACAATTTAACATCTCGAATGTGTGTGTGTGTTAACGTGTGTATGTGATACTCACAGATTTAGGTTTGAAAGGTGGCTGAACCTCTTTATTTTCCAGTTTTTCCCAGTCTATGTAACGGAAGAAGGCATGCTCCTTGATGTCTCTCTCCCCCTCTGGACCGCAGCCCAGACGCTTACCTGGGTGTTTGGTCATCAGCTAAAAATCACACACACAATAATGTGAATGTTGCAGTCCAAAATTTGAAATCTATTCTCAAAACTTCAAAAAGGCATTTCACTAATTCAATCGCACTCCCCAAGCACAATGTGGCACTCATTTTTGAGGGGGTTAACGTGCATAAAAACTCTTGAAAAAATAGCGCCCCCAGAAGTCAGGTCATGGTTAGAAAAAAAGTTGTGAGTCAGGCTTACTCCAAAGTTTCTTGAGGAATTTTTGACGCAAGACAAAGTGGCCAAAATTGTCACACATCGTAGATCCTATTTTAACCAAACTTAGTAGACTTGTTGCTCTCATGATTCCAAACAAATTTCCAATGTACTTCCATTAGCTCCGCCCCACCCAGAAGTCAGCCATTTTGGAAAAACAAAAATGGCTAGTCTACGCATTTCAACAAACTAGTCCTAGCACGTTTGAGCTAGCCGCGTCAAACACGGTCCATATGTTCTCGACAAGTTAGTGATTAAAAGTTGTCAGAGGATTTTCTCTACATCAAAAGGCGTGGCCTCAGCGCTCAGACAAAATTTACGCTAAAATGGCAGGAAAGGTACTTTAAAAAAGTTTAAAACAGAACTATGTGAAATTTCTGTTGCATGGGGCGAGGGCTTTATCATGACTGTGAGTCCTACGAGCGGTCCTGCTTATTATTGTTACTATTTTTTATCCAATATCATCAGTGGGATTTTATTTTGTTTTTCTCTTGTCCTTTCTGTATTACTTAAAATGCCTGATTTTGTCTGCTTTATAAATAAAGTTTATTATTATTATATTATAATACCATATACAGAGCATTTTCTTTTAAAATAATTCTTCATTTTGTCATTTCCCATGTAGAGTTTTCCTTTCACATTTTAATTAGCTTTGACTCTTTGGTTGACACTGTGAACAGTTGGAAATTTACACAGCAGGCAGATGTGCAACAAGATTATATTGATTTGGATGTTAGGTCAAATATTCTCTCAGTCTAGATTTAGTTTTTGATAGACGCAGATAGGGAAAACATCAATCTCCACTATAGTTAATGCTCCACTGCATTCAACCAGCTAGTCGATCGTATCTTTGTTTGGTTTTGAGCAGGTTTTTTTTAGAGCTTAAGACCAGACCACAACAACAGATCACTGTGAAACCCATAAAAGCAGAGAAGGTAAAATATAATATGCAACTAATAATTTCCAAGAAATGAGCACCATATAGAGCCATAACGGTCAGTTTTGGGCCAAGTCGGCTTAACGTGTGCATCCTATGCATGTGTGTGTGAACCCTCACCCCCTTGCAGATGGCAACAGCTTCTTTGGACATGGATTTAGGGTAAGAGACGTGATGCTCCATGATGGACTGGAACAGCTCATCTTCATCCTCCCCATCAAAAGGCGGCTGCAGAGGTAAAGATAGTCTTTATAAACCGAGAAAACTATTACTACTACTAAATCACAATGGTTAGACCTAATAATACAATATATATCAATGGAACAACAATCAGCAATCAGTTCTGTTACCTTGTCTGTCTTTTTCTTTCTTGTTTGTTGTTGTTGTGCAATTTATTCTTTATAATTAACCCTAATCTCAAAATGTCCATCTGGACTTTTTTTTGCTTATTTTAACCATAAAGGGGCAGAAAATTAGTGCTTTTGCCCATTTTTCGAGAATATCTTTCAATATCTGGCAGTTATTTCAAATTTACTGCATGTTAAGAATATATTATCAATTTAAAAAAACAATGACGTTGATGAACACCAGGTTTTGTGTTAAATTTGACATTTGAACAGTGTAAGACATATTTATTGTAATAGGCTCAATGTTAAGGGTGGATTTTTGTGTGTATAACTGAAAAATTCTAATTTTCTGTTCTTATTACTGGAGTTTCCTTAAAAGAAAATGTGCCAACAAACCTGTCCAGCAAGCATTTCATACAGCAGTACCCCAAAGGCCCACCAGTCCACAGATTTCCCATAAGGCTGATAAGCTATAATCTGAAAGACACAATGGTAAAAAAAAACGGTAAATAAAAAAGCAGCAGTCAACTAATAAACATCACAAGTAAAAAAAAATACCTCTGGAGCGATGTAGTCTGGCGTTCCACAGAAAGTCTTTGTGGTAACGCCATCCAACATGTTCTCTTTACACATGCCAAAGTCTGCAATCTTTATATGGCCCTCAGAGTCCAGCATCACATTGTCCAGCTTTAGATCCCTAACAACACACACACACACACACACACAAATGGGTATTTGACACAATTGTTTTGTGAAATGCTTGTTGATTGCACCGAGTGACTCACGCTGACTCACCGATACACAATGCCTTTGGAGTGAAGGAAGAAGAGTCCAATGGCAATTTCTGCAGCATAAAACCTGAAATACAGACATTTTGTGAGCAAATTTGAGTCCGTGTTGGCCGTATATACACAACACGGTACGCGGCGCGTGCAAAACATGACATTTATAATGTTAAAAACCGCACATTTCCTCGCAACTTTAACCATAAGGAAATGCTAACTCAGCTAACCCAACATTTAAAATGCTCAAAAATCAGCTTTGAGATTTTTTGATTATTAAAACAAGATTTCTGATTGTTTTAGCTTCTTAAACGTGAATATTATCAACAAATTGATCGATTACGAAAATAATCGTTAGTTGCAGCCCTACACACAACCTTTTTATGTTCAAAGTAAATCATATTTTAAATCAGTGCTGGGCACAAGGTTAACGCACGTTAATGCATGAAGTGTTTCCATGACGACTGCCTGGAAAAAGACGCCGAGACGTCATGTTTACGTGTCGCGACACCGGAGTCCAGGCACCGTTTACCAGTTAGCTTCATTAGCTCGTTTAGCGCCGTTATCGCGCCTACAGTCAAACTGGAGCAGTCTGTTTATCAAACGAAAAGAGCAGCGCTACAAAGAACCAGCGTACCTGTGTACTGTGTATGTGTGCCTCTGTTGTTTTATAGTTTAGCGTTACTTTAGAGCAGGGGTCACCAACCTTTTTGAGTCAGAGAGCTACCTTAAGGGTAAAAAATAATATGGAGGGCTACCATATAATATTTTTTTTGTTTGTTTACCATTTAAATGATTAATATTATGCATTCAACTGCATACACATTCATTCCAGTGCTTACTCCTAACGATTACCAGTTTTTATAAACAATATCAAAGATATTTTACTGACAGATCATACGGATACATGCAAGTGAGATGAAGTGAGCCCGCGGGCACCGTATTGGCTGCCTGCGGGCTACCAGGTGCCCGCGGGCACCACGTTGGTGACCCCTGCTTTAGAGACTCATTTTACCAATCTGGAGTCACGTAAACATGGCGTCACACGCGTCTTTTTCCGGTCAGTCGTCATGGAAACATGTCATGCACTAACCTGCGTCAACAAGTTAGCGCGCCCAGAACTCATTTTAACTAACCCTAACCCTTTATCAACTTAATGCATAAACTTCAATTCATTGCCCCCTTTAATGTGAAAAACAGAGCACAGAGGATCAGACGAGAGCAGAGAATGATGTCAAATGAGAGGATAAAAGGGTACAAAGAGCAGAATTTGAACAAGTGTTACAGTCACATTAAAACATCTCATTATTCAACTCCTCTCTGTGCGTGTACTCACACAGCATGAGGCTCCTTGAACTTGCCGACCTGCTGGATTTGGTACATGAGGTCTCCTCCGTTTATGTACTCCATCACAAAGTACAATCGGTCCTAGAGCACAAAGACGTAACGGGTGAGGTGTTTCTGCATGTGCTCGTCGTTCTCTGTTAATGTTAATGATGTCGTGCTGCTCTACCATGGTTTGGAAACACGAGTGCAGCTGAGTGAGGAAGGGTGGTTTCCCGGCCAGAGCGAGGACTCTTTTCTCCACCATGGTGCACTCCACGTCGTCGTCCTGGATCACCACGTCTTTCTTCAAGATCTTGACGGCGTACAACTCATCCGTGCCCTTCCTCTCTGCCAGCATCACCTGTGGAAATAAAAGTCAAGTTTTCATTTGTGAAAATGAAATATCAGGACACACTTTTCCATCATGAGGCACCATTGTGAATCACCTTGCCAAAGCTGCCTTTTCCCAGAACCATGATGAAGTTGAAGTCTGAGAGCTTGACGCGGTCCTGGTTGCCATTGCTGTCGTACTTGTACACCGAGGAGGACGAGGAGGAGTCTGTGGGTTTGCCTGGACCAACCCGTGCCCTCTACGGAGAGAAGGAAGAAGATTATTAAAGGGGATTACAAAACCACAAAGGACAAATTAAACCTGCATCCATTTTGGATATGTTACTATGCGCTGCCTTGCCTCAAACTTTTGCCGTAGCTCTTCGTTGCCCTCCTCTCCTTCTGGCTGCACAGGAACATTAAAGTATTCTCCTTCCTCCTGAGATAGCATCTTAAACCTAATCCACAGAATTAAAGCACAGCGATGTCAAGGATTATCTGCAGACTGTGACAAAAAAGCTGTTGAGATAAATCTTCTGGGTTTCAGTGTCCAGTCTCCCATTTCCTCATTTCTGTCTTCTTACCATCCATCTATCCCTTGTTTCTGTAGCTCTGAGATCCCGAAGGAGAGGGATCCCATGAAGTCGTTCCTGCTGGTCAAATCCCAGTCCCACACCTCCACTGACAGACGGCGGTCTTTGTCACTTTCCTTGAGGTTGCTAAGAAATGAGAGAAAAGGGGGATGACAGAGGAAAGGATAGATAGTACATTATTAAACACACACATTTTATCTCAAAGCCACAACGAAGCCTGTCTCAGTGTTTACACTACCGTTCGAAAGTTTGGGGTCACTTAGAAATGTCCTTATTTTTTAAGGAAAATCCCTTTTTTCAATGAATATTACATTAAATGAAACAGATGTATGAAACTCTATACATTGTTAATGTAGTAAACGACTATTCTAGCTGCAACGTCTGCTTTTTAATGTAATATATACATAGGTGTATAGAGGCTCATTTCCAGCAACCATCTCTCCAGTGTTCTACTGGTACATTGTTTGCTAATCATGTTAGAAGTCTATTGGATGATTAGAAAACCCTTGAAAACCCTTGTGCAATGATGTTAGCACAGCTGAAAACAGTTTTGCTGGTTCTTTGACAAACGGGCAAAATTATTATTTCAAATAAAAATCATTATTTCTAATCTCGTCAATGTCTTGACTATATTTTCTATTAATTTTGCAACTCTTTTGATGAATGAAAGTGTGACTTTTAATGAAAAACACGAAAAAACTGTATAGGTGACCCCAAACCTTTGAATGGTGGCATGTTCATTGTTTTCTCGGCCGCGGCTAGTTACCCTCTCAAAGCGGAAACCATCAAGAGAACGGCAAATTTCCCACAAAAATCTGACCGAAAGGCTGCAACTGGTTTTTAAATGTGATACAGGGAACAATTCATATTTTTAAGTTCTGTCAATAAAGCTCCTGGTCATAAAGTTATTATTTGTATGACAATTAATCGTCATCTAAATGTCATGAAGGTGAGACAGCCGTCATATATGCGTCTATTGAAACTCTGCAGCATTGACAGTTTGTCAGAGCCTGTGTCTTTCTGATTAGAACAGAACAGCCCTGAATAAACAACAAGCAGAAGCAGGAAGAAGAACGAGGACAGGGTCACTTGTATGAGCTCCAGTTAGCCGCTCGATTATGTAACTGAAAACGAGGACAGTAGAGTTGCTTTGTAGCAAACAAAATCATGCTCAAACAACGCCAAAAATAAACTGATCAGGTGCACGAGAAGATATGGTACAGAAAAAAAAAATCAATGTCTCACAAAGTGAAGGTCTCATTCCAGGTGGGGTTGAGGCAACATTTGATGGTCTTGGTCTTCTGCTTGCTCTCACTCTTTGGATCTGGGATGAGTTTGAGCTTGACGTACGGGTCTGACAGACCATTGGGGTCCATGGGCACCAGGTTCCTCGCCTCTTTGACTGTGAAGCGGAGGACGTGGGAAGACATGGATAAAAATAAGTTAGACAGCGAGAGAGAGATGTTAGGACTTTGTCCTTCGCAGAGGACGGCAGGGGGTGAAGTGGGATTCGGTCCTGCCCTAAATAACCGCGGATACATTTGACAACACTTAACAACAGTTTAGTTTCTGTTCCATAATCAATCCACAGCTGTCTGAGAGAGAGGGAGAGGGAGAGAGGCAGCACGTGGCTGCACATCACAGTGATGTGGGTCAATCGTTGCACCATCGATCGACTAATGGACTTTCCAGTTTTAGTCTTAGGCCGATAAAGAGCACTGGGAGGTGTTCTCTCTCCTCCCTCTCTTGCTCTCCCTCTTTCTGTGTGTGTGTGTGTGTGTGTGTGTGTGTGTGTGTCAGACAGCAAACGTGAACGTAAAGAGGCAAACAGACGGGGCGAGCACTCACTGATGACGGTGAGCGTGTCCTCGGTGATCTGCGCAGAGATCTGGATGCGTCCTCTCCTCTCGGTGTGATCCGTGCCACACAGGCTCGGGACGTTGGCCACACATCGCTTGTGGATGTTCATCATACAGTCTGAACACACACAAAAGAAACAAATCATTGCAGGTTTCAACAAGTCAAATTTAAGACTTTTTAAGACCATAATTAATATAATTTCAGACCCATTTCAAATCCATACTGGCAAAAAAGTACAAAAGACATGAAGGAGAATTGGAGGCTGAAAATCTTTGAAATTCGGCTTAGCTGTGGGCTTTCATTAAGTTTTCTCCGCTGCTATGCTAAGCTGTAACACACCACGGCGCGCGCATTCTACACTAGCTAGTGGTGCTCGATAAATTCTCACCGGGCAGCACAGGTGGCCTACTTTAGTTCCGTGTTGTAGTTATGTTATCGCATCCTCAAAAACAGAAACATTTCAAAGTGAGACTGAAGTTTATGCATGTTTTAAATAAAAGTAACGTTGATAGATTTTTAAGACCTTTCAAAATTGTATTTAAGACCTTTTATGAGATTTTAGGAGAATTTAAGACATTTTAAGGCCTTAAAATGAAATTATTGGATTTAAGACTTTTTAAGACCCCGCGGATACCCTGAGATCACAAAATGCGGAAGGATTTTAAGCAAGCAAAAGTAGAGTCAATGTTCGTGCAAATAAACTTTAACCCTTTAAAGAGTTAAACGTTTAAAATGAGGACGATACAAATCATCACTCCTCTAAAATAAACCTGCATTTTCACAATATGCATGACAGATAAGTCATTCCAAGCCTCCTTGAGAACTTGTCTCTACATGTAATCTCTGTGGTGTTGACGTGTCCTTAAAACGTTTCCACGGTGCAAAAACCTTGTACTCTCTTGAGCTCGATTGTTTAAAAAGACCATGCCTGAAATAATTTACTTCGATTTAGATTCATTTTCAGATAAAGAGGCACGATAAAGAGTGTTTTTGATGTTAAAAAAAAAGTCCTCAGACTGTCCACTAGATGTCACTGGATTCCAGCCCTTAAAGCTCCAGTGAAGACGGTCAACCGCTTACTGCACATATGGTGATTCATTTGAATCTTGAAACATGATGCCATATATATGTTCGCTACTTCAATATAAAATAAACAGAAATGTTGCTTTCATCAGCTCTGAATGAAGTTTAAAGACTTTCTGATGAGGATTGTGGTGACTGACAAATGACATTTACTGATTTTATTTTGAAGAGTAAAAGACATTGTGATACACGAGGCAAGGAAAACTGCTAAATCAAGTAAATAATGACAATTTGCAGGTGGACGTGACCTACACGTGCCTTTTTAAAAAACACATACGGTGTGTGAGAGGTGTTTTGGCCATAATACAACCCTTATTTTGAGTATTTCTCTAAAAAGGCCCATTTATTTTGCCAACAGGGTTTTTTAGACTTAAACACAAAATTGTGTAAACCTGCTATAGATAAAGCAGCCAACACGTGTTAAGACGACGTCCATTTGTACAGACTCTGTCCCTCTCAGACACAGACAAACACAGATGGATTAATTTTGTACTTACGGTCACATTTCATGCCCTGGTGTATCAGCCCGTAGAGGAGGGAGCCACAATGGTCACAGAAGGTGGGGCTGGAGTAAGTGTGGACCTTAAACTTGTGTTTACTACGAGGGTCCTGCACATTTAGAGACACCAAAGAGAGGACACACATTATTCAGTACGAGAGAGGGGTCCAGGTGGAAGAGCTGCAGGCAACAGTTTGCATCAATTAGTAATCAAATTCTTAAAATACATTTCAGCCTCTTAATAAAATGAGACTTTTTTTCAATTCCTCGCAGACAAAACAAGACATATTAGAGGTCACTTTGAGGATTGGGAAACATCAATCAATACTTTACTATTCTACAGTGCAGCATTTCTGGAACAAACAACTATAAATAATTAGAGCTGCAACGAACGATTATTTATTTTTATCTTTGGACCATAAAATATAAGAAAATGTCGAAAAATGTTGTTTGGTGTTTCCCAATCAACTTTTGACATTGACGTCATAATGTTCTTGAATGTCTTATTTTGTCTACAAGATCAAAATGTATCCATGATTTTCTTTGTTATATGGAGATATCAAAAAAAGACACTCAAACCAATTAATCATTTATCAAAATGGCAGTCATTGGCAGTCCTATAATCAATAATACAACAATTAGAAAGTGCTAGCTGCAGCCCTGCCAGGTGGTTTTCCCCCTGCAGTTCTTCTATTGATTGAAAACGGAACAGTAACATATTTAAGGCCGTGTTTTCCCATGACCCAAATAAGGTATCGTAATCCATGTTTTTTGTTGCGTTGCTCTCATTCAGCCGTGTGTGTGTCGTTTATGAGTTAGAGGCTCCTGATATTGCATGATGATGATGATGATGATGATGTAGCCCGGATTACAGTACGTGTGCGTGTGTGCGCGTTCCGCTCGTGTGTGCGTGGGTTTTCTCTGGGTACTTCAGCTTCCTCCCACGGTCCAAAGACATGCAGATCGAGGTTACTTGAAAAACTCTTAACTGACAGTGTGTAGCAAACTGTCCAGGGAGGAAGAACCGTGCAATCTCCTATAATGGCCCTCAAGGACAAGCAGAAGAAAGGATGGATAGAAATATATATATATAGATAGATGGATGAATAGATGGATGGAATTATGTTTTAACAGCTACCTCTACAGACAAGCTACATCTTCTCTACATCACCCATTTTTTTTTATCCACCTTTCAGTTCAAGCAGTCATTAATAGCCATTAAAACTGCACCTTATCTCTATTTATCTTGCACCTTAAAATACACATATTGCATATGGTGTATAGTGCTACAATGCTTGCTAGCTATCCCCTAGCATCCCTATGTTCCCCGGGTCCTATGTTCCCCGCTTTTCCCCCAAAGGGATCTTCCGTTTCTCAGTTATTACGGAGATTTTTCAGGTCTCTACCTTGTGTTACGGTTGCTGTTAGGGTAACGGTGACGGGTAGGGTTAGGGGATGTAGCGCGTCGTCACATGACCACAGCTCTGTGGCGAAAATTACGTGCGGAAGCATACAAAAACACCATGCATTAGTTTTTGTAGCTTTCAATACGAAACTTTCATGGAAATTATATTATTGGACCTGTTAAGGAAAAGCAGGGAACATAGCTATGCTCCCACTAGCTAGCTATCAATCTAGCTAGCTAGCTGGCAATTTATCAAATCAAATTTTATTTATATAGCCCACAATTACAAAACACTGTTTGTCTCAAAGGGCTTTCACAGGGTTGGTAACATCCTCTGTCCTTAGACCCTCGACCAGGGTAAGGAAAAACTAATTTATCTAGCTAGCTAGCTAACTATCTAATAGTGATTGGCCTCAAACACTGCAGTTCAACAAATTGGAATTATTATTATTATAATTTTTTTTTAAGCAGTTGAATGAAAAAAAATCTGATTTGAAAAGTGAAGCTTGGAAGGAGGGGCAGAAGTAGCAGTTAGCCACCAGGGGGCGACTCTACTGAATGCAAACAGAGAAGTCTGTTTGGATTGAAGTCTGCGGGAGAATAACCAAATTTTTCACATGATTTATAATGTTAGTAAACATTCTCCTGAAGAGTTGACGTCTAATCACTAGTTTCAGGTTTTCTTCAATGGAACATGATGTCAATTTTGTAAATTATGTTCCCTTTTATGAGGAAAATAGACAATGGGTTCAAAAAGTGACATGGTGCCAGTCAAAGTGTTTTGTAACCCAAAAAACTACGTTCATTATAACAGAGTGTAGGCTAAAAAAAAAACACACACACACAGCGAGGGGTTGAGCTCAAACTACAAAAAGCATCCTGTAATCAACAGTACACACGTGTCTGCCTAAATTTAGCCTCCATTACATGAAAACAAAAACACAATATTCTGATAAAGAAAACAACAGCGAGGAGGAGATAGAAATAACAGTTTTGATAATGTAACAAAAACAAGGAAAGAAAATCAAGACATCAGTGGACATTCAGGCAAAGATTGGTGCTGAGTCACCGACGGCTGGTGTGTGTGTGTCTGTAATAGACCGAGAGGATAATTTGATTCAAACCTCACTCTTGACTGATACTCACAACTATAAAAAGCTTTTTAAGGGTTTGATTTAAGGATATAGACTTGGGTTAAGGTTAGGTTAATGTCCCTGTAAAGCAAATACAGAGATTCTACTCTTCACACATTATATATTATGTCAGACAACTGTGGAGTTAAGAATTTAAAATCAGTTTCTCTCACTTCCTCACATGCTGTAACCATATATGTAACCAAACCATCAGCATGCTTTATTGGCTGGTTGATCATTCGCTCATGAGTAACTGCACCTGCTACACACAAATGTCTTTGTCCTGCAATGAGTCTTACATGGATGCAAAAAAACACACACAGAAAACCTGCCACTGTATTTACATTTCCTAAAATGAGGTGGAGAAGAAGAAGAACAGAAAGAAGGGCAGCTAGACTTGTGCTGTGAGGCTGCAGGTGCCGTGTTGGTAAAAAACATGGGAAAAAATGGTGAAAATGCCGTATTTGTTGCAATATTTTCACCCTAATTATTTTAAAACACCTAAACTTTTTAAATCATTTAATCACAAAAAGGTTTTGCATACAGTTGTGTGGAAAGATCAAATCTGTTGAACTGCTGATAGATAGCTAGCTAGATAAGTTGATAGCTAGCTAGCTAGATTGTTAGCTAGCTAGATAGATAGATAGATATATAGATAGATAGATGCATGACATGTTTCCATGACGACTGACCGGAAAAAGACGCGCATGACGTCATGTTTACGTGCCCCAACACCGGAGTCCAGGCACCCTTTACCATTTAGCTCCGTTAGCTGCATTAGCGCCTTTTAGCGACGTTAGCGCGCCAACAGTCGAACTGAATCTCTCTATGCTCTCTTTTTAAAATTTAGCTTTACTTTACAGACTAATTTTAACAATCCGGAGTCACGTAAACAAGACGTCGCACATGTCTTTTTCCGGTCAGTCTTGTGTTAACATTTGACAGGACTACTATATACTATATACAATACGTGTATTTTAAGGTGCAAGATAAATAGAGATGAGGTGCAGTTTTACTGTATCACAGAACAGTGGTTTTGCATTTGTGATGGTATGCATTATGTCTTTGAGTGTCCACAGTAAGGATGGTGTGCAGGAATGTGTGTGTGTGTAAAAATCTGTGCCACACACACATGTGCACGTGTGTGTCAATGAGAGATATTGGCTCATTAACCTGAGGCAGCCAGGCGGCACATTTTCTCCTCACTGACATGTCTATGTGATTTGGAGCCAACAGGTCAGCAGTGGAGAGCGCGGAGATTACCTGTGTGTACCAGGTATTTCCTCATGTAGTGGGGACCTAAATCTGTTCACACAGTCACATTATGGGGACAAAACCCAAATCCCCATCATGTAAATTAGCATTAGTAAGGTTAGAGTAAGTCTCCAGGAAGTGAGTGCAAGTCAATCAAAAAACTTAGAAACCTAAGGAAGTGAGGACTTTTTGGCTTGTCCTCACATTTCTGTCACCCCTTAAAGGACCTTTCGTGGGTTAAGACATGGTTTTAGGGTTAGGCATTAAAAGTTTTTTTTACACTTGGTCAAATAAAGAACAAACTAAAAAACATTATGATGCTGCTGTATTCAATTTGACCAGTTCTATTTTTATTCATTTGCTTTTTTCAGATCTTTTACTCATTGATAGAAACACTGTAAAGAGCAGTGTAGGGCTTTTATTTTTAACTTCTTCTGTTGTTGTGGGACATGTATCTCAGATCCACTGTCTGATGAATGACATCAACATTTATCTCTGGAAATGAGTACAAAACTGCAAGTTTTTTGGATGAATTGGCTTTTTAAGGTTAAAGGGGCCATATGTAAGAATGTGGCCAAAAATGGTTACTACATTCAAATTCAAAGTACCAAGGTCTTTTAGGTTTAGTTTTCTGACGTAACTGGCAACCCGTTGATGCTCAGCAGCTGAGACTCTACTGACTGCAATGATTGGTAGACGGCGGTAGGTGGCGCCACATGCCAAAACATGATTTGCAGTCTGCAAACAATTTTTTTTGTGCAAATATTTTGGCTGTACTGTTGTTGTTGTTGAGTTCAGTTTGTTATATGAACATTATTCATCTGTTGTTGTTCTGTGACATATTAGGAGGACTTTATGGCCAGTTGCTTTAGATTTATTACATAAAGCACCTTTAAGGTAAGGGGCTAGGGAATGCATTATGTCAACGAGTGTCCTCACTGTGTGTGTGTGTGTGTGTGTGTGTGTGTGTGTGTGTGTGTGTGAAGTGTCTTTGGAAGGACTCATTTCAGTTTTAAACCACTGTCGTAAGGACTAAGGCTTTATCAGATTTAAGTTCAGGGGTTTAGTCCTCACAAGTGCAACAAGACAAAATGTATGTGTGTTTCCATTAAGGAGGGCAGACAGGAAACACACGGCAGTGCACACACAGACGCACACACACACACACTAAAAGCAGCTGCTGATCTTGCTAATGTTATTAACAAGTGTGACTGAAATCATTAACTATCAGCACGATTAATTTTTAACTTGAACACGAGTGATCTGCTTCAGTGCGCAGACAAAAAATAACAATACACCAAGTATGACTGAATGAATGAAACAAGTTGTATACATGTGTTTTTTTGTTGTTTTGTTTCAAACTTACATCTGACGCAGGTCCCTTGTCGGCCCCAGGACACGAGAAGGTGACAAACTCATGACAGCGTTTATGGACTACAAAACAGCACACTGAGGAGAGAGAGAGGAAAAAAAGCAATAATTATCAACTCGTGTTTTCTCACAATGACAAACAATAACACAACAGCAACAAATACGTGACTCAATGTCAATTTTGTGACATTAATCTCTGCGCAACGGGCCGCTCGTATATAGGCACTTACCCCTTCTCGCTATCAATGTCAATGTATATTTAGTGTTTCGCTGCTTCAGTTTACGTTATTTTGATTTTGTCAGTTCACAGCGCGATGGAACATCTCACTATCACACTCCATAACATTAAAGCTGCAAAAGGAAACTTCCCACGTCGACGGTCTCTGAAGGCAGCAGGCTCCGATTTGACTGTAGTGACTGACTGGGAGAAAATGTGCTGCATGTTCTCGGCCGAATATAGCACATGGATGATGGGTCCCTACAGAAACTGCAGAGACACAAAGTACTTTATATCTTTGGAAGGACACTCAGTCACGGAGTCCTTTTTCCTGAATTCATGGGACACATTTATGCAACAATCTCCTCAGAATATTCATAAATTATTCTTGCAGGAAATGGTTGACTTTTGACTTAAAAAGTTAATGATAAAGATAGGGATGATTCAATTCCAGTTTTTCACTGCATATAAGGATACCCGTCTTTGTTATATGTAAATGGTTTGTATTTATATAGCGCTTTTCTAGTCTTGGTGACCACTCAAAGCAGCTTTACACTACAGCTTTGCTATTCACCCATTCATACCCATTCACTCACACGTTTATACAGCACATCTACAATTACCATCACTCACTCATCTTTCAAAGTTGAAAGACGCCTCGCTCTACCACTGAGCTATCATCGTTCCTGAAGTCTTATCACAGCTCTTTTCACCCAAAATAGCTAATCCATTAAATATGACGAGTGTGTTGATTCATGTGCCACTGAGCGATAATAAACTAAGTATAGTGGCGCTTTTCCACTATACAGTTGTAACACAGCTTGGCACGGCTTGACTTTCCTTGCTTATCGTTAATGGAAAAGCAAAAACATGTTTTTTTTTGCTTTTCCATTAGCGATAGTGCTTTGCTCGTCACTAGTTTGTTGTATGTTAGGGTCGCGTATAAAAGCAGCAGTTTGGTGCAGCCATGGTATGATGACTCCGCCTACTATAGTAGGTACACAACCAAACTCATTCTTGAGTCCAAGTGAACATCCATCCATCCAACTTCTACCGCAGACAAACCCGGCTGACATAGGGCCAAAGACGGGGTTCACCCTGGACAGGTCACCAGTCCATCACAGGACCACATAGAGACAAACAACCATCCGCGATGTCCTGTTTGCCCAATCCCCAACTCGGATTTCCACCAAAATCGTACTCATGAGAAATGACAACCCAATAACTTCTGCTACAAAGGCTGTAAGAAATATACAGCTGTAAAAATCCTAAGCAACCAGATAAAAATGAAAAACAGAAGGGAATCAAGGACACCACAAGAAACGCAGCAAAGACCAAGCACTAGACATTTCAGTTTGAGGACATAAATCTGCTTCTGTTTCCTTTTGAAAGTGTCTGTTGTGACTTTAGACAAGACAGAGAATTACAATGAACTCCTCTCAGGGTGGATTGGTTCGTCTGACTGAAGCACAGTATGTTTCATTTACATGTTTATTAATCGGCTAATGTCTGGGGCCACATTTTTTTGAGGTTGTTAATTCCAATGATTGATCAGGGAGTCCTGAGTCTAATCACTTCAGATTCTGACTCTGAGGACACATTCGAGATGGACTGTTCTGAACAGTAGTTTCGCAGGGACTGACACCAAACCCAGTACTTTTAGTCATAAAAAGGTCAGACGAGACGTTTGACAGGGATAAAAATGAAAAAACGGATTTTGAGTCACTGAATATATTGCACTTATTAGGGTAAGAATAGCCTTTGGGTGTGTAGTAAATGGCTCAGTAGCAGTTGGACTGGATGTTGTTCAGGCACGCACTTTGAGGGTTTGGGATTTTGAAGATAAGCACATCACGCAAGCCTGTGTGAAATTTAATCCATGTTGTCACGGTGGTGGCAGAAAAATTCAGTGAAAGAGGAATATTCTTTTTGAGTTATAATAGGATTTCATTCGTAGGTAAGTGATGAAGGCTTTTCAGTCACTCAGCCGACAGTCTGGTGATGCACCTGTACTTGAGACATTCGTCTAAATTACAGTACAATCAATATGACACGGGCGCAGCACCAGCCTGAGTGCTCAGAGAGCTGGGGCCTTATCGTTGCACTTCAGTTTACTCAGGCATACATTGATGATAACAAGTGCATCCATCTGTGCGGACTGGTTATCGTCCAACATGGAGGAACTTCCTCGGTGTGCCTGTTGATGTGAAACTGTCGAGCCGCTGTGCTCTTCCTGGCGGCTTATGGCTAAAAATCCTGTTTGGATCGGCGATGATTTGCAGTCAGACGGAACGGGGTGGCAAGCGTAGACTCGACTGAAGGGCTCAGCCTGGTTGCTAGGCAACAGAGCAGAGACCTCAGCAGGTCACTAGGCCCGTCTTTATTATGTACACTCACACTCCGTGTGTGTGTGTGTGTGTGCGCGTGCAGGTGTGCGCGTGTGACAGAGCAGATTTGTCAACAAAACGCTGTGTAAAGTGTGACTGTGTCGTTCAGTGTGTTTTTTTTCTGCCACTCCACTTCTGTATTTCTGACGCACTGCAAAACACACAAATGAATTCTCCGCCCCCTCACATCGCCTCAAACCCAGCTGTGCCCCAACCCTTCCTGCCCACACACACACACACACACACACAAACACACACACTCGGTTTGACTTTATTTCTTCTTCTCGTGTGTCTCATTGTCTGTTTTTCGCCCTTTAAACGCCACACTATACTCACAGTTTGTTCACTGGCATTATACCGTGATAAGAGAGTTCAGCTGTGCTATACCCTGTTTCACCATCTTCACACCCCTGTCTGCTGTGTGTGCTATTGGTGAGCGTTCTGACTGTTGGGACCCACACCTGTACAAGTAAACACACACACACACACACACACTCGGCTCTCAGCTGCTTAACTGCTTGAAAGCTGTGGAAAGTGCCGGCAGTTACCACGGAGCCTCATGAAAATGTAACAAGAGTGTGAATAATTAATATTAAACCAGAGCCCGGTGTCAGTGTGTGTGTGTGTTTTGTTAAAATGAATTCTTTTTTAATTAATCTTTTAAAGCATAAGTGTTCCTAGAATTGCATTTTATACTTATATCTCAAATATGTTTTAATGTATTAATTACATGTTTCATTGAAAACAAAATCAGCGTAAAAAAAAGAAGAAGTCCAGTATAAATCCAGCAGATTATTTAAATAGGGTTCTGGCGATCGTTATGTTCACGTATTCGTCTGTGGTTATCAGGATGGATTTGTCCTTCGTTTCCTTTTGACCCAGAGTCAGATCAACTGTTGCAGTTTGCAGCGCGTTTGATCCTCGCTCCGCTGTGCTCTGATCGAGGTAACCCAGGCTAAAGAGCAGGAGAAACATTAGCCTTTGAGCCAAATGCACTCAAATTGCTCTGTTCGCAGCACCTACTCAGTCATTTCCATTTCATTTTGTTTTTAATATCCCAACAAACCAGTGCCTTTTCATTTTTAGTTGGTTACGTAATACTTTATTATGCACAATGTGGACAATAGGTGGTCAAACAGTGCCATGGGCTGGATCACTCATTACTGTATGTCTTTTTTGTCAGGGCTCAACAGATGAGTATAGATCTGACTGCAGAGTCGGTGAAGTGGAAGAGTCACCACGGGCGCCTGCTTTTCTTTGAACCCGCAAAGCTTCCCGTGATGCTACAGATTTAGCTGTGAGGCTAAATGAAGCTGAGCGGGCATGTGGATCACGTGAATGACGTCATGCTGAAATATTCCTCAAGTCTTGATCAATTATGACAAAACCTCCTCCTGCCTAGTGTGCCTTTAACCATGTGATAATTTTTCCCATGTAGGTTGTGATTTAAGTCATTCCCGTCATCCACCGCTATCCAAGTTTTCCCCAAGAGGGACACAAATAATCTAATATAATTAGTTTCGGTGAGAATGTTACTAACAAAATTGAATAATGAAGTACAGTTAATTTAAAGCTCTCATAGAACGGAAGTACCAATCAACGCTGTTTTCTTGGTGTGTATCTGTGCCGTTTATGAAGCCCTGAAGGTTCGAAACAAACAGTTCAGCCACTGCTGAGAACCCAGTCTGGTTACGTAAACAGCATTTCTCCTGAACAGCAGATCCTCCTGCTAGTCCGGGCACATCCGGTTGCGTACATTGAACCGCAGAAGACGAACGTCCGTTGTGGAGGTGTTTCACGAGCAACACAGTGTCTTCTGACTCTGGGTCCGACTCCGGGTCAAAGGCGTAAAAGGGACTGCGATTATTAATATAAGCTATTTTTAAACACTGTTAAAACAATGTTTTGATAATGAGTAGCAGTGCATATTCCAGAGGGGGGCGCTGCGCTTCTGAGAGCTGGTGTGCAAATTACGTCACTTCCAGGTATTGGCCACAAGACAGAATCACAAGACAGATGGGAAAGCCCTCGCTGGCTGGCCAATCACAACCCAGTCTGTCTTCTGGGGGTGAGATTTCAGTCTGAAACAGTGCAGCTGACGAGAGCTTCAGTGAGGAGAGCTTTCTATCGGCTGATTTACAGCAACTAGGAGGTTTTTGACGATAAAAACAAGTTAATGTATGTAATTAGACATCCATGACTCACATATTATGTGCGATATGACCACTCTATGGGAGCTTTAAAAATAATGAGCACTGGTTGTTGTTGTAAAAAGTAAGGTCTGCTAAAAACATTGATCTCTAAGGGCTGTGTTAACGCAGGGCATAAGAAGAAGAAATTAGCAGGTCTGTCTGAACACCTGATCAGAGCTAAAGCTGCAGTCATTTGACTCGGGGGTGAACGGCAATTATAGACATTCAAAGAGGTCAAAAACATTTTAAAACCCAGGATTAAGATGGTGTTTTTTTTGGATTGTTCGACTAACCTACTTTCTTACATTAAAGAAGCTGCCCTAACATTACCAAACATAAGTTCCTTCCCTCATCTGACGCTTCCCCTTGGTCTCTATAAAGACCCTCTTACTTTCTCATTTCAAAGGATCAAAGACTTCTCCCAAGTGTTCCAAGTCAGTTGGAATCTGCAATGTTGCATCACTGCTCCCTTCAATAGTCCAGATGTAAACCTAAATATACACTTTCTCCCATCTACCATCGCCGTTCTCAATCATATCTTTCTGAACAACATTAAGGTCTGCCGACACTTACATTTTTTTTAAATAAATAACAACTGAAGACACAACCAGGCTGATGGAAGAGTCAATCAACACCATTCGCCCACTCTTCCAGTCTTGTTTTGAGCGCTTGACTGCTGACCAGTGGCAATTGGTGGCCTCGGGCAGACCAGACATCAACACCAAACACATATTGGCACACATGCTGGTGAAAGTTCTCGGCGACCTCTCAGGCGTCTGGTCGAATCCAGGTGTGAAGCGGAATCGGCTGCACGAGAGCGTGAACAGCTCGGTCACGCTCAGTATCAAGGAGACTCTCGGGATCAAGTCAGTGCACAGTCCCAGCACTGACAAACTAACGGAGTTGATTTCCACAGAGGTCGAAGAGTTAGTGAAGACGCCGCGAACACAAACTAGGATCACTACCCCGCACAGACTTAACGCTATGATTATTCTGCTGTGCAACATCCTGGAGGCAATGGCAGGGAAGCAAAAAAAGCAATGCAAGAAAGTAAAACAAAGTATATTCAGGAGGAAACAGACCACCACGTGCCAGAGCACACAGTCTGTCCAGGATATCATCCTTGACGAGGTGAATCAGATCCTTAAACCCATTCTGGATGATATGTCGCGCACAGAGTACAAAATGCTGAAAGAGGAGTTTGCTGCCGATATCGCAGACATCGCTCAGACCGTTACGGAGTCCATGAGGTCACAGGGGACAGGAGGTCCTAAATCCCAACAGCAGAGTCACAACCTGGTCCAAGTGAACGTGAAGATCTGCGACTTTTTTGCAAAGATGTTCATCAGAGCCTCCATGTGTCAAATAACGTCACAAATAAAAGCCAAGTTCACCAGAGAGGCCAAAGCCACAGACAGCGAGTCATTCAGGTCATTGATGGTCAGTGTTGAATATGTGCTGCAGACGACTGACGAAACGACCCTGAGCGCCCAAACCTGGCAACTCAGCACACTGCTCTACACGCACGTCACCGGTCAGACGCGGCAAACGAGACGCAAGGCACCCGTCGCCGTCCCTCGACGACATTACAGCATGTATCTCGATATACGTGGCAGAGTGATCCGTTTCCTGTCACTGTTTTGGTGGTGGCTGAGCAACCAAGTCATCTCCGCAGTGCAATGCTCAATTTAACAAAACACTGTGGCAACGCTACACAGCTCCCCGGGGTCACAATCAAGGAGGGAGGAAGGAAGCGTCACCTTTTTAAAAAAAACGGTGCTGAATTTGAGCAGGACACTGCAGAACTAAACAATCCTCTCACAGCTGTCATGACGAAACTCTGCAATAATGACCGCCTGGAGGACAAAGACGGATGGATCTCTGTTTCAGACTAATCTTTTGGTAGATGGAATTTAAAGGCACCAACTACGTTACTTCAAAAGATGTTGACAGACTATAGAAGTCAACTGTATCGCGATGCTTGGGTGCTGATTGCGTCTCAACGCGATTTATTGCAATATCCTAGTATAGTCATATTTCCAAAAATCAATGCAGATCGCACATCAGTTATTTAGACATTTAAATAAAGTGAATGGAAGTGTGGTTCACAGCATATACAACAGATTCTTTTTAAGTTAACTGCTACATTTCGCTTCCCCTGCTAATACTAAAATAAACACAATAAGACCAAGTAAGAAAAATGTGTTCTTTCTTTCTTTTTAGCTTTCAGTCTTTACTGAGCTGGTGCTGTAAGAAAATTAAATAAAATGCTGGGTCAAAATGAATAGAGCCTCTTAGAAAAAAGTGCGAGCCTTCAAGTTAAAAAGCTTAAAATGAAAGTGGAAATTGTCTTTTCAAAGTATTCCTCATTCTGTTGTGAATGGCAACAAATTTGTGTATACTGCTAATTTTAGTGGCAACGACTTATTTCGCATGTTATATCAGATAATATAGATCAAGTGCTGTTTTTCCTTTGCAAATAAATCGTCCTTCATGTCTAATGTACAATTCTGTACAATTGATAACTTCTTTGGGCTCTTGACTTGTAAGTAAAATATCTGGTTGACTTTGATCAATTCCGGGTTCAAAATCAGAATTTTCTTCTTATGATTCCAATGTTTGATTCCAGTACGGTAAAAAAAAATAGTAAAAATTTGTATTTAAAGCATTTTAAGATGCTTTTTGCTGTATGTTGGATTTGTTAGAAACAAGTTTTTTAAAGAAATCCATCAGAGAAGTGAAAAAGTAACTAACAGTGACTAAGGTGCATTCAGTGCATGTTCTCGGTGCATTCTCAGCAGCCATGAATGCTAAGCACTGGATCCGCTTGGAGAGGAAGAGGAAATCCAACTAGAAGGAGGCCCCAGGGCAGATCTAGGACGTGCGGAGAGATTATATCTTTCAGCTGGCCTGGAAACGCCTCAGTGTATCCCCAGGAGAGCTGGTTGAGGTGGCTGGAAACAGAAGCATCTGGGCCTCGCCGCTGCCCGCGCAACATAAACAAAAAGACGAACACGGAATATTTGTTTTAGGACTTGATTTTCTGGATGCTATCCAGCACATGGTTACCTGGCACATGGAAATCCTTTATAAATCTTTTTTAATTTTACTTTTTCATTTGCAACTCTAGTGTAACAGAAAAGGGCACAAGGGACAGATAACGGACAGATAAAAATGTCGAATCCAATAACATCCAAAAATATCTAGACTGTAAATATATTTAAAAAATCAGCAACAGAGCTGCAGCTAACGATTCTATTCACAATCGATTAATCTGTTGAGTATTTTTGAGTCGAGTAATCGTTTGGGCCATAAAATGTAAACAAATATTGATCAGTGTTTGTCAAACCTGGAAATGACAATGTTCTCAAACGTCTTGTTTTGTCCACAAACCAAAATCATTCAGTTTTAATGATTTCTTTGTTCTGTGGAGCAAAGAAACAAAGAAAATATTCACATTTAAGAAGCAAAAACGATCAGAAATTGTTTCAGAGCGAGATGATACCATTTTTGTGTCCGATAACCACAAAATCGAGTATCTACCGATACCGATATTAGTCCGATACAGTCATTTTAGACCATTTATGAACTATGAAGCAACACATTTGTGCCGAGTCACTCCAAAGACATCATTCTCCAACTGTGTAACAAATATTGTCCTCCCCCAAGACATAAACAGCCAAAACATGACTCACTTTTTGTTTACTAAAAAAATGCATTCTCAACAACAATCAAATGATATATAGGATTTTTGGATAGTATCGAATTCTACATTTCTATCTGTCCGATATCCGATCCAGTGATTTTAACCAGTATCGGACCGATTCCAATACTGACCGATACCGATTCCCATCCCTAGTTAATTTCTTCTTTATGTGAGAAGTTACAGAATTCATGCTTCTTTTAATTAGCAACGCACATTCCTAAAAGCACAAACCTAACAAACTCATGATAAATCTGTGTCGCCCTGGCACCCATCATTTGTATACAGAGTGTGCCTCATTATATCTGAACCTAACTGGGACAAAGAACCAATAACTCAACTACGCAGTCTTCCCCAAGGTCGACTCCAGGTATCAGCAGAGGAAGGCGCCGGACATTGTGACCTGACATCTTTCTCCTTTCCAAAAACATTGAAATACCTCAACTCTGGGATTCACAGGCAGAATGATAGAGGACGCCCAACATCGGCATTGTTTGGCATTGTCTCAGTTCTCATCCGACCTGAGCTGTTAAAGCAAAAGCTTTCCAACTTAACTGATTTATTGAATTATTTGTTATACAGACGGAGAATTGAGTCTTTGAAAAAGCTTAAAATACACAAATGTGCCGATACAAGCTTCATGGTTTTAAAATGCTTTGGTTTGATATCAGTATCGATAGATACTAGAGTTTGTGAAATTGGTATCGGATGGTGCCATCTCTATAGTTAAAAGGCCTTTATATTTAAACTTTTAAGCGTCACCTGTGCTTTACCTACTAGAGACATTAACTACATAACCACTTGCTGTATTTAAAGTACATTTGTTTTTAATTTGATACATCTCAAAATCTGAAAACTCGATTATTAATCGATCACTAAATTAATAACTATTTTGATAATCGAACAAGATTTCTGATTGTTTCAGCTTCTTAAATATATATATGTTCTGGTTTCTTTGCTCCACCATAACAAAGAAATTATTAAAACAATCATTTTGGATTGTGGACAAAACGTGACATTTTAGATCATCATCACTGATCGAGATTTTTCAACATTTTCAAAAGGATTACTGGATTAATCGAGAAAACAATCATTGCAGCTCTAATCTGCTGCGATAACTGAGCAGTTATGAATGACTTGCACCAACTCTGAATGTCTCTCACTCTCTCTGGCAGAAAACGATGTGAGGTCAACTTCCTCTTTTTGCTCTTTGAACACGAGCAATAAAAAGAAAAGTTGAAGGCAAAAAAAAAAATCAATCTTTACCAGTATAACAGGTATTTAAACACACCCACACAAGTCAACTCTGTCGCACAAAAACAAAATACACACACTCCTCTCGCCATCTCTACATGCCAGAACGAGTCTGCACCAGATGTCTGACATTCCTCCAAGTGTCAGTGTGTGTGTGCATGTGTATACATATACATACACCTCCCATTCATAACAACCATGTACGCCCTCCTTGTTCGTCTTAAGAAACTGTTCATTGCCTTCCTCACTGGTTCTTGTTTACAAATCTCACATTTTTCTCACGTCAAAGGAAGTACACTCACCGCAGATTCATCAACACTTTTCACTGTTTCCCCATGCTGTGAACATTTGTCAGCATCTAGGCTACAAGGAACCACTGCATCGACACGCGCGGTTGACTATATTTCACCGTGAAGCAGGTTTTAACTGCAAGTCGAACAACACCTAAAAAGCAGACTGCTCCACCTAAATGTCTCCAGATTCGCTGACTAAATGTCAGCAAATCAGTGCCCGCCTGTAACTGCACGTTTAAATAAACCTGAAACACTGACTTTACAAACGATGTGACTGAAAGCTCAACAGCTATCAGAAGCTTAAGGTTTTTGTTTTTGCCAAAATTGCTTCAAAGGTCAAGTTCACACACATATATATATATATATATATATATATATATATATAAACATATATATATATATATATATATATATATATATATATATATACACATATATATATACACAAATATACACAAATATACATATATATATAGAGAGACATATACACATATACAAACATACACACACACATATACATATAAAAAAATCACATTTGGTCAAGCTTAACCCTTAAACGCGCCTTTAAAAAAATCACGTTAACACACCCAGAGCACCAAATGGTGCGCATGAAAGTACACAGCTATAAAAATAGTATACATCTGTATTTTTGCCTTTTTTTTTTTTTAGGTTTTAGACCAACATCTCATCTTTCCATCCATATCAAATATTAATATATATATTTTATTTTTAACCCTTAAATATCCAGGTTTATTCATGATGCACCTTGATTTTATGATCTTAAAAACACAAAAAATGAATTATTTTCAATATACTTCATGGAAACTGGAATTTTTTTGTTTGGATTATTGCAGCCTGGTATATGTGAAAGATTAGCAGAAACATTTTTTTTTTTGCATTATTATTTTTTTTGTAATGTCAGATGGCCTAAAACACTCACGTTAACACACCCAGCACACCAAATGGTGCTCATAAAGTACACATCTATAAAAAATAGTATACATCTGTATTTTTGCCTTTTTTTTTTTTTAGGTTTTAGACCAACATCTCATCTTTCCATCCATATCAAATATTAATATATATTTTTTATTTTTAACCCTCAAATTGCCAGGTTTAGTCATGATGCACCTTATTTTAAGATCTAAAAAACACAAAAAATGAATTATTTTCAATATACTTCATGGAAACTGGAATTTTTTTGTTTGGATTATTGCAGCCTGGTATATGTGAAAGATTAGCAGAAACATTTTTTTTTTGCATTATTATTTTTTTTGTAATGTCAGATGGCCTAAAACACTCACGTTAACACACCCAGCACACCAAATGGTGCTCATAAAGTACACATCTATAAAAATAGTATACATCTGTATTTTTGCCTTTTTTTTTTTTTCAGATTTTAGACCAACATCTCTTCTTTTTATTCATATCAAATATTAATATATATTTTTTATTTTTAACCCTCAAATTGCCAGGTTTAGTCATGATGCACCTTATTTTAAGATCTAAAAAACACAAAAAATTAATTATTTTCAATAAAATTCATGCAAACTGGATTTTTTTTGTTTGGATAATTGCAGCCTGGTATATGTGAAAGAATAGCAGAAAAAAAAAAAATGTTCATTCTTTTTTTTTCTGTTATGTCAGATTGTCTCATAAAATCACGATAACACACCCAGAGCACCAAATGGTGCTCATAAAGTACACAGCTATAAAAAAAATTATACATTTATATTTTAATTTTTTTTTTTTTTTAGGTTTTAGACCAACATCTGTTCTTTCCATACATATCAAATATTAATATATTTTTTATATTTTTAACCCTTAAATTGCCAGGTTTAGTCATGATGCACCTCATTTTATGATCTAAAAAGGGCAAAAAATGAAATATTTTCAATATAATTCATGCAAACTGGATTTTTTTTGTTTGGATTATTGCAGCCTGGTATATGTGAAAGATTAGCAGGAAAAAAATTTTTTTTGCATTATTATTTTCTTTGTAATGTCAGATTGTCTCATAAAATCACGTTAACACACCCAGAGCACCATTCATAAAGTACACAGCTATAACAAATGCATACATTTGTATATTTTTGTATTTTTTTTTTTAGGTTTTAGACCAACATCTGTTCTTTCTATACATATCAAATATTAATATATTTTTTATATTTTTTACCCTTAAATTGCCAGGTTTAGTCATGATGCACCTAATTTTATGAAGAAAAAAAAGACAAAAAAATTAAATATTTTCAATATATTTCATGCAAACTGGATTTTTTTTCTATGCGATTATTGTAGCCTAGTATATGTGAAAGATTAGCAGAAAAAAAATTGCATTATAATTATTTTATAATGTTAGATTTCATAAAATATTCAGTTAACACACCTATAGCACCAACGTGTGCTCATACAAATACAAGCTATACAAATTGTGCACATATGTATTTTTGTTTTTTTATTTTCTTATTTCTTAGACCAACATTAGACCTCATTATAGATACCAAATAAAATTAAAAAAAAATGTTTTTTTGTGCTGTAATGAAGAACTTCCACTCTTGGTATCCTCTCCTTTGCAGAGGTTATAATCAGAATGATCTGGGGCTTCTGGGCCTCTTTTTTTTTCCCGTTGCTGATCTCCGGCTCCCGGTGTTTGTTGCTGAGCAGGAGGACATTTTTGTCCTGCTTCGGAGTGTAGGACAGCAGGGTGTGAGTAAATGAAGAGATGGAGGAGCCTCGGGAGCTGAGGGGGAAGCTCTGGTCAGTTTTTACGCATTCAGCCAAAGATGGTGATCTTTCGTCGCAGCAGCTCCTCTGCCAGCCCAAATGAGGAAAATAAATGATCAATAGTCACAGTCACCCTCCCAGCCCCTCCGTCATGTCCAACACGACCCTCTCTGTCCTTGGTTTTGTTTCTGCAGCGCACCAGCTGCCCAATAGACGCCAACAGAAGGAGTCCAAACTAAGCCCGCACGGTGGTGGTTATCGAGGTCCTTCCACTCGGGCACTGTCCTTCTCCCATGCAGTTTGGTTCATTCCATGATAAGTTTTGTGATCTCCGTGGTGAAAAATAAATAAAAAGTGTCAATCAGCTCACTAACAATGGCCACGGCATAGCGGGGAGGTTCTGGAGTTAGTCCTGAGTCTGGAGGCTTGAACTGGAGCATCAGGGTGTTTGTGGGTGCCCAGATCGCTCCGTTTTTGGATTTCCATAAAAGGTCCGCTAGTGTCACCTCTTCCCCAAAGTCAGAAGAGTCAGTGGAGTTGGTGGGACACGGGAAAGCCCCCGGGAAGTACTCTTCATCGGCTGTGTCGGTGTCCAAAGCTGATGGAACGCATTGCGCTCCGTGCGCTCGTCTTCAATGACCATGTTTAGCGCCTCCGTGGTGTCGCTGTGATGCTTCATTGTGTGTGGTTTGACATGCAAAGTCCAGCTATGCTCCTTAGCTCTGCACAGACACCTCATCACCTGTATACCTGTGATCATTGCAGCGCGGCGCACAGGTGCACAGATCGGGGTTTGTTTTGGCTCTAATTTTTGCTGTACATTTCATGTGCTGGGAAATCGCCTGCATTATGGATATTTCAAAAGCTGTGGGGACCCCACAATTTAGATGTCGGGGTGCTTTGGAGACTGTACTTTGAAGTTTTGGTGCTTTGAAAGTTTGAAAAAATTTTTTTACATGAAAGGAGGGCATGGAAAAGGTGCCACTTGAAAGCCACCTGCGCTTTTACGCATTGTGTCACACTGTAAATGCACTGTGCACGTTAAAGGCACGTGCACGCGCGCACGTGCATGTGCACACGCGCACACGCACATGCACACATGCCCACACACATGTACTCACACACCCATACAAAATTTCTGCCTCAGACCTTATGTGGAGAGAGGGGGGGCGGGGTTTAGTGGGAGTGCCCTCGATCAGAAAAAGCAGTTTTTTTCTCCATGTGCCAAAAAAAGAAAAATGACGTAATCTTGATGGAAATGTGTCAGAGCACACATTTAAAGCCTTTTGCTTCAAATGATGTGAAAAAATTAGATGATTCATGGTTTTTACTTTAAATTTGAGCAGGAGCAAAAATAGTGATTTGAATGGGTTTCAATGAGCACACTTTGGTGCAAAGGTGTGTTAACGTGAGTAAATTTGTCACAGTTGTTTAGAATAGACTAAAAAAAAAATTCACATGAACATTCTTTAAAGCACCCAAAAATACACAACCTAGCAAATTTTGAACAATATGCATGAAAAAATGAAAAAGATATGCTAAAAAGAAAAAGTCAAAAACACAAAAAGGTGTCTAGGTGTGTTAAAGGGTTAAAGGTTACCCTTTACTCTGACAAGGTTATTTTGGTTTAAATATAGTTCATTTTTGTACAAGTTGAACATGACAACTGAAGTACGTTCTGCAAATGAATTTAGATAAATAAATCAAATAAAATGTTATTAAATTAGACCTTTATCAGGCCTGCAGGGGAAATTGCTTCCCTGCATTTAACCCATCCTCTACTAGAAACCTTCCTTGGAGCAGTGGGCAGCTACTGAGCAGCGCCAGTGGGTATCTTGCTCAGGGGTACCTCAGGGACTCGAACCAGCAACCCTCCCGTTACAAACTGCAAGTTGGCCTTTCTACTTGGGCGTGGGGGCAGCGGTCACAAAACAGTTATATTAACTAAATATACACATCTTTTTTTAGTCTTGTTGACCACTCAAAGCTGCTTTCCTCTACACAGCTGTCTGAATCAACATGGGCGGGACTTGAACCCATGACCTTTGAGCTGACAAGCAAACCACTGTACGATTGAGCTACAGTCTAGGTGAAAAGCTTCATGTTCTATAGGAGGACAAAATAAGTTCTCCGATCGGTTCTATATAAAGTTAAATATATCAAGAACTACTTTCATTCCGTGTCTTTTTCTGTCATAATTTTCACTTTTGACTCGAGCCATGAAAAACATCACCACGGGTGCCTGTCCCTGCTCGTCTTACCCCGTGTGCATGACGCTAGGTCTATTCAAGCCACATGAGGAAAAGTTCTATCGCGATATACGTATATCGTTATCGTGTTATCGCCCAGCTGTGTATAAATGAATGGTACAAAAACCTTTCTAATGGGTCCATTAGATCACATCTGGCTGCAGCTGTGAGGTGACAGTGACAGGATAAGAAATTTGGACTAAACTGTCGTAATAACCCTCCCTCTAGATGCAAAACAGTTAAGCATACATCTTAAGCTATAAACTGCTTTTGTGTTTATCTTGCACTGTATTATCACTGCATAGCATTTTATTCTTCTGTATCTAAAGCGCTTTGATTTGCCTTGTTGCAATTAGACACATAAATGAACTAATCTAGTCTTAAATATGATACAAATGCAGCTTTCAAAACTTTCCTTCAAACCTGCAAATCACCATATTTTACAGAGTGACTGACAGTGAGGACAATTTTGAGCCACATATGGAAATTTTCTGCCATATTCCTGTTCGTGGCTTCACTGTGAACCACAGTCGGTCTCACAATCGACCCTTTGTTCTGCTCACAAAGTCATCGCTACTTACTATTTACTAAGTCTCTCCATGAGGCCCATTCTTTACTGTCCTCATTCAAATAAAAAATTAAATGTAGAACACGTTCCTCCAGGCACTTTGATATGTTAAATAAATCAATAAATTAAATGAATAAGATTTCAGTGACTTTATCAAATCTCTTTTCTAAATCAACTATTAAAACACTCAACGTATAAGACCATGAGAACTAAGGTAAGGGTTATTTTTGCTTGACAAATTTGCTGTAAATCAACTTATATTTATCATTATTGAATCTCTACCCAATTTAACATAATTTGCACAATTATTTTTCACAATATTTGGGGAACAACAATCCATGAGACGTTTTAAGCTCTTAAGGAGGGGAAAGAAAAAGCCAGCATTAGTGATACCTGGTAATCTACAACTGATTATGTCACTGCTTACTGGCTTGTTTGTCCAATTGATTGATTGATTGTCTCGTTACATTCCTTCAGTGTAAACATTAATCACATGACAAACAACCCTTCGGACCAGTTCGCTGTAGAGGCGGTGGTCAATAAATCGGGAGTTATCAGTTAAGTCACGGAAACTAACCACGAAACCCGACCTGACGACGGCTCTACCTGTGCAAAGCTCTGGTTGGTCTGTGCAATGTGTGCAAACAGCTGAGAGGAATTCATCACAAACTATTTCATTTCAGAGAGACGATATGTAATATAGAGAGTTCGCCGTCTCTACCCACAGTGCATTTCCTGTCTCACCGCCAAAGCTGTGAACAAGCCTGTAGCCTGCAGAGATGAAGGGACCTCAGCTGTTTTTAACTGCTGATAAAAATGACACAAACTCCACACACGCTTTGCACAGTTCCTAATCAAAAGGAGTGTTGCATAAGAGCGCAATGTGTTCACTTGAGCAAATTTTCTTCCTGAAACTCACGTTGCTGCTCACACATGTTGAGGTGGGTGCTAAACATGGGTCAGCGTAGAGGAGGAAGTGATACTACAAGCGCAGCGACAATGCTCGATGCAGCAGCGCACATTAAATGGTGGGGTTTGTCGATGCAAAAAAAAAAAACCTGTTCGCGAAACCATTTTGTGCAGTTGTCCGTGTCTAGACACCCACCCACCCTCTTGTCACAACCACAGCCAGTCGCCCACCCACAGACGCACATCACCACCCACCCACACACAAAGTCACCATTTTATAAATCCAATCAGATGTCAGGCTTGACGTTAAAGGAGGAAAAGAAATGCTTATGAAATCCAAGTTCCTGCTCCGTCTTCCTCTCCCCTCTCCCCGGCCAGAACCAGACATCTCAGTTTTCACCATTCCGTCAACTCTTCTACTCTTACACCTCACACTGTCTCTTCTGCCCGAGCCTGTTCGAAGGATTCTCACTCTCATTTATCACTGTTGGCAAGCAACTGCTTCGACTTTGACACCTGCCTTCCAACAACAACAACAACAACAACAACAGCAACACACCGTCGACGAACGAGCCAACGGGTCACTCAGACCCGTGGCCCTGAATACAACAAAAACACACACACGGCAAGCGAACGCTACTTCAGACAGTGAACATCCCTCCACACACCCACAGCCATATGCAGCAGCACAATTTGTGAATAAGCTTGTGCTCTTACCTTGGCACTGGAATCCCTGTTTCCCAAAGCCCCTGTGGACAGAAGACAAGAGAGGTAAATTTGGGGGATTCGTGATGCAAGACAATCATACATCAATACATCATGATGTCTTTTTTAACAAAAAAAACTAAATGTGCCTGATAAGTAGGACTGAACGAGTTTGAATGAATATCTAATTTTTTGCGATATAACATATTTAAAATGATTACCGTGTGATATTTTTGCGAATCCATGAGAAGCAAAGATGTTCTCTTCGCTCTGTAGATTACGCCAAGACAATATTTAATCTAAAATGTTTTGTTTTTTTACAAATTTTGATTTTAAAGCAGACTTAGACCGGAAAGTTCCAATTAACCCTGTTTTTTTGGTGTGTATCTGCACCATTACCTTGTTTATGAAGCCCTGAAGGTTCGAAACAAACAGTTCTGCCACTGCTGAGAACGCTGTGTTGTATTCGGTCTCTGCAAGATCTCTGAAAAAACCTGGTCTGGTTACGTAAACAGCATTTCTCCTGAACAGTGGATCCTCCTGCTCCGGGCACTAGTCCGGGCACATCCGGTTGCGTACATAGAACCGCAGAAGAAGAAGAACGTCCGTTGTGGAGGTGTCTCACCTGCGACAGTGTCTTCTGACTCTGGGTCTGACTCGTAAGGCGTAAAAGGGACTGCGGCGGGGAGTCATGACAAAGCTATTTTTAAACACTGTTAAAACAATGTTTTGATTATGAGTAGCAGTGCATCCACCGTTCCAGAGGGGGGAGCTGGGCTTCTGAGAGCTGGTGTGCTAATTACGTCACTTCCAGGTATTGGCCAATCACAATCACAACACAGTCTGCCTTCTGAGTGTGAGATTTCAGTCTGAAACACAGTGGCTGACGAGAGCTTCAGTGAGGAGAGATTTCTATCGGCTCATTTGCGGCAATTACGAGGTTTTTGACCATAAAAACAAGTTAATGTATGTAAGTAGACCCTCATAACTCACATATATGTGCGACAAGACCACTCTAGGTCCGCTTTAATTGCGCCTCCCGCAAAGCCGTATTGCATTTTCGATAAAACTTTCGATTAATTGTTCGTTAAAAAAAGTTAAATCCTTTTTATTCCCAACAGATAACAAAGTGCATAAAGTCTATGTATTGATCGATCGTATCGTAAAAGGGAAATGCCTGGTGCAATCCACATCAACAACAATTTTGTGAAAAAACTGTAATTACACCATGGTTCATAAACAATAATGACAGCTAGACCACACTACTCAAATGTTCAGAACTGGATTTTGCTGCTTTTCCCATATTTAAGCTGTAGTGCGTAACTTTTGGTGCATTTTTTACTTGTTGGTAATAAATCGATTCTGCTGCTGTTTGGCGTTTGCGAACAGAAAACTTATAACGTGATTTGTACGCCACATCCGTCATCTGAAAAATCCTCTCTTCTGACTGGTTCTCTCCGCAGAGAGAACAGTTTTTATCCATTTATGCACGTGTCCGTAGATTTCATCAATGACAACTTTGTTTTATTTACATAATAGTTCTGAGTTCTTGTTTTTTCGACGGTGAAAGGTCGACGCTGTGAAGCAAAACTATCAGACCTGACTGAGGGAGCGTTTGTGTGTATACAGCAGCAGAGCAGGGAAGCTTTCATCCTGTCACACTGATTGAGGTCAGGGTTTTTTTTCTCCGCTGTAGAATCCACTGCTGAATCTTTTTGTGGCTGCATCTTTGAGTATTCAGTCATACTCCCACCTGTTAGCAGCCATATTGTTGTTCTTCTCTGAGAAATACAGAGAGTCGTGTGGAGCTCACAGGCTTCATTAGCATTTTGTGAACTCATTTGCCAGTGGTTTGAATGTATTTGTTTATATTTAAAAGTGACACTTAAACAAGTTCAATTTGGACATTTTATCAAAGCTGGAGTTCCCCTTGCTAACACGAGTCCATCCATTTGTGGGATTAGCGAGCGTTTGTGATAAATAAACACTGCAGTTTATACGGGACGCCATATGGAGCTTCGCGTTTCCGTGTTTAAACGACATAATGCAAACTACTGCCACCTGTTGTACCTTTTTTTTTTTTTTTTTTAAACCAGACAATCAGAAGTAGTGTCGCAGATAATTGTTGCTCTTTGCCATCTGCCAACTGTTTATGTGTATCTCTGTGTGTGTGTGTGTCCACCCCCCAAAAAAATGCAGCAGAGTTTTCAAATGAAAACAGAGCCAGCAACCTTTTCAAACTTCTATATTTCCAGGGCTTAAAATAGAATGGATGGCAGGTGCATCTGGAGCAGAGTGTATGCATTTTTAAAAGAAAGCAGCACAGTGTGGATGTCACCACTCGTGTGTTTTGGGTTAGACTCAGTGAAGGTCCCCTGCTGTCATGTTTTCTTCAAGATGCAGTGTTTACTGTGAGCTCTATTTTGAGCTCATAGTATCCACGCATGTCAATAATCATTATTTCTCAAATAATCATTTTAGATATCCAATTACACACTCTCCGATGAGCCCACACAGCTGCAGCAGCCACAGTGGGGCCCTGTGCCTGTGTCTCCAGCTGCATTCCTCCACCAGACCTCCAGTTTCAGGGATGGGTGTCGGGGCGATGCGGTAACGCTGCTGAAAAGGCTGGCACGCGCGTGCACGCACACACACACATGGAGAGAGAGAGAGGGAGAGCGCGAGCACAGGCCCGCGGTGCTGTCGCATTGTGGAGATCTGCTGTAGGTTGAGAATGGCGCATCGCGGTGTTTTTGACAATGACAGTGAATGAAGGACTGCGGTGTCAGTGATGAAGGAGGCCGAGAGCAGAGCTGCAGCTGCAGCAGCAAGTGAATCACCTGTGTCCTTTCCCCTCACACACACACACACACACACACACACACACACACACACTCACCAGATGAAGTCCGTGCAGTGGCTGCAGAAGGTGGGCTGCTTGAAGAAGCGCGCGATGAACTTGTGGTTCTTCACCTCGTGCACGTTCTTCTGACGGAGGGCTCCCTGGCGGGCGAAGCCGCGCGCACTCTCCGGTACCTCTCCGTCGCTGCTGGGGTCAGCCATCTTAAACGAGGAAGCGGCAGCGGCGGCGGCGGCGGCGGCAGCGGCGGTTCGAGAGGAACGCGGGGTGAGGAGGAGAGCCGAAGACAGAGATGTGGAGGGAGGCAGCGGCGGGGGGAGCACGAGTGGCAATGCGGGTGCCTCCTCCTCCTCCTCTCCGCCCCTCTGACCGCCTCGGTGTCGCTCGTGCTGCCGGTGGTTTTATCGCTCTGCGTCCAGCTCGAGCTGAAGCTGCTGCCGCTGGGCTTCTTCCGGCGGGTCCCCGTGCCGCGCGCCTGCTTCCCTGTTCTCACCAAAGTGTTGCTGCTGCTGCTGCTTACTGCTTACAACTCACCCTCTCTCTCTCTCTCTCACTCTCTCACTCTCTCCCTCTCTCTCTCTCCCCTCCAGTCTTGACAGTTGCTGAGTGCGCGTGCACGTGCGTGCCACACAGGTTAGGTGGAACTACAGTGCAGTGGAAAATGTGTCATCTCCTCAAAAGACCATTCAAAAAGGAAAGATCTGCAGAGTTTCAGCTGAATTACATGAAATAAAATCCAGTTTTCGCAGATTGAAGAGGTCCAAAACATCTTCCCGAGGGAAGCAGCTCTAGCAGAGATATTTAGTTGCATGATATCTGTGGTTTCTCTGTGTTTTTCCTGCCGTCTCTGGACACGTCACACTTTATACACTTGACATCCAGCTGCCGGTACCAAGCCACCATGTTTAAAGACACAGTGCATGACGCGACGCTTTCCAAATAAAAACAGATCAAACCACAAGTACTTCCAGTGTAGTCACATGTGTAGTATTTTTTTTTTTTAGTTGTCAGCAGGGACACATCAAGAGATTACAGGGGCTCCATGGCAAAAGAAACCAGGGGGCTGCATTGATCCATCTCAAGGCATGTCTCTACATGCACATGTCCAAGTGCAGCCTAAACATCTGTGACTTTTTGGGACTGTATGTCTTGACTGTGCATGCTCCAGGTAGGACCGTACATTGGATTGGAATTGAATGGTTAGTGTAGTGGTAAGCACTCTCGCCTTTGCAGCAAAAAGACCCGAGTTCCCTGAGTTCCAAACCCCGGTTGGAACAAGGGCCTTTCTGCAAGGAGGGGTCGCTGGTGCCAATCCCAGCTGACACGGGGCGATAGGTTGGGGAACACCCTGGACAGTTCGTCAGTAAAACAGGTTCCAGAGTGGGAAAATTTCAAAAAACGCCACCCTTGCGTTTTCGTGTAGAAAACAATTACTTTGGGGAAACGATGACGTCATAGTCCCATCGTTTTGGAGATGGAGACATAAGGGGAGGAGAAAACAAAACCTATTTTTACATTGAACAATGCAGATGAGTGACTGCTCCGCACACTGTCTGCGCTGCACTTCTGCAGCTGGTTCTCGTCTGTGACTCTGTGTTCTGTGTGGACACAGTGTTTCTCATTTTTCTCTCTCTCTCTGTGTCTGCAGCGAGATGAAACTCACTTGTGCGATAGAACTCGCGATTTCCTTCTCAGAAAGTAGCTAAGATTACGTCAGAACATCGGTAGAAAGTCCCGAAATATAACGACAAGGTCACTAAGATGGCATAACTTTTATTGTCTTTATTTCCTTTCCCCCTGGTTTGGTTAATTTAGTCTCTGTTTCATTGTGACGGGTACAACGTCTTCTTCTCTGTTTTTTGGTGTGGCAGCAGCATTACAGCGCCACTTACAGGCCCGGCATATGAACTACTGCTTTTAGAGTCATTTTGGGTTTGTTTTTTGTAGGAATGGAGACAAATACAAAGATTGAAGAAAAACATACAGAGGTTAATTGGACACACAAAGGCCACATCCACTCCGGTTGTGCATTCTCAGCATGTTATCCCCAATGTTTGCGTGAGTTTTCTCCGGGTTCTCCGTGGGTTTCCCCCCACAGTCCAAAAACATCCAATATGGAGATTAGGTCAATTGGACACTCTAAATTGAGTGTAGTGTGAGAGTTTGTGTCTATGTGGCCCTGTGACGGATTAGCAATCTGTCCAGGATGTACCCCGCCTTTTGACCTATGTCAGCTGAGAAAGGCACAGTGCCGCCTCCCACGACCCTCATGTGTAAAGCGGTAGAAGATGGATGGATATTTTTGGACTATTCCAGTAGGGAAAAGATGCAAACTCAACACAGAAAAGCCCTTGGTTTAAACGTGATTCAAACCAGTGACATTTTTCTTTCTTTCTGAAAATGATGAGGCTGAAAGCTTTAGTGGCATAGGGCAATAACTCCGGGGCTTGGCCACAACATTGTTGTTGCTGTAGACTGCAGTAATTAGCCACTCCAAAGGAGCCTATAACATTTTAAGGCCCCAGGCAATTTCCTGTTGCAACACCCCTGGTTGTCTGGACACTTATGTCATGCATTCCTTGTCCTTTCACCATAAAACCTACTTCTAACCAAGAACTACGTCTTAACAACCATACAACCATGTTGAGGAACACACAAAAAATGTCCTCACATCAATTTGTGGGAACCAAACCACAGACCTGATTCTGGCCTGATGTTAACATAAGGCCACTACTGTTTTTGTTCATATCTTATTTCATGTTACAGCAGCACGAGTAGTGTACTGATTCACTCGCAGCTCACACTTTTCCTCTCCGACGCAAGCCAGTGACATGCACCCGATACTGGATATTGATCTGACATCGACTCGACGAGCTGGATCAAGTCCTTCATGACATGACACAAACACAGCACAGAGGCAGGTGGGAGGGGAGACAGCGTAGCCACATAGAGCATGTTTCAGCCGTGCACACCTCAAGGGTATCAAAAGGTTTGCGTGTCATTCAGGTTTGGTAACTTTCGAGGAGCTGCAACAGAAATGTTTGCTGCGTTGGTCGTGACCTGGCTCAAAGGAGGGAGGACAAAATGCAGAGACCAGACATGACTCATTAGGAAAGCTAAATTAAATATGCAGTTAGCTATAGACGAAGCAAGCTACCTTAACACATATACAGTATTTGACAATTTAAAGCTAAATGGTGTGCGGTGTTGCTATCATAGCTTAGCAGAGCAGATTTCTGTCATGGTCGACTTTTGTCTGCCCCACACAAGAGGAGAACACCACAGACACAACAGGCTTTCTACAGACTAGACGATTCAGTCAAGACGCACTTGGCGCTTAATCGAACCATTTCAGGGAGGAGATACCAGGGATTTGCGATCTCTCAGAAACTCGCGTGATTTAATGTGACTTCAGAATATAAACAGACATGGAGGAGATTTGCGCGTGCAATGTTTTAAATGCAAAAACTATGGATGAAGTCGTGGCTAAAAAGACAGAATCAACTCGGCTTGCACACGTTCCGATAATCTAAATAATAGTACGCAACATCTGTTTCCTGTAGAGCTGCAACGGACGATTATTCTCATAATCGATTAATGGAGTAATCATTTGGTGCATAAGATGTCAGAAAACGTTAAAAAGTGTTGATCGGTGTTTGTCAAACCTGGAAATAATGAGGTTCTCAAATGTCTTGTTTTTGTCCACATTTCTTTGTTATGTGGAGCAAAGAAACCAGAAAATATTTACATTTAAGAAGCTGAAAAAAATCTGAAATCTTGTTTTAATAATGAAAAAAGCTTCAAACCAATTGTTGACGATCAATATAGTAATCGATTAATAATCAATGAATCGAGTAATTGTTTTAGCTCTAGTGTCCTGGTCAATAGTTGCTGTTCAGTCTGTCCGATAATCCCTCACACTACAGAATTATTTGGCTAAATAATCTTTAGTGTCTTACCCAAGGACAAATCTTCATGTAGACTGGCAGAGCTGGGAATCGACCCCACAACCTTCAAGCTCTAAAAACAGAATGGAAATATGCAAGATTACTGAAGTATACAGAACAATAATAGAATAATAGACAGAATTTTCACGACACACTATACTATATTAGCCCGGTACTAAAACCATGACTCACAGGTTAACTGTGCTACACTCTGAGAAATAAGGGTTCCAAAGGGGTCCTTCTACAAGGGCTGAGGTTCTACCTGGAACCATTTGCTTCTGAAAAACCCTTTCCTGAAGAAAGGGTTTTTCAAGGGTTCTTGGTAACACTAATGGTTCCAGTAAGAACCATTCTGATCCAGAGAACCCTTTAAAAGCCCTTTCCTGAATAAAGGGGTTTAAAAAGGGTTCTTGGTGGAACCTTTATAAAAAGGTTCTACCTGGAGCCAAAAAGGGTTCTTCTATGAGGACAAGCCGAAGAACCTTATATGGTTCTACTTAGCACGTTTATTTCTAAAAGTGTGCACACTTAAAACACTAAAATACAAGACAGAAGCACAAGACACGTGCATGCAGGTACATGAACATTACATACCCTTTTATTATTAGACAAACATTTGTAAAATGTCAGTCAACCACAGGGAAAATGTGAAGTATTTGTTGTTTTAAAGAGGAGACATGTCATGTAGCTCACAAAGGATGAAAATATTTTGAATGTTCTTTCTGCTCTTAAAACGTCAGATGATAAAGTGAAGTAATCTGTGGGATCGATTTTGTCTTGATAAACCTAAAGGTTTCATCTGAAAGCAGCATAAACAAGGTGGTGCACCTGGACAAGATTATCTAATCTGAGATTGAAGATATATTATTAAAGTTGCGATGTTTTACATCATAATTAAACTGGAGAAATTGTACATTGGGCTGTTGCTTTCAAAATCTGATCAAGACACTGGTCAAGACACCGAGTGTGTGGGATTATATTGACAGTTGTTGTGGAAACTCTGAACTTGAAAGGTAATAGTTCTGTGGTGGCAGACGTGAAAAGACGAATGAAAAGAATTAGAAGGTGTGTCGTTTTCACCTTCCAATCTTGTGCACGGACGAATACGTTTTCTGGAAAGTGGACGCTCTACCCTCGCCCTTCAGTTGGGGGGGGGGGGAAGTACCTCCACGAGTTAAATAAGATAAGGAGCTTTTTCACTGCTGCAGACCAGCTGAGCAGCAATTCCCTTTGGTTCAAAGACACACTGAGCAATTTATAAGGTAGAGCATACTAATTACCAGATAGGGACTCCCAGTTTGCTCAAAATAGCCTCGTGCATGTGTTGGAAAGTTTCCTTTGAGATTCTGGTCCGTGTTGATAAACGCGCATCCCACACTATCTGCAGATTTGTCAGCCGCACAATCACGCTGCCAAAGCTCGTGCTCTACCACGTCCAAATGATTTAGACGTGATGACTGGGGAGGCCACCAAAATACAGAGAAGTCATTGTTTTTTGCTTTGTGGCGTAAAAGTGATGCACAGTCGGGATTAATGCTCAGAGACATTCAAACGGTGATGTATCGTTTAGGGCCTAAGGTGCGCCAATTAACCTTCCCCGCACCATTACACCGCCATCGCTCGGAACTGTTGACATGCAGGTTCGGTTTGGTTCATCATCTGCTGTATATTTCCCTCCGTCGTGGTTGTGTGCCGATGCAGTCCATCTGTCTGTCCATTGACCTCTGACCTCTCTCGTCAACAATGCGTTTCTGTCCATATAACATCTTGTTTGTTGTGCATGAAACCGGTGACTCTTCCTCAGGTTTCTTGCCCTTTTTCCACTGTTGAAATGCTTTGCAGAGCACTGCTCCGTCACGATTGGCTGACTGTATTATTGCACAAAAACCAGGTGTACAGGTTTGACGGTGGTGATCTTGAGCTGAATGCTTGTGATTAAACCTGAGCCTTTTCCTGAGTCTGTTCCCCGTCACCTCCTAAGTTCATGTCCACCCATTTTTCACGATAATGTTCTTCTTAAAACTCATCTCTTATCACTGGCTTTTGACCAGTCTTATATAAAGTACCTCAAAGGGATACTTGAGTAAAATTACAAGTATCTTAGCGGAAAATGACTTTGATAAAAGTTGAAGTCACTTTTTTATAAAATTACTTAAGTATATGACAAATACTGTATCAAAATGAATTTTCTGACATAAAATGTACTTACGTTTTAGCCATGGTGGCTCAATTTAATGTGATTTGTGGGTTGAGTTGCCTTTAAATTGTACGGGGAACTGTATTTAATCATCACATAAGTATTGATTGATTGACTGATTTCACCATCATGTTCTATAGCACTCGCACAAACCTTCAGCCAATTACAGGAATAACTGGTTTCTTGAAGGTTAAAGAAGGAAAATCAAGTTAATTCGAGTTACTTCTGGAACACCAGCTTCTTTGAAGACGGAGCTTTTCAAAAACAAGATAAAGTTAATATAGTTTAAGTTATCACAATTGTATTGTATCTGTCTTATTATTATAATAATAATAACAATAATAATTATAAATTATTCAATCTTTGATTTTATTATTATTATTATTATTATTATTGTTGTTAATGAATGAATGAATTAGTTAATTTTTCCAGGAAATAGCCATTAAGCTCAATAACCTCTTTTCCAAGGATGTTCAAGCCAAAATAAGCAATAGTACATTTTGAATAAATACAAATCAAGCAATTAATATATAATATATAATATAAATTATTAAAGATTTTTGGTTGTTTCCTTAAGATATTTTTGGACATTCAATATTTGTGGTTTATTTTAGCTGGGACAGTGCACATGTGACAGAACAGGACATTTAAATAATAAAAAACTATACTATAACTATACATTATTGAAGCACATAGAATAAAATAAACAGAACATTCAGGACATGCTATACTATATTAACTGGCACTAAAAACTGGTACTAAAAACATGTACAAAACTTACATTTTTAAAACAGAAGAGAAAATGCATAGAGATATTACATGTATTTTTTGGACAAAAAAAGGTAAAATCTCAGTCATATCAATAATAAAATTATAATAATATCACCATGTTCACCTTATTTTCAGTGAGTATTGTCACTCAGGACCAGCAGAAAGAAATGAAACATAAAAATACATTGATATGATGGATAATATATAATGTTCTACCTGGATACTCTATTCTTTAAATAAACAAATTAATAACCTTCAAACTGTTTGCTCTGATGCCACTGACTGATAAACTTTAATCTTGCGCTCTCTTGTGGCCATAAAGAGTATTGACTCTGAACTGACGTTTAGATAACCACACACAGGCCCCGCCCACCACGGCGCAGCTCATTGGTCAGCACCACGTACGGATACACGCGATTGGTCAGATACGACACACACAGAGTGTAAGTCGGTGTCTCTCGTCCTCCTCATTGTGTGGAACAGTAAGTAAATATGAAGGAAAATGTCCACTTTAATGATTTTTAATGACACGTTATAAACAGTGTAACGTATATAAACGTGTGACGTTTGGATTCCGACAGTTTTTTTTCCTGCAGGAATGCCCACGTCTCCCGTGAAAACGCGGATCCCCTCACGAGCTTCGGTCATCTCATAACAGAGGTGAAGGTAAGAGCAGCGTTCAACTACATTTAGAAACACTTCAATTCATTTTAACGCCATCTCAGAAAATAAATAATATTAATAAATGTATGTATTTTTTTTTTTTACTAATTAACTGTTGTATTATTACATATATTATATTATATATATTATTATTATTATTATTATTACATATATTATTAATAACGTGAATAAAAATAAAACCAGACACATATTCCAAAATAAATGCTTAATATATTATTATAAAGCTATATTATAGATGTCTAAGATAGCAGGGTAAAGTCAATTAAATGAGTTCCACCAACTAATTTAACTCACATTACAGAAGTAAATAAACATATTTAATACAGTCAGTCATACATACAATAAGATCAGTAATTAAATATATATAAAGACGATAGAGGGTTTTTATCATCTACGTCACGTTCGGGGCAGTAACCCGGATGCGCGGCCATATTGGAGGTACTCGTCTCGGAGGCTCCTCGGAGCTAAAAACTGATGGATACATGTCTGAAATCACAGAAAAGCATAGACATCCGCCGCGGCATGTGTATTTCAAATTACCAACGCTACTTCGTGCACTTTTATCATTCGAACTGCCCCTGAAAGTATATAAATACATCTATTATTGTGGTGTTAAAAAGGGTTAAGAGCCGCTGCTATCACTTACCTGACAAGAACGAATTTGTATGTTGTCCAGATTTTTGACTCGTAGATCCCGGTTAACCACAAGCACCTCCTTTCTGATAACCTTTGACATTGTTCTCCCTGATTTTGTATAACTTCCGGTAGTCTATACAACTCCATGACCGACTGGTAGAGCCAAGAACACGGCATAATTTCCCTTCGTTCGACGTTCGGGATCTGCTTGAGTGCGCTTTGTTTACCTGCGCGGAGTACCTCCAAAATGGCGACTTCCGGTTTGATGACGCGGTGATGACGCGCCGGGAAGGTATTCAATTACAGATTTGTATTATGCCAAAACATATGCAGTTATTATTTCGGCCACTTGGGGCAGCAGCAAGCTGTAAAACCCACATGGTCACACATTCTGTGTTAAATAAAATCTGAGACTGACTGGATGGATGCAGATACAGTGGATACATAATTTTTCATAGAATTTCAAAGTAAAGGTGTATGAAGTAAATAATAACACAGACAACTGTAATTAATAAACATTTTATCAAATATAGCCTATCGTAGGAGGCTGTAAATATTTGTTAAAGCCGTAACGTGTGTCAAAATATCGTTTTAGATCGATTTATGTCTTGATATACATGTCTTATTCTACAGACTGAAGAGAACATCTTTGTTTCTCTACTATAACTAACTGAAACTGAATTGTGTCTTTACTACCTATTATGACCTTTTTGAATCTTGTACCTGGCAAATATTCCATATTAAAAAAAACTAAATCTAATTAAAAAAACTAAGCATTTACAACAACAAAAACTAGCACACATGCTCTAATTACTAATGAAAACTAATTTATAAACAAAAACTAAAATAAAAGTGTCTTTCTATGAGCTGATTGTCCAACACTATTGTCACTAATCAAATACATTTGAAATTGTTTCATGTTGTTCATGTACACATCCAGCATCATCATCATCATCATCATCATCATCATTATTATTATTATTAACATCAGAATGATTCATGTTTTTAAACAGTTGGTAAACCTGATAATCACTTTCCCTTTTTATGCCCTATAATTTATGCTTCACTGGAAGTGTTACTTTTGGTTTTACACGAGGTGTAAAGGTGTGAAAAGTGAACATTGTTTTGACGCTTGTTCATCTGGTTAACCACCTGACCTCATTTCAGTGAAACAAAAGTTCGAAGGAATCGAAAAGAGCCCGAGACCTCAAACATGACGTGAAACTTTAAACCACACCACTTTTGCTGAATAGCACAAATTCAAAAAATCACTCTGATTCGGTCAAAATTCGACAAAACATAAGGAGGGCCAGGTGTTTTCCATCATCTCTCGCAGTTAATGAAGAGTAATTCTCTTGGCAGAAAGACGGTTTATAAAACATGGACAAAATGCAAGCGCTTGAAACTTGTATTCTCTTGTATGGCCACCGGGGGGCAGCTCCACTGGATCATGAGAAGATTACCTGAATTTATAATGTCAGTTATATCTCCATATAGCACCAGCACAGACTCTATGTAAAAGATGTTTTGCTCAGTGAAGCTCAGGAACAAGTAGCAGTTAGCCACCAGGGGGCGACTTTGCATGGAAGTCAATGGGAAAATGAGCCATGCCTCACTTGTTTCACAACATCAGTAAAGAGAGTGGTTCTCAAACTTTTTAGATCAATTTATACCACCTGAGAGAATACTGAGCTCTCAAAGAAACATGATTATCACCAACAGTAGATGCCTGAGTGCATGTGACGGCGTCGTGGTGCCGGTCGAATTGTGAATCTCGAGGCTTTACAATGTGAGTTCCTTTTTTTGCAATAGGAAGACTACGTTCTCTTTGACCATAAGGCTTTATGGTACGATGCGATGCAGTACGATGTTATGTGATTCGGTACGATGCGATACAATACGATGCTATGTGATACGATAGATACAGTACGATACGATGCATTGCTATGTGATACGATAGATACAGTACGATATGATGCATTGCTATGTGATACGATAGATACAGTACGCTACGGTTACATACGATGCAATACAATACGATGCTATGTGATACGATAGATACAGTACGGTACGGTTAGATACGATACGATGCTATGTGATATGATAGATATAGTACGATATGATATAATACGATGCTATGTGATACGATAGATATAGTACGATATGATATAATACGATGCGATGCTATGTGATACGATAGATACAATATAGTACGGTTAGATACGATGCGATACAATACGATGCTATGTGATACGATAGATACTGTTACGATTCCACCTGCACCTTCTCCTCAATTTTATTATTAGTGTTGTTTTTGTGGCTGCTGCTCTGTTCCCTCTCCTCTGACTCTGCAGGGGGCGTGGCTGACCCAGTTCCCAGACACCGGTGATCGTTTGCACCTGCGCGGCTCCTCCTCACCTGCACCAGATGTGTAATCAGCGGGGCTTAAAGGCGGAGCCATTTCTCCTCACCGGTGTCAGATCGTTTTCAAACTTACATGGGTAAAGACATGCTGCTAGCTCTCTCATTGTACTTACCTTACAAAGTTACTTACCCGTTCGTCTCCGCTCCAGGTCGTCACGTCTCCTGCTGGTCTTCAACTCCTTGGCTGTTCCGGTCTCCCTATTCTCCTGGGATCTCCTGTGCCACGTTCGTGAGTTGTTTCCACTCTGGATTTCCGCCGACCTGCCGAGTCACCCCCGCAGTAGCTGCAAGGACAATTTTCCTCCTATTCCTCCATCTATCCCCTATCGCTTCCCACTTTTGGGAAGTCGTTTTATGTTACACATTTTTGTAAATAAATTTATATTGTTTTGAAATAGCTTTCCGTCTCCGTCTGCTTTCGGGTCCACGCCACTTAATCATTACATAACGATCTGACCAACATGGACCCGGCGGACTTTGACGCGTTAAAGCAGGCTATTTCCGCCCAGGGCGCATTCATCGGGCGCCATAGTCAGATGCTTTCCGAAATCTCTCTTTCACTCCGCGAACTTTCGGCTAATGCTGCTAGGTCGGCTAACCCTCCCGTAGCCTCCGCCACTTCCGTTTCCGCTAGCGCGGAGCGGATCGTTGCGGCTAGTAGCGCTAACATAGCCACTTCCGCTAGTTCGCCACGGGAACCTTTCGTTCCCATCCCCGAACGATTCTCCGGGGAGATTGGTAAATGCACAAGCTTCCTTTTTCAATGCTCGCTAGTGTTTAGCTTACAACCACGCACCTACCCCGATGACAACGCCAGAATTGCCTTCGTGGTGAACTTATTGTCGGGGCGAGCCGCTCAGTGGGCAACGGCCACGCTATCCAACGCAGCCCCCGCTTCAGTTAGCTACTCGTCGTTCACCAGCCAGTTGCGCAAGGTTTTCGATCACTCTCCTCAGGAGTCCGACATCTCCACCAAATTAATCAACACTGAACAGGGCAATTCGTCGGTGGCCGATTTTTCTATTCAGTTCCGCATTCACGCTGCGGAGAGTTCGTGGAACGACGCGGCGCTGCGCGCTATGTTCGTCACAAATCTGAATAGAGAAATACGCGATGAACTAGCAACACGGAACGACGCCCACGATTTAGATTCACTCATTGCCTTGTGTATCATGCTCGATAATCGCATCCAGGAGAGGGATCGAGAGAGAACGGCGAGTAGCCGGCGCGTCACTAGCCACTCACGTCCCCACAATCCGGTTCCCATTCCTCTGCCTCCTTTTTCTACCTTTCCTGGTTCACCTGAACCGATGCAGCTGGGGCGTACTCGACTCACCTCCGCGGAGCGGACGGTGAGGGTGAGAAGCGGGGCCTGCCTCTACTGCGGCGAACTGGGCCATCAACGGGCAAACTGTCCAGTACGCCCTAAAGGACTAAGCCCTCCAACACACGCAGGAGTGTTGGCAGGCGGTGCCGTTTCCCGGGCCACAAAGAAACGTGTGATCCTCCCAGGTCAACTCCGGTGGGACCAGAAGTCGATCACGCTCCCCTGTCTGGTCGATTCTGGCGCAGACGACTGTTTCCTGGACTTGGACACTGCCCTCCAGGCCGGGATCCCCACGATCCCGCTCGAGACTCCGAAGGAGATCCACGACCTCGACGGCAAGATCCTGGCCACAGTCACTCATCGCACCAGACCCATCGCCCTGGTCCTGTCCGGCAACCACCACGAGCTACTTCAATTGTTCCTGATTCCGTCGTCTTCCTCCCCGATCGTGCTGGGTCTGCCCTGGTTGGCGCTCCACAATCCTCGGTTCGACTGGTCGTCTGGGCAACTCTCCAGCTGGAGCGTTCCATGTCACTCCCGCTGCCTCCGCTCAGCACTGCCCGCTCCTTCGACCACTCCGGTTCCGGTTCCCAAGCCACCAGATCTTTCCACGATTCCGGCGGCGTACCACGACCTCGGGGAGGTGTTCTCCAAGGACCTGGCTCTCTCTCTTCCTCCCCATCGACCATACGACTGCGGCATTGACCTGCTTCCGGGGTCCACATTACCTTCCCGACGGCTGTATAACCTCTCCCAGACCGAACGCTCATGCATGGAAGAATATGTCAACCAGTCTCTGGCCGCTGGTCTCATTCGTCCCTCTTCATCCCCTGTCGGAGCCGGGTTTTTCTTTGTTCAGAAGAAGGATGGTACTCTGCGCCCTTGTATCGACTATCGTGGTCTCAATGAGATCACGGTCCATAACAAATACGCGCTGCCGCTCATGGACGCTGCCTTCAGCCCTCTGTGCAAGGCTAAAGTATTCTCCAAACTTGACCTTCGCAACGCGTACCATCTGGTTCGCGTCAAAGAGGGCGATGAATGGAAGACCGCCTTCAACACGCCAATGGGACATTTTGAATACCTCGTCATGCCTTTTGGATTAACGAACGCTCCAGCAGTCTTTCAGCACCTAGTCAACGACATTCTGCGTGACATGCTGGACAAATTCCTGTTCGTGTATTTGGATGACATCCTCATCTTCTCGGAGTCCGAGCAGGAACACGTCCAGCATGTCCGCATGGTGCTGCAAAGACTGCTGGAGAACAAGCTGTATGCCAAGGCAGAGAAGTGCGTCTTCCACGCTTCCTCAGTTCCTTTCCTTGGCTTCATTATCGACCAGGGTAAGCTGTCTCCAGATCCGGCCAAGATCAGCGCGGTGAGGGACTGGCCGACCCCCTCCAACCGAAAGCAGCTGCAGCGATTCCTTGGATTCGCGAACTTCTACCGGCGATTCATCCGGGACTACAGCAAGGTGGCTGGACCCCTCACTCGACTCACCTCTCCGCTGCAACCATTCTGCTGGTCCGATGACGCCGAGAATTCCTTCCAGAGACTCAAGGTACTGTTCACATCTGCACCTATCCTCTCCCACCCTGACTCTTCCCTACAGTTTGTTGTCGAGGTCGACGCCTCCGACACTGGAGTTGGGGCCGTCCTCTCGCAACGCTCGCCTGCCGACCAAAAGCTGCACCCATGCGCTTTCTTCAGCCGACGCCTTTCCCCGGCCGAGGCGAACTATGACGTGGGGAACAGGGAGCTGTTGGCGGTCGTGCTGGCACTCCAAGAGTGGCGACATTGGTTGGAAGGTGCGTCTTTTCCTTTTATCGTTTGGACAGACCATAAAAACTTATCTTATTTACGAGACGCTAAACGTCTCAACTCCAGGCAGGCACGTTGGGCCCTGTTCCTGGGGAGATTTGTTTTTACCCTTACCTTCCGACCTGGGTCAAGGAACGTTAAACCGGACGCACTATCTCGACTATTCTCACCTGATCCACCTTCTCTGTCTCCCGAGCCGATCATTCCCCCAGCTTGCATCGTGGGAGCTGCTGCCTGGCCGGTGGAGGAGAGGGTTCGTCTGGCCCAAGGAGCGGAGCCAGACCCAGGAGACGGTCCTCCCAATCGGCTCTTCGTCCCGGGCGCGGCACGCTCGGAGGTGTTAGAGTGGGCACATGGCTCTAAGCTCACATGTCATCCCGGCCTCAATCGCACTCTCCGGTTTCTCCGCCAGCGATTTTGGTGGTCCTCCATGCCTCAGGACACTGCCGAGTTCGTCCGAGCCTGTCCCGTCTGTGCCCGAGGGAAGACCTCGAACCGCCCTCCAGCTGGTCTCCTGCAGCCGCTCTCCATCCCACGTCGTCCCTGGTCCCACATTGCGGTAGACTTCGTTACCGGTCTACCACCGTCTCGCCTAAACACCACGGTCCTGACGGTGGTGGACCGGTTTTCGAAGTCCGTCCACTACATACCGCTCACCAAGCTCCCAACTGCCATCGAGACGGGGGACCTTCTAGTCGAACACGTCTTCCGACTCCACGGGTTCCCGCAGGACATCGTCTCAGACAGAGGGCCTCAGTTCACTTCCCAGGTCTGGAAGGCGTTCTGCTCGGCGTTGGGGGCGTCCACCAGCCTCACGTCCGGGTATCACCCCCAGTCCAACGGCCAAACAGAGCGGGCCAACCAAAGCATGGAGAGTGCCCTCCGTTGTGTCGCCGCCCGCCACCCCGCCTCCTGGAGTTCCATGCTTCCATGGGTGGAATACGCGCACAATTCCCTGGTCTCCGCATCTACCGGCATCTCCCCATTCATGGCGACCCTGGGCTACCAACCACCCCTCTTCGACTTCCAGGAGGAGGAGGTCGCCGTCCCTTCTGTCCAGAGCTACCTTCGCCGGTGCCACGCGGTGTGGAGAAAGGTCCGGTCATCCCTTCAACGATCTTCCATCCAGAGCCAGAGGCAGGCCAATCGCCACCGCATCCCGGCTCCAGACTATCGCCCAGGACAAAAGGTATGGCTGTCCTCTAAAGACCTTCCCCTGCAGGTCGAGTCCCGGAAGTTGGCACCTCGTTTCATTGGGCCGTTCATCATCGAGCGGATGGTCAACAGGTCCGCCGCCCGCCTGAAGCTTCCTAGAGCTTTACGAGTCCACCCGACCTTCCACGTCTCACTCCTAAAACCAGTGGAGGAGTCGGACCTGGTCCCACCCTCCAACCCTCCTCCTCCACCCAGGTTTATCGACGGGGGGGAGGCCTACACAGCCAGGCGTATCCTGGACAGCCGACGCAGGGGCCGGGGTCACCAGTACCTCGTCGACTGGAAGGGGTACGGCCCGGAGGAGAGATCTTGGGTCCCACGCCATTTCATCCTGGACAAAGACTTGCTGAGGGACTTCCATCGGACCCACCCGGATAAGCCTGGCCTAGCGCCAGGAGGCGCTCTTTGAGGGGGAGGTACTGTTACGATTCCACCTGCACCTTCTCCTCAATTTTATTATTAGTGTTGTTTTTGTGGCTGCTGCTCTGTTCCCTCTCCTCTGACTCTGCAGGGGGCGTGGCTGACCCAGTTCCCAGACACCGGTGATCGTTTGCACCTGCGCGGCTCCTCCTCACCTGCACCAGATGTGTAATCAGCGGGGCTTAAAGGCGGAGCCATTTCTCCTCACCGGTGTCAGATCGTTTTCAAACTTACATGGGTAAAGACATGCTGCTAGCTCTCTCATTGTACTTACCTTACAAAGTTACTTACCCGTTCGTCTCCGCTCCAGGTCGTCACGTCTCCTGCTGGTCTTCAACTCCTTGGCTGTTCCGGTCTCCCTATTCTCCTGGGATCTCCTGTGCCACGTTCGTGAGTTGTTTCCACTCTGGATTTCCGCCGACCTGCCGAGTCACCCCCGCAGTAGCTGCAAGGACAATTTTCCTCCTATTCCTCCATCTATCCCCTATCGCTTCCCACTTTTGGGAAGTCGTTTTATGTTACACATTTTTGTAAATAAATTTATATTGTTTTGAAATAGCTTTCCGTCTCCGTCTGCTTTCGGGTCCACGCCACTTAATCATTACAGATACAGTACGATACGATGCATTGCTATGTGATACGATAGATACAGTACGGTACGGTTAGATACAATGCGATACAATACACTAGATACAATACGGTACGGTTAGATAGGATACAATGCTATGTGATATGATAGATAAAGTACGATATGATACGATACGATGCAATGTGATACGATAGATATAGTACGATATGATATGATACGATGTGATGCTATGTGATACGATAGATACAGTACGGTACGGTTAGATACGATACGATGCTATGTGATATGATAGATAAAGTACGATATGATATGATACGATGCTATGTGATACGATAGATATAGTACGATATGATATGATACGATAGATACGGTACGATGCGGTACAATAAGGTATTATACGATGCGATGCTATGTGTTACGATAGATACAGTACGGTACAGTATGGTGCAATACGATACGATTAAACGGATTGGTGGATGAATTAATTTTTCAAATTGCGTTTAAACATGGGGATTCTGAATGATCTGTTTGACAGGAGAAGTTGGTGTTCACTGTTTAGGACATGGGAGGAGTCAGAGGAGACATAAATTTTGCAGTTTGGTGTTGAGTTTAACAGTTTATCACTTTTACCAGTGGGTGATGTCACGCTGAAGTCGACGCTTGGTTAGAGTGAATCAGGATGAAGTTATTCTGTGCTTTGGGACGTTTTCTTTGATTTACTGAATATAAACCGAGCAACGTGAACTTACACTTGAAATTATTGTTGACATTTCCAGACAAACAAATTAAGATCATTATTACATGATGTCACATTTAGCCAAACAAACCCAGCTTAACATTTAAAGAGTATTTCCACAAATTCTATATCTGGGTACAACTTAATGATACATATAGAGTTATATTAAATAATGACTTTATCACACACTTCAGCTGCTGCTTTAATAGCCTTTGATAGCATCACGTCAGTTGTCCTCTGCTGCCACCCACTGGCTTTATTTGATGTTAATGTCTCAGGACGACAGTACCTTCACTGTTTTTTAGCCCAGATTTCATCTGTGACGTTAAAAACGGCACATGCTTTGTTCAAAAAATTATCTTTCAGACTTGTTGCCGGGGCCATAAGGGAGTGAATTTGTTTATCAGCACTCGCCAGCTTTGCATACATTTCTGTGCATGTAGCAGTTGGAGGCATTCAGATACAGCGTATATGCATTCAGATAAAAGCAGCTTTTTATATCATAAGAGTTTGAGGAGTATGAAAACCAGAAAGTCCAAATGATTAGTTGGAGTTTAGCCCCGATGAATAATTCATTTTAGTCTGATTCAGATATGTTGATAATGTCTGGACGATGAATCCGCCTCTGTCTCGTCAAAGCCAGCCAGAAAACTGCCTGTTTCAACATGCAGAAGTATCTGACTTCTGTTTTGTTTCTTCGGCCCGTCAACTGTCACTGACATTGTTTCCTGTCACCAATTTTTTAAGAAGTGACTTTAAAGAAGACACATAACAAAGACAAGCAGACAAAGCGCTAATTATACTGCATGTTCCTGTAAATTGCATGGTTTCACATTCATTTTTACGTGATAGCCTGTTTTGCGTGACTGTCACATATTTGACAGGGACAGGGTTCACGGGGTGTGGTTTTGTTGTAAAATTGTTTCCCTTTCATTTCATTGATTTATTTTACATTTTACAAGCGTGCGTGTGCTATAAATGTAAAATATGACTTTTAGATTAGTGTTTTTACCGCACTTCCTTTGATTGTGTGTGTGTGTTTTGCGTTTCAGAGGCAGCTGTTTGGCATTGAGGCCCCGGCTAGTGTAAAACTGACTGAGGAAACACTTTAATAGCTTCACTCTGCAGGGGCGTAGGAATGTATGTAACATGTACATAATATACACTTTGTTAAATGCGAACTCTGCCCACATGTGAAGTCTCTGCTCTGTTGCAGTGTGTCCTGGCTACTTATGGAGTCTTGGTCATAACGGCGGCTGCTTACGCGATGCACAGACGGACCAAAAAGGAAACGTCCGGCTCCACAGCTTGACAGGTCAATGCTTATATTCACAGAAGGGAACATGCTGGATCTCTCAAAGTGGATCTGATCAATAAATAAATAAATGTTTTGACGCAAGGTGATCGTCCTCCATCCATTGTCTGTGTCCTTCGCTCTCTGAAAGCATAAGGAAGGAGCTGGTGTTAGTGTCACGTGATATGGGCGAGACCCAGAGAACGCCATGTCCGTTTTCATCTGAAGGACAATAACGAGGCACATTATTTAATTAATGAATTTTCCTGTTAAACCTGAGTGCTCACGTGGCTTATGATCTGTTGCTAAATTGCCTGCAGGTTGTGCTGCAAAAAAAGGATATAAGACACTCTATATTGCTCATTCCTATAGCCTTTATGTTTTAACATAGTGATTGAAAATAACAGTCTCCAGTGGAGCTCTGGAAGTACACTTCCTGGTGGGGTGGCAACATTCGCGGTGAAATGCGTCGTCGAGGTTTAAACATTGCATTGTTTTATCTCCTATACTTACACTAGGGGGAACCACTAAAACATGACTGAGTCTTGGTTTTTCACATTTTGGGGACTGGTATGTTCTCCAGAGTCCCAAATATAAGTATTAAAAAGTTGATTTTTTGCATAATATGGGCCCTTTAAGTCTTTGGACTGTGGGAAGAAGTCGTATAAAAACCCAGTGCACACATGGAAAGAGCATGAAAACTATGGGATTCAAACCTAGAACCTTCTTGCTGTGAAGCACCATTTCTAACCACCACGCCAACATCTTAGTTGAAAACCAAGGAATTGAGGAAAAGTCTTTACAATGGTGACCAAAAGAAGAAGCGCTCGAGACATAAAAGTTGTAAAACCATTAACAAATAAAACGGGTGTAGTAAAAGCGTGCGATAGGATTTTCTATGATGTCACCCGTAAGAATCCGATATCAGTCCGATAAAGTCGTTTTTCGACCATTTATGAACGTCTGAAGCTGTGAACGTTTGACATTTGTGCCGGCTCATTTCAAAGACATCATTCTCCAACTGTGAAACAAATATTGTTCTCCCCAAAAAGAGGAAATAAACAGCCCAAACGTGACTCAGCTAAAATGCTTTTGCTGATTTTTCTTTACATTTTCACAGACTGTGCACAGTGAATTTTTGGATTGCATCAGATTTTACCTTTGTATCTGTCTGATACTGCTGACCTCTTGACCAGGAGATTTATATCTCAATGGTGCTACCTGGCTAAATAAAGGTTAAATAAAATCATCTGTTTTGCTCTAAATACAAAATTACAAATACAATCATTTACGTTTTGTCTGGTTGTACAAAGGATAAGAAAGCATGCAAAGTGTATTATGTGAGCATAAATGTGAAACTGAAATTACAAAAATCTTTCAGAAAAACACATGTTTTCCAATTACACTATTACACACATTTTGGCTTTGTGGCTTTCAGTCTAGTCTAGTCTAGCACTACACTTAGTTTAAAGTTGGCCTGTCAACAACATTCATAATAATAATAATACATTCGGTTTCATTTACTTCATTATTAAATAGTATTCAATGCATTCCTTCACGTTGGAACCCGTTTGGAGGGTTCCACCAAGAGCCCTTTTTAAACCCTTTATTCGGGAAAGTGGTTTTAAAGGGTTCTCTGGATCAAAATGGTTCTCACTGGAAACATTAGTGCTACCAAGAACCTTTTGAAAAAACCTTTCTTCGGGAAATGTTTCCAGGTAGAACCTCAGCCCTTGCAGAAGGACCCTTTTGGAACCCTTATTTCTAAGAGTGTAGTGGATTTCTTAATGTTTTTATTATTTATAGATTCATTTTTGCACCACCGTGTTTTCTCTGTGATATGAAAACAAAGACTTTTACTTTGAAAGCGTGTGCATTGTTGTCCTGAGTATGTTTCATTGCAGCATTTGCGATGGATTTCCAAGATATGTTCATGTCAAATGAGCAGTCTAGAAGTTCACCGGTCATTTTCTGCTCTCATTATTACATTAGCCTTCACATGTTAGTCTTTAGAAGTGTTGTTTTGAAGCCTGCATGTAAAAACTGGTCCTCGCAGAGATAGAGAAACAACACACACACGCACACACACACACACTGCTGGCAGATCACGTGATTTCAGAGAAACGCTCAGAGTAAAGAGAAAGTAAAACTGGAGCCAGCTGGCAGCGCGCGCACACACACGCGCACGCGTGCACTTATCGCTCCCCATAATCAAAAACCCTGTCACATGAACGCGCGCGCCCAGACTCCGCCTCCCCCTGCGGTGGAGACTACACTAATAAAAGTGAAAGTAAAAAAAAAAGAATCTTGTGCTCAGGACGAGCTGACGCTTTAGTGTAAGTTCAGATCCACCACAGACTCTGACACAGTTACAAGTAAGTCCGCTTTATTTCACCTGCGTTTGTGCACGTTACAGTTACATGGTTAATGTTGTTGTGTTTTTAAAAAAAATAATAGTTTGTGCCACATGAGGGGAAAAAACATCTGTTTGAATTAGGCGCCTTTAACAGGGTCAGTAGATAATAACAATAATATAAAAAAAAACATTTTAATTTCAAATATCAGGTTTATTCAGATTTTCGATTATTTGTTATGAATATGTAAAATAAGTGATTTGTTTATTCCCCATTATTGTAACCGTTACACCAGGAGACACTAGTGTAACACAGAAGGAATTATACTTTAATTTATAATAATTGTATTTAACTTTTATTTCACCAGGTGACTCTACTGAGAACCACTGCTCATTTGCAATAACCACGTTAAAAAAAAGAATACAAAAAATGTGTACACACATAAATATATATCTATAAATATAAATATAAATATATACATTAAATTAAAAATTGAATGGCTACATCCACAATATAATATTATAAATAATAGGTTTATAGAATGTTGGGGAAACATGCCGGATTATTCTTATTATAACAACATTGTTTCCAGATCAATTTCTTTACGTTGTTGTTGTTTAGATGTTTATTACACATTATCACATGCTATTCTTTATTTTCTCTATTGTTTCAGTTTTACGTAACACTTTCCTTAAATATTCTTTGATGAAACATACGTGTTTTTTTTAAAGAAGTTTACACTACATTTGTCACTTTTATGGCTCTCTTTTATTATTATAATTATTATTATTATTTTAACTTAAGTTAGTCCTTTAAATCTCTAATAAAACCATCACTCTGATGTTAAAGAGCTGAGTAAATTTAAAATAAAAACTTGAAACTAAAGAAAGGCATTAAAGGCATCGTTTTCTTTCAAATATAGTGACACTTTATCTCTTTTAAAGTGATGATGGTGCAAAACAAACCGGCTGCATTTGTGAGTAATTGCGAAAGCAGGGCCCAAGAGAATTTGCACAACACGCGGCCAACACTGCTCAGAGTTTAACGCAGATAGACGTTTATCTCCGCTAAACTATTGAAAGCGAGGGTCAAAGTTACAAGCAAAGGTGACATGTTTACAGTCACTAACTCACTGAAAGGAAACAAAAGTCTTTTTTTTTTTATCAAGCGTGTCTTACAATCACTTTAAATTAAATCTTGCAAAAAAACATGCATGTCAAAAAATGTGCATTGCAGCAGAAACAGCAGAAAGAGAAAGTCTTTGTTAAACACTAAATACCAGTTCTTTTCTTTCTTTCTTTTTTCACGTCTTGCACGACGACTGAGAAAGCGAAAGTGTTCATTTGTCATCATTGTAATCTCACACTCGCCCTTCCCAATGATGTGATTTATTGTCATACGACCTCAGACGAACACGCACACACACGATTACGCTGTTTTATACATCTGTTCATGCCTTGTCGCGGTTGTATTTATCATTCATAGTTTCTATATCGTAGGATAAGGCGGTAACGTTTTCTGACATTTTATGGACCGAGTGATTAATCGATGACTCGTGAAAATAATCGACGGATTAATCGATTATGAAAATAATCATTAGTTGCAGCTCCAAACCAGTGCATATGTCTAGTTAAAGGTGCATTATGTAATAAATCTAAAGCAACTGGCCATAAAATCCTCCTAATATGTCACAGAGACTCAGGAATAATGTTCATATAACAAACTGAACTCACCAACAACAACAGTACAGACAAAATATTTGCATTAAAAAAAATATTTTGCAGACTGCAAATCATGTTTATGTTTTGAAATCATGTTTTGGCATGTGGCGCCACCTACCGCCGTCTACCAATCATTGCAGTCAGTAGAGTCTCAGCTGCCGAGCAACCACGGGTTGCCAGTTTCGTCAGAAAACGAAACCTAAAAGACCATCGGTATTTTAAATTTGAGTGTAGTAACCGTTTTTGGCCACATTCTTACATATGGCGACTTTAATGTTATTTGTTGAGGTGCAAATCAGGTTAGTACGTCGGTGTATCCGCTGCCTCTAGGGCTGAACAGTTAAAAGACATTTTATCAAAAATCGCAACACAGCCTGATGCAATTTTAAACTTTCATGCGATCGCAGGAGGTGCAGTTTTTGCCAAAGCCAAAATGTGTGTCAAAATGTCATTTATACGCATATTTTTTCGACAAACTGAAGAGAACGTCTTTGCTTGTTTGTCGCAGATATGCACAAATATCACACAGTCGTCGTTTTGAACATCGTCAGCCTAATAGCATAGTTGCCAAAGTTAGAAAAAACAATTTTTTTCAGCAAGCACATTGGTAAAGTTAGGCAGATATCACAATTACCAAAAAAAATGACTTAGGCAATTATGCTATTAGGCTAACAACATGTTTTTCCAATGAATCACCATTCCCTCTGATATCGCAAATCCTATCGCAATTCCATATATATTCAACATCTTTCAGCCCTAAATTCTGCCTCTCTGGTCAAATCTCAGCTACTGCATTCAGACTTTGCCATCGGCTTTCTTCGACCAACCGGAGCGAGGCTTGCTGTCCTGGACTCCTCCCCCTTTTTATGTAGCTATCGCTTTGTCCACGCCCCGTGTTCTGCACGCGTTGTTCACGTCCCTTTCAAGCAGAATATGGACGTTTTGTGTTATTATCAAATTGCTCTTTCTATTTTGTCAATTAATTAAATAAATAAACTAAACTAAACTACGGTTGGGAATGTTCGGTCAGTATCGGTGTCGGTTTGATACTGGTCAGCATTGCTAGAACTGATATCAGACAGCTAAAAATCCAAAAATCCTCTATATATCGCATGCCTTACTATGCACAGACTGGGAAAATGTAAATCCAAATCGGCAAAAGCATTTTAGCTGAGTCATGTTAGGGTTGTTTATTTCTTTGTTCTTTGTTCTGTGTTACACAGTTGGAGACTTATGTCTTTGAAATGACTCAGCACAAATGTCTTGTTCACAGCTTCCAAATATCGGTCATCGGCCTCCTTGACTATAAATAATCGGTATCGGTATTAGCCCTGAAAAAAACCATATCAGTCTATCTCTACTTCATACGTTCATAAATGGTCAAAAATGAATGACTGCATTGGAATTATATCAGTATTGGTAGATAATCGAGGTTTTGATATCGGACACAAAACTGTGATTTTCGGGGGAACATCCCTAAAAAAGTAAACTAATTATGCCGATGTCATCTGCAGAACAGCTGCTCTGGAATAAACTCGCCGTTCCCTGGAAGTCCCACCACTGCCATGTGTACTCTCTTATCAACGTCTGTATCCTCATTGGTATCAGTTTATTTACAAAACCTCTGTTTGTTTGCTCTGTGCTCAACATCCATAACAGTTATTTTAATCATCCCAAAAGAGCACGCCTCCGTTGGCCGTGTCATATTTCAGTGACTGGAAACTTAACTCCATCTCGTTCATATCCATTTCCTCCTTATTCAAAAACAGTTTCTGTGTTGTGTTTGTGGCCTCTGGCCGAGGTCGTCATTGTCATTTATTAAACCTACCTGGTTAAATAAAGATTAAATAAATAAGAGATTATGTGGAGGGCAAGGCAATTTTTGACTGTTGACTTTTCTCTGAGCAGATTCAGCTCCTGCTTCCCTTCAGCGCTCCGCGGTCATGTTTGTCAACCCTTGATTAAAACTTCAAACTGCTGTTAAACATGGAGTCACGGAGAAGGCCGAGCAGCAGCAGATGAAGAGCCGGAGGGACGAGTCGGCGATGGAGCTATCGCTGCCGCTAAAAAGTGAAGGGAATGGTGCAAGAGGCGGCGTGGAAGAGGATTTTTCTCCTTTCTAGGATGGTCAGAGACAATCTCGATCAAACAGCACAGCAGCAGAGCCAAAAGCAGAGCCAGGCGGGTGAGGCGCAGGCACGAGGTCAGCGCCCTGAGGAACGAGCAGGCCCTGAACGCAGCACAGACACGGTCAATGGCGACAGCACAGAGCCCACAGAGAGGCAGCTAGATTTCCTGCTCTGGAAGAAACTCAGATTAGAGCAACAACCTGACACCTGGCACCAGGTTAGTATCACAAGATTTTTGATCCAACATATTTAATTTCTTTAAATATGTTGAATTACACAGTTGGTCTGATGCGCCAAATGTTGTACGAATTTGAACTACTAATATTATCGTCGTTATTATTATTCATCAGTATTTCAAATTTTCCTCTCAATTAAAAGATAGAAAAGGTGAAATTAAAAAATTGCCCATGGCCAAGTCTGAGCAAAAATGCACAATATTGGCCTTTCCGCCGATATCCGATATATCGGGAGTGCTTGGGCCGATAACCGATATCGATATAAATCCGTTTTTACCTGTGCCTATAAATCACATATATGAGAAGACAAGGAGGTAGCAGCTCATTTAGTCAACTGTAGTCATTGGTCATATCGGCAGATAATACTTTTTAAAGCCAATATTTGCAGATATCGTTAATATTGTGCATCCTGCCTGGGCTGTTTATTTCTTCTTTTTGTTACACATTTGGAGAATGATGTCTTTGAAATGACTCGACACAAATTTGTCGTTAACAGCTTCATACTAGGGATCGACTGATTATCGTCCGATTATTTTGAAACTTTATTTACTGTAGAACACTTTAGGGAGCTGTTTATTTGTTGAAGTTGTCATTTAACTTTATAAGACTGCTGAGCCTGGGAGTTTCCTGAACTTTTTGTTAGAATTTTAAAACAAAGATATTAAAATCTTGCAAATCTGAAAAGCTGTTGAATAAATATATTCTTAATGGTATTTAAACGAAGTTAAGTGTTTGTATTCTTCAAAATTTTGACGCCAATATTTTCACTTTTACTGCAAATGAATATCGGCTCCAAATATCGATTATCGGCCTCCTTGACTACTAATATTCGGTATAGGTATTGGCCCTGAAAAAAACCCATATCAGTCTATCTCTACTTCATACGTTCATAAATGATCTAAAATGACTGTGTCGTACAATTATTGGTATCGGTAGATACTTATACTCATATTGGAATCAGTATCGCACACAAAAGAGTAGTATCGAGACGTCACTAACTATAATAACCTTGATGAACAAAGAAGTCTGTTTAATAAACATATGCTTAAAGGCATTAAAATGAAGTTAAGTGTTTTATATATTAATATTTTGACTTTTATTGCAAGTGAATATCGGCTCCATATATCAGTTATCAGCCTGATTGACTACTAATAATTGGTATCGGCCCTGAATAAACCCCTTATCGGTCTATGTGTACTTCATACATTCATAAATGGTCTAAAATGACTGTATCGGACTATAATCGGTATCGGTTTTTGATATTGAAATCGATATCGAACACACAGTGGTATTGAGACATTCCTAACTATCATAACCTTGATTTGGCAGAGAACAAGCAGTGAATTGTCTTGTTTGCTTCAGGTTGTGATTGTTTATGAGCCAAAGGTGTGTGTGTGTGTGTGTGTGTGTGTGACGAGAATAAAGAGCTCTATTGTCTGGACTGTGTTGTTTATTGTACGATTACAGTAAAAACCCACAGCATGCCTGAGCTATGATGCTTTCAGGTTTTCCCCAACACGGAAAACACTGACTCCACACGTATTGACTCTCCTCCTCATCCTCCTCCTCCTCCTCCTCCTCCTCTTTCACCTTCTCTCCTGTAGCTGGTGTCTGCAGACGACAAGTTACCCACACACCTGCGTCCGTTCAGCAGTCCCGCCGAGTATGAGCTGGTGAAGAGCACTTACCAGCAGCTCCAGCACAGCGGTTACTACTGGGGACCGATGAGCATGGAGGAGGCGCACAAAGTCCTCTCACAGACGTTACTGGGCACCTTCCTCATCAGGTAACCTCGCAACGATCGTTTCACCGTCGTTTCACCACCTGTACTAGAGCCAGACAATAACACAGTGTCCACTACGAAAGTGATGTTTCATAATTTACTTTTGTTTACTTTAGACCAGGTGTCTCAAACTCATTATTATTAGTAGTATTTTTTGTGGGGTAAAAAGCAGTATTATGTCACAATATTCCATGATATATGGAATATTTAACAGACTTTCAAAATAAAAGCTTTTGTTTTGAAATGGAACGATAACATAAAATGTACAGTTTGCTGTAAAAAAAAAAATCACGATGCAAAATTAATAAATGAAAGACATTTATTAACAATTATTTTAGGTTGATATTGAGTGGCGGGGCCATATGAAATCAATTGGGGGGCCACATGTGGTCCGCAGGCCGCAAGATTGAGACTCCTACTTTAGACATTAAATGGCTAAACTAATTATGTCTTAGTCTAAGTATTAAATGTGAATCACACACACACAAATATGGAAACAACATACAATATAAAGTCTATTTATAATAATAATATACATAGACTTTTCATAGTTTCTCATATTTGTTTAAACCCATAATGAACTGTTTTCAAGATGAAAATATGTTTCCAAAATGTTGTTGCAGTTCCCCTTTTAGCCATATGGCCGAGCTCTAATCACTATGTTCTGTTGTGAAGTCAACTCTTGTGCCAGATGTTCTCAAAGGGGGATTTCCACATACATGTGGTTATAAAACAAGTAAATTAAATAAACCAAGTTGATCTATTTTAGTTGTAGGAATGCAAAGTGAGTTTTTTTTTGTGTGTGTTGGGGACAGTTTGTCTGTTGTTGACTGAGTTCACGGACATTAGTTGGATTTGGGTTGTGTGTTTTTTTTACTTTCATTTTAAAGAATAAGGTCACCATTTTTTCAAACTTTGTTCCGCGTACATGTTTGTCTTGTGGCAGTGTTTGTAATAACACAAACGCAGACTCCACATGCTGTGCCGTCTGTGCTACTAAGAAAGAATTTCACACTTTGATGATTTGATGTGAAACGTTTGAATACAGCACTGCACAAAATTTGAGATTTGGATTATAAATGCTATGCTATCTGATTAATTTGGTCTGAATAGTCTCGAGATTGTTGGACCTATTTGTATTTTGAAAACGTGACTTATGTGTGTTTCAATCAGCAGATTTGTTTTTGATTTGCACATAAAAACTTCAATTTAAGATGTTGTGTAAATTCTCTGCTGCTGGTGAAGAATGAAAAAGAGAACTTCTGTCGGTGGACAAGTTTTTATTTTCGCTGCAAAGAAAAGGTCAATCTTCACAGGAATGATCCTAGCTGGAGAAAGACCCCAAGCAAAGTGTGCCCTCCACATTTATACCTGAGCAACTCCCCTTTTGCATTACTCCAATAGACAAAGAGTCCGCCATTCCAGGCGGTGTTTTCACACCTCTTTGTCTACTGTAGGTATCGGGGAGCCAAAAGGGGAGAAAAAAGTCAGAAAGTTGGTTAGAATACGGTTTAATAGAAGCCTAGTTATCGTCTGCAAATGGCTCCAGACCAGACTGTGTCAAAACATGGTTAAGCCGTGGGCCAAACAGGAAACAGCCAGACCACAACATTGTTTCACAATAAAGTAAATACATATTTTAAATTTTTTTTTTTAATTAACTCTACCTTCAAGCCAAATGAGAATATTTCAAATATGATCTAGACCAGTGCATTATGGGATTTGTAGTATGAAGGGTGCATGTGCTATTTACCACCGGGCCATTAAAATAGATGTATAATTGTATCTCAGGCCTTGAGTTCTGCAAATTCTGCATGATTTTCTGCTACAAAGTCCGGTGAGACAAGTAAGCGTGCGCACGCTGACATTGTGCTGGTGTTTTCATGCAGAGACAGCTGCCAGCCCAATGTTTTCTTCACCCTGAGCTACCAAAGCGAGGACGGCCCGACCAGCGTCCGCGTCCAGATCAACAACCTGCTCTTCAGCCTGCACGGCAGCCAAAGGAATTTCCCTTCATTCTTCACCCTTCTCACCTATTACACATCCTCGTCCTGTAAGCTGACTGCGCCCTACCGCCGGCAGCGCCCGGAGAGCCTAAAGCAGGCGTGCAGGAGGGCGTTTGTTCGCGCGCACAGAGCAGAGGACATAAGCGACACACCTGGACTGAGTCTTCAAGTCAAAAACTATGTTCACGCGTACCCGCACTGTATATAACAGCACGAGTGGACACAGTGTTTTTTTTTTAGACGCTGTACGACGTAAAGTTAAAAGTATTTGTAAAAAATGTTTATTTGCACATATTAAATGGACAGAGTGGTATAGTTTACAGTAAGCATGTGATTTTTCTTTTGTCACTCGATACACAGAGGCTGAAAACATGAATAGTTGATAAATGAACGAGTGAAGTACTTTCAATAAATGCATGTATATTTATTGTTATTATTAAATGTTAACCTACCATGTGGAAAATCGATATATTGCAGCAGTGTATATACATATATACATATACAAAAGAGGTCAAAAGGCTAAGGTTACTGATCTGAGACAGGAAACATGCAGGCTAAATAAGTGCACACGGGTGAATCACATCAGGGCGGGGCAGGTAATCACAGAGGAGGGGAAACTTTACAGGAAGCAGACACTGACAATAGTAATTATTTCAAAATAAAACAGGAAGTACAGATAAGTACATGCATGAGAAACGGCTTTTATTGTCTGTCCCAAACAGTGACAGAAATGTTCCTTAAAACACTTTATAACACTTTTTAAGACACGTTCAGACTCACAAGGTTAAAAGTAGTAATAATGCAGCTGCTGTAGAAACATGTCAATGCCAGTGTCACACTATGTGCACATAAGAGGCTTATTTTAAAGCTGTAGTGCGCAACTTTTTTACATACAAACACATTTCCATTGCATTCAAACCACTGTCAAAATTACCTGTCACATAACAGTCCCGCGCAGCTCTCTCTATATTTGTTAGTATAGCAGTGGTTTGGGTTCTTGTGTCACCTGGTGACACTCCTGCACTGCACACTGTTTGTTTTATGTGGAGGCAAACTGAGACACAGCAGCAGCAGCAGCAGCAGTGCTGAAGCGACACAGCTGCAAACAGGTCGGTGCATGATTGAAAACAGAAGAGGCTGCTCAAACAACCCAGTTCTCTGGCAGTTCGACAGGATAAAAGTGTTTCCTTTTTATCGAGTGCCACAGTGACGATGATAAATGTGGGGGTTTTTTTGGTGTTGAAGTTAGGTAGGAATCACGCGCAGAACGAGTATTATGTGCTTTATGCAGATATTCATTCTTTTTTTGGAACTAAACTAAGGTGGGGGTTCATTTCGGTGAATTTTTCCACACACACAAACTTGTTTTTATCCCTTAGTGAGGACACATCATAGACATAAAGCATTCCCTAACCCCTTACCTTAACCTTAACCATCACAATTAAGTACCTAACATTAACCCTTATCCTAAATCCAATTCGAACCCTAACATTTTTTTTTGCATTTTTTGACCTCACAAAGTTATAAATACAAGTTTCTCACACACACACACATGGTTGTATTCCATACTTTGTGTGGACACTCATAGACATAATGTGTTCCCGAGCCCCTTATTAACCATGACAACTAAGGGTGCATTCACACCAGCCCTTCTTAATCCAAACCCTGCTGTGTGAATGCTCAACTGAACTCGGACGCAGGGCATTGTGGGTAAACACGACCAAAACATACATGCGTGTAGAGCTATATAATAAGATTTGATCTTGCTCTTATGCGGCGGAAACAGAAGTTGCTCTGCATTAATGAACAGATGAGCGAGTTTTCTTGTTCATTGTTTGTCTGATCTTCTCCTTCAGTAATTTTTGATACAGCGCCCCCTCAGGCGAGAAGGGGGAATACAGTCTGAAAAGTGCCAAACCCTTAACCTAAACTTAATTCTAACCCCAAATCCAGGTCTTAGTCCTCAAAAAGCCTATTAAAGTTGTGTGGACCAGCTAAAATGTCCTCGCAAAGACAGGTTTGTTTGACAATTAGTCCACACACAGGCTATTTAAGACGTGCACACGCTCTCACACACTTTCTTTATTAAAAAATAGTCTCTTGTCATTTGTTCTACTTCCTGTCCTAAATCTTACTGGTAGTGGCCCCTTTAGTTTTAATTAGCCCTGCACCAGGGACACACACACACACACACACACTCCTATCCTTAAATTATCTGTCTCATTAACCAGACGCTGATATAAGGAGACACAGAGGTGAGGCCTGCACCTTTCTCAACAATATAATCATTTTACATTTAAAAAAAAACAAAAAACAAGATGAATCAAAGTAAAATTATTTTTACCAATGAAACAATAAACAAATCACATTAAAGTGTAGATTAACTCAGATTAAGTTCGATTTATCCACAGTGTCCTGCGTCCTCGTGCTGCGTTCACCTCCTGCACGCGACACAGTGGCCACGTTGTCACTGCTCTGACAAACGACCTCTCTTGACTTGTATGCGCCCGCACGAGCGCGCACACGCACGCACGCGCCCCGGGATTACAACAACTGGAGTGAACGAGCGCGCACAAAAACGCTCGTGTTTATGTAATGCCAACCATCGCATGTGACTCTGTCACTGTGTGTGTGTGAGTGTGTGCGCGTGTGTGTGTGTGCGCGCGCACGCACGCTGGTCCGCGGCGGCACTCGGATGAAGAACTCGTGAGATTTCAGCGGTGCGGTTTTGACCCATCATCCAGGAGGGCGCTCGAGCTCCATCGATTTCCACGCGCAGGACGCGCGTAGACCCACCGGTGAAAGCGTCACGCGGAGACCATCTGTGTCATCTGTCGCGCGTGTTCTTGCATCTGGTTCGAGGGAGCGTGGACAGGTCGCTGATCTGTGGCCCGGTCTGCGGAGGAGAGGCAGGGCAAGAGAGGAGAGTCTGAGAGGCGCTGGACTCCCGGACGGATCCGAGCATCCCACGGTCCCGGCACTCATCCATCCATCATCCATCATCCATCCATCCCTTTCCTTCCTTCCTTCCTTCCTTCCTCCCTCCGCGCCTCAGCTCCAGCAGGAGGCCGGGAGCGGCGGCAGGATGTAGCAGCGGATTAACAGAGGAGAGAGGGGCGCTCAGAGGACGAGAGCGGGAGCGGGAGCGAGCGGACTGCGGTGGGACGGAGGGGACATGGGGAAGGACCAGGAGCTGCTCCAGGCCGTGAAGACCGAGGACCTGCTGACTGCACAGCGGCTTCTCCAGAGACCACGGCCGGGGAAAGCTAGTCAGTATATGTCCATACTTCTGCTGACACACACACACACACACACACACACACACACACACACACACACACACACACACACACACACACACACACACACACACACGCACACAGCTGTTCTCCTCAGGACACTGCGTTGACTTCCATCCATTTGGACACCCCTACATACATCACCACCCCTGACCTTAACCATAACCAGTTACCATAACCTTAACCAAACCACACTTAACATCTAAGACATAAACTAAACTCACACATTCAGTTTCACCTCTTTAGGACCAGGTTTTGGTCTCTGTGAGGACCACTGGTCCTGACAAGGTCAGTGTTTATGCCAGGTCCTAAAGAGGCGATAAATACAAGCACACACACACACATACGCGCGCGCGCGTGCACAGACGTACAGTGCACCATTTAGGTCCACATCAGATGTCCTGACCTGGCAATGACGGCGCGCGCGTGTGTGTGTGAGAGAGAGTGATGACGCTGCACGTGTGTGAGTGCAGTCATCAAAATGTGATTAGAAATTAAAAAAGGCTTGTCAACCCCATTTCCCACAATTCACCATGTTTTGTGTGCGTGAGCGAGAAAGAGAGAGAGAGAGAGGGAGGTGGAAGGTCCTACACTGCTCTCAGGACTGGGGGGATTGTTGGTGTGTGTGAAGATGCCAGATGTTGGTGGTAATAATGTGATGACTGAGTGAGTGTGTGAGTGTACATGCACACATGTGCACGTATGTGTGTGTGTGTGTGTGTGTGTGTGTGTGTGTGTGTGTGTGTGTGTGTGTGTGTGTGTGTGTGTGTGTGTGTGTGTGTGTGTGTGTGACGTGGAATCAGCTGGGACTTGAGGTGATAATTAGATTTCAATTACAGCTTTGAAAGTGCTCTCCTCCTCTTCCATTTCACCACCGGGTCACACTCCATTCCTCTCCTCTCCTCATGCCTTCTCTTGACACTTCCCTTCCCTACTCCCCCCCCTCCTCCTCCTCCTTTAACTCTTCCCTCGTCCATCTCCTCTCACGTCCCGTCCACCGTCCCTCCTTCAGTAACGTCCTTTTATCACCTGTCCTCTCTCACGACTCCCTTTCTGTAAGCCTTTTCCTCACCCCCTGTCCTCTCTCCTCCGCGCTTCACTTTTCATTTCCTCTCCTCTCCTCTCGCATGTTTGTCTGTGAACATTCCATCAGTGCCACGAAAAAAAAAAAAAAAAAAAATGCTTCTACTCAAATGCCAGAACAGATCAGCTCCGAGTGCTCAGTCCACTGCACACTGACAAAAAGAGAGAGGAGGAGGAGGAGGAGGTGGTGGTGGTGGGACAGAGGGTGAGGAGGAGAGTCAAAGAGAGGATGAGAGGGAGGAGTGCAGGAGGACAGGAGTAGGGAAACACTGAGATATGGACGCCAGGAGATGAAGAGACAGGAAGTGATGGGGAGAGGTGAGAGGGTGAGATAGGGAAGGTGTGTGCGTGTGTGTGTGTACCTGGTATTCCTTATGTTGTGGGGACCAAAATCTGTTTACACAGTCACATTATGGGGACTCGTCTTATTTATGGCGGACAAAAATCAAATCCCCTGAACGTAAATTACTACATTTTACGGCGAAGATATTTTTAAAGTTAGGCTGAGGAGGGGTTAGGTTACGATTAGGGCACTCGTGATTATGGTAAGTCTACAGTCCTCAGTCACATGACTAACACATAACATGTCAACTGTGTGTGTGTGTGTGTGTGTGTGTGTGTGTGTGTGTGTGTGTGTGTGTGTGTGTGTGTGTGTGTGTGAGTCTGCTTTAAGAATGAATAATTGAACGGGAACCCAGGTTTCTCTGCTGGATGAGCTGTGACTTACGCGTGCACACACACACACACACACACACACACACACACACACACACACAGTTGACATGTTGTGTGTTAGTCATGTGCCTGATGCTCGTGGTTGTATTATTAATAGCATGTTAATGGTGTGAATGGCTCGGAGTGAGTCGTTGACATGGTTTTCCATGTTTTCCTGCAGATTGTCATAGTTCAGTGGAGGCTATGAAAGAAACAGAAAGACCATGCACTGTGTCCACACAGGCTGTAACTAAAGGCTGTAATTAATGTAATTATTGATCGTCAGCAGAGTGTTTACTGACGCTTTACTGGAGAGAAAAAAAAAATAACTTCTGCGTTGCCAGGTTGTGAAAAATCCTTCTTTAGCATGGAAATAGGCTGTGATGGCCCCTCTCTGCAGTTTGAACGCAATTGTCATTGTGTTTCACACAGTTACGCATTAACGTTTGACAACAATTGTCAGAATTGAACAAGGGTTTGGACCCAATTGCACAACCCGGGAGACAAAGTGAAAAATAAACAATATTTTATGATGAAAGTGCAATAAAAAAACATTCATATGTGGGAAAAGCTACTAGGGCTAAAGCTAACAAACAAAAAGCACTCTTTCAAGGAAAGCTAACAAACAAAACCACATGTAGCGCCCTTAGCCTTTCTGTACGAAAACACATTAATGACACTCGGGTTCGGGAAGCCGCACACCTTAAATCATTCAAATGACCCAAAACTAGGAAGTGAACCTCGTCAATTTATTGTCACACAACGATAAACTTGCACTAAATGAAAATTAAATACAAAAACAGAGCTCTTTTAGAGAATAAATAAATAAAATTTCAATGAAAGTGTCACTTCTTTTAAGTGAGACTACAGTGGTGGCACGTTAGCTTAGCCACCTATCTTTTAGCGTCCACGTTACTATTACTAATACTGCAGATAATACCTGAGCTAGCATAACTGCTGGCACTACACGTGACTAGCGTTAGCATCTCGCTAATGGCGCAAGCGTTAGCAACTGAGTTAGTGATTTTACAGTTAGCTTACTTTCCTTTTTTCTCACAGCACACAGTGACTCTTTGAAAACTGCCACCGTCGTAAATGTGAGAAAGTCACTGACACACAGTGTCACATCTCATATACAGTGATTTAAGATACGATAGACTTGTCATTGTAAGTTTAAAAGCAGAGTGCACAGTGTAATAGCAGAAGAACACACTTTTGCACCTATCCCCTAAATAAACCAAATGCTGTCACTGTTCTGTATTCAGAAGAATGCTAATATCCAGCTTTTTGTCCCACCAGGGTTATTATGGTTATTATGAAGCAACAGGAAAAGTATATCTTTCCCAACATCTTGCTCCTGCTGCGTCTTGTTGACAGAGAAACTGCTGGGAACATGAAAGTCGTGCCCGATTAAGCCTTTAATAAAGTATAACTCAAGCTGTCAGCAAACGTAAGACAGTTACTTACAAGCGTTGATAAATAATTAATAACTTGTTCTACAACAATCCATCAAGTCTGTTAACAGGCTGGTAAAAAATAGATTTTGGACCAGTCCAGATTTTCCCAAGGGAAGCACTTGAACAGTTTGACTGAACATTTGCTGAGGAGGCTGAACTCTTTTAATGTGAGGAAAGACGTGCCTTGCAATTTTTAATAGGGAGACCTTTAACATTGTCTTTTATTTGTTGGTTCAGTGTTTTATCTTCCAAAAACAGAAATGCTCTTAGCAGCATTGTAAATATCTGCTGGGGTCAAGCACAGAGACCTGCGTTCAATCCGGGGACGTGGGGTGACTAAAAAGGTCAAAAACATTATCAATGATCATGATCACATTCTGGCGTCTGAGTTCAAGCTTCTACTCTCAGGTCGCCGGTTTCTTTTCCCCTGAGCAACAACAATTAGGTAATCTTTCATACCCTCAACTATCAGACAACTTAGCTTGGATCAGGGTCAATTTGACTTATTTTAGTTATCTTTGGGGTCAATTTGACTTTTTATAGTCATCTTTGGGGTCAATTTTACTTATTATAGTCTTCTTTGATGTCAGTTTTAATAAATGTAGTAATCTTTGGGGTCAATTTTACTAAATGTAGTAATCTGGGTCAATTTTACTTATTTTAGTCATCTTTGGGGTCAATTTTACTTATTTTAATAATCTTTTGAGTCAATTATACTAAATATAGTAATCTTTGGTGTCAATTCTTATAAATGTAGTAATCTTTGGGGTCAAATTAACTTATTTTAATAATATTTGGGGTCAATTTTACCATAGTAATCTTTGGTATCAATTTTACTTATTGTAGAAATCTGGGGTCAATTTTACTTATTTGAATAATCTTTCGGGTCAATTATACTAAATATAGTAATCTTTCGGGTCAATTTATCTTATTTTAATAATCTTTGGGATCAATTTTACTTATTTTAGTCATCTTTGGGGTCAATTATACTAAATATAGTAATCTTTGGTATCAATTTTACTCATTATAGTAATCTTTAGGATCAATTTTACTTATTATAGTAATTTTTGGGGTAAATTTGACTTAATTTAGTAATCTTTGGGGTCAATTTAACTTATTTTAATAATCTTTGTTTTCAATTTTACTCATAGTCATCTTTGGGGTCAATTATACTAAATATAGTAATCTTTAGGGTAAATTTTACTTACTATACTAATATTTGGGGTCAATTATACTAAATCTAGTAGCCTTTGGTATCAGTTTAACTTATAGTCATCTTTGGGGTCATGAAACAAGCATATTTGAGAGAGTAGGAGAGGCCAGGGTTGAGATGTTTGGTCACATGCAGAGGAGGGATTGTGATTATTTTGGACAAAGCTTGTTGATAGAGCCGCGGAGCAGGAGGAAAAGAGGAGGACCACAGACAAGGTTCACCAAATCTATATTTAAACCCACCCCTGGAACATACTGTATGTGTGCGGTCGCTTGAACTGGGAGAAACCATTTGTTTTACGCTACGTTTACCCTGAAAGTCTGAATGCATGGTTCAGAGGTGATGCAAACTTGAAAAAGCCTCCGTTTCATCTGAGGTTTGTGAGTCTGCTGTTACACTGAAGGTCTAAAAGTCTCTTTATTAAGATTTAAAGACACATGACTGGACTTCCTGAAGGGATAAAACTTCTTGAGGGAGCTATTGCAAAGTAATATTGTAGTTTTTCACTGCCAAGTGATTGACAGTCTGTGAGGATAGCACATTGGGGGGGTTGTCATAGTAACCCTGGCTCAGTTGCAGTGTTATGCCTACAATTACCATACAAAATAACACGAATGCCAGTCCAAGGACACCAATACAGAGACTTTATGGTAATGATCTCAAGTCTCTAACAAACAGTTCGTGTCCGAGGAGGAGAATATTTAATTCTCATAAAATTGATTTAGTTATATAATCAGTATTTAGTAAGAATTACAGGTACAGCTTGTACAATTTTGCTGGTGAAGTTGCAGCCGAATATCCCTCACTGTTCCCTTCCAAGTGTGTTTGAGAAACTACACTCTTAGAAATAAGGGTTCCAAAAGGGTTCTTCTACAAGGGCTGATGTTCTACCTGGAACCATTTGCTTCTGAAAAACTTTCTTTCAAGGGTTCTTGGTAGCACTAATGGTTCCAGTAAGAACTATTTTGATCCAGAGAACCCTTTAAAACCCCTTTCCTGAATAAAGGGTTTTAAACGGTTCTTGGTGGAACCCTCCAAAAGGGTTCCAGGTTTTACCTGGAGCCAAAAAGGGTTCTCCTATGAGGACCAGCCGAAGAACCTTATATGGTTCTACTTAGCACTTTTATTTCTAAGAGTGTCGGTAGCCTTCATGATGCATCAACACTCAAAAGATGTTTAATTTGGACATCTTGGGATAATGACAAATACTAAATCATACATTCAGGTGATTGTTCGCATATAAGAACATTTAGATTCACAACTACACGTGATCTAATTCGTAAATAAAACAATTCTTCTGCATTTTATTTCATGAGCTGCATCGCAAATAAACAATCCCATTTACTCGGAGTTTCGAGCCCTAAACGCAGTCACGTGATTCAGATTTCAAGATTGTTTAAGTCTTTTTAACTGATCTACAGTTCGGCGTCACGCATTTAGCCGAGTCGAGCTAGTGGAAACACGCCATATGTCACTTAAGCCACTGCAATAATAAATGTATAAATAATAAATAGTAATGTTCAGGGCCTTAAGAAACCACACTGTTTGGCACTTTACTTGAATGCCTAGTTGAATGTTTCCAATCTTTTGTTCACTGGAGAACATCCAGAATCGTGGTAAAGTAAATATTGTAGTTTTGGGTCATGCATGGGAGAATTATTATTGTCTGCCACAATCCAGACTAGTAAAGGAAGGATAATCTTAAACATACAGTGGAATAGTTGTGGGTGATGGTAGGTACTGTGTGTTCTCCTGTGTTCAGCGGTGGTGGGTCATGCAGCTCAGTGATGTTCTGATGCTGACACAGATATCTGTACTCACTGATTCATCTGCTGGGAGAGGGGGTAGGGGGGGGTGGGGGGAGGGAAACAGGGATGATTCTTATTTCTAATCCAAGACAGAACAGACAGAAAGGGGGGGAAACCTACACAGAAACACGCACACATATGCAGCAGAATGACGTCAGAGGCGGAGAGTAAACAGAGACGAGCGCAGCGACCAATCAGCGCACGCTCTTTAGCAAATTACACGGGGAAATTAGAGTGTGAGAGCGGGATGAGAGGATGAAGTGTAGATAAGGCTACAGAGAGAGAGAGAGAGCGAGAGTGAAGCTTTCACCCAGATTACAGGACGGCCGAAGATTACAGCCTGTGGATTATGAGGGTTTGACCACACACACACAAAAAAAACATAGACGATCTGTTTTTTTCTGTGCCTTTTTCAAACTGTGTGCCTATGTGTTATTCCTGTTGTCATCTTTCTGATCATTTTAATCTCAGTTCACCCTTGTTGAGGTGATATGAGGGTTCTGCTCGGGATTTTAGCTGTTCCTAGATCTGCTGGAGCTTCTCACCCAGTGTGTTGTCGGGATTATCACTGGCACCATTGCTGCTTTTACTCCCCACTGTGAGAGACTTTTTTAATATTCGGCCAACTTTAAAGCTCCCATAGAACGGTCCTATCGAGTTATGGAGGTCTACTTACACACATTAACTTGTTTTTATGGTCAAAAACCTCCTAGTTGCTGCAAACGAGCCGTTAGAAATCTCTCCTCACCGAAGCTCTCGTCAGCCGCGCTGTTTCAGACTGAAATCTCACCCCTAGAAGACAGAACTGTGTTGTGATTGGCCAGCCAACGACAGCTTTCCCAATTGTCTTGTGATTGGCCAATACCTGGAAGTGACGTAATTAGCACGTCAACTCTCAGAAGCGCAGCTCCCCCTCTGGAACGATGGATGCACTGCTGCTCATAATCAAAACATTGTTTTAACAATGTTTAAAAATGGCTTCGTCACGACAGCTGACAAAGTTACAAAAATTACATTCCGGCCCGACATAGGATATGGTGCCATTTTTGTTGCGTGTCCAGCACACTATGGCGACCGTAAACCTAGCTTTACACAGCTGTGTTGATCTTGTACTGACATGCCATGATCTTTCTGTCCAAACCTTTTTCTCTGGAAGTGCGTACATCTCGTCCACGTTGCATTTCCATACTCTTTGTGTCCCCATCTTGACCTCGTGTGACACTGGTCCAGTGTGAGCCAGAACTTTGTGTCCACTTTTTCTTCTACCCGTGTGTAGTAGTCTGTATGACAAGGACAGGCTCTCTGGGCTTGGACTATCTTTGGCTTCGTTGTTGAGAATCCCTCAGATCTTCAGGTCTTACAGCGCCACACTTCACACAGATTATAGTCTTGTCACTGCTCCTTTCCAATTATGAAACGTGTTGTCTCAAACGTAATTATGGATTTATGTACTATTAACAACTTATTTATTTAAGCCCCCCCCCCCCCCCAAAAAAAGAAAGCACATTTAATTACCAATATACCTCATAATTTCTCTCTGTGTGTTTCAGAGCTCCTTGGAGCAGCGAAGCGTGTGAATGTCAACATCCAGGATGCAGATGGGTGAGGAACAACACCGTATTTATTTCATCTTCTCCCACCATCAACCACAAGCTCTCTTTTACCCTCTTTTATTTTGTTTTCCATGTGTCATTTTTTGTTAATTATATAATTAAAGCTGCATTATGTAATAAATCTAAAGCAACTGGCCGTAAAAATCCTCCTAATATGTCACAGAGACTCAGGAATAATGTTCATATAACAAACTGAACTCACCAACAACAACAGTACAGACAAAATATTTACATTAAAATATATATTTTGCGGACTGCAAATCATGTTTATGTTTTGAAATCATGTTTTTGCATGTGGCGCCACCTACCGCCGTCTACCAATCATTGCAGTCAGTAGAGTCTCAGCTGCTGAGCAACCACGGGTTGCCAGTTACGTCTGAGCTACAAGGGCGGAGAAAACAAAACCACGATAGACCTCGGTATTTTGAATTTGAGTGTAGTAACCGTTTTTGGCCACATTCTTATATATGGCGCCTTTAAGACTGATTAAAAAGAAACATTCGAGTCAAAATTGTTCTCCTTTTTAACGATCTTTCATAGATTCATATATCATATCATCAATCTTTTCCGATGTCTTTTCCTCCATTGATACTGAATTGGAACCTGGGTAACACTTTAGATTAGGGAACACACATTCACCATTAACTAGGTGCTTACTAACATATATAAGTAGCATACTAGCCCTTTATTAGTAACCATTAAGAACGTATTAACACCTTATTCCACATAACATGAATTAAGATTTTTTTCTACATAAGGTGCTTATACGTGCTTAATATTTACTAATAAAGGGCTAATATGCTACTTATATCCAGACTCATTCATGTGTGTACAGCATAATGGCTGTGGTTTGTGATCATGTTTCATTCGTTTCCAATCGAATCACAAAGATTGTTTTATTGTGCTGATTGGAATCAGAAAATTGGTTCACAAACCCACGTGTAATGACTGTTGATTCATTGATTTGACTCATGGGCCTGGCCCTTATAGTCACCAGGGATCCATTAGCTACACACACACACACACACACACACACACACACACACGCACACACACACACACACACACACAGCTCAGGGGAAGAGAGATTGCTTATTAATGGAAGTAGGTCATTTGGCCCTTCCCCATCGCTCACAGAGCTGAGGGGCGGAGCGAGCTGCTCCACGCTGAGGATTATTTCAGCAAAGTTGTCCTGTGGTTTGACACTACAAATATGAATACATCATGCATCTTTAAATGTAAACTGTGTGTCTGTGTGAAGGTTGTCGCCGCTGCACCATGCCGCTCTGAGTGGGAACAAGGAGCTGATCGCTCTCCTGTTGGAGGCTCAGGCTGCAGTGGATATAAAAGACAATAAAGGTAAAAGAAAAAGCACATTCCGCTTCCGTTCCTCTGAAAGCGACTCAAAACACAAACAGCAGAACTTCCCGTAGACTCTTCCAATTGTACATGCCTACATAACAAAAGGTGTGCAATAAAAATACTCTGTGGTTTACAGTGGTGATGAGAATTGGCAGATTTGTGTGCAAAGCAAACAACAGACAATAGACAATAGAAGAGCCGTGTTTCATAGCTGCAGGGACGAGAGCCGCGTGGAGGAAGCGCAGCTGTGATCTCCACAAGAACATTTCTCCTAACCAGTTCAACAATGACAGACTCCAGAAGAAGAAATCTCGGGGCAGATGGGAGATGTAATCGGCCCATGATGCACTACTCATATCTTCACTTTCATGCCCAGACTAAATATAGGCATACGTACACCTGGCAGGCATCTTTACCAGTCGGTCCAAGTTGGTCTCTCTCTGAGTGTCTGTGGAGGAAGTGTGGCAACCTCAGATCATTATTTCAATATGTAACGAAGACTCACGGCGAGCACTACTATAATTCAGTGTGATGCTCAAAATGGAATAACTGTCATCATACACTTTTTTTGGGTGAAAAATCCAGAGGGGATTAACCAATTTGACGAATAATCCCATCAAATATCCAGATTAGCATTTTTCCTTAAAATTCCCATCCCTATTAGAATTTAAAGGACTCATATTATACTCTATTAAGTTAACCTAGTTCCCTGGTGTCCTAATGAACATGGCTTTGACACGCTTTGGTCAAAATACCTTAAGGATGAAGCACCTTAGCCAGAGGCGATTCTAGAGTCTGTTGGGGCCCTAAACAAAAATTCCCAGGGTGCCCTTCTGACCAGTGTTCATCACCATTATGTTATAAACTAGTGCAGTGCCTGTATGAAGTATGTATTCCTATAGTGGGAGCTGAAGAAGATTTTTCAGTTGTGGTAATGCATGATAAGGAAAGTAAAGGCTAACATAATACAAAGACTGTGCAACCTCATTAGGCACAACGCAAATGTTTTAATTTTAATGCTAATTGAAAATGAAAACATTTGCATTGTGCCTAATCAGGTTGCACAGTCTTTGTATAATGTTAGCCCTATGCTAATGCTAATCGTAGCCTTGCTAGCTTACCTTTGGAAACAGGTTCGCCAAGTTAGCCGCAGAGTATTTTCATGCTTGTAGTATATTAGCCCTACGCTAATGCTAATCGTAGCCTCGATAGCTTACCAAAATAGATTTGCTTTATAGATAGATAATAGATAATAATAATCTGACACCAATGAAAAATGTATGAAGGCGTAAGTTTTTTTTTATTCTAAATTCGAAATAACATTAAAAAAAACTTAAGTATGTGAAAATATAAATGTAAAGAACAATAAAACACTGTAAGTAAGTAAAAAAAACAACTTATATAAACTTAGTAAAAAAAATATACATTACACAGTAAATAACTCACATTATAAACTTATAAACAAAATATAAAGTCAAGAAGTTAAATAGTTTCCTTGGGGACACCTTTTAATCACTGCTTCTACTAGTTAGCGTTAGCATAAGCTAGCGTTCTGACACTAGTGTAAGCTGCTGTTCAAGTTTGTGTCCCCGTTAGTTAGACAAAGTAACAGTTCAATAACAGCAGTCATTTACTGTTAATGTCATGATTATATCATTATTAGAATCCGGATACTATTGCCCTCGCCTGCATTCTCACGTTTTTTACGGACAAAGTGAGACAACAATTCCAGGAATGTTTACTTAGACTGAGGCGGACCACAAAAACATGAGTGAGTCATCTTTTTTCACACTTTGCCGACTCATAGGGCCTCCAGAGTCCCAAATATAAGGATTTCAATGATTAAAAAAGTTGATTTTGCATCATATTTCCCCTTTAAAATAGAGCTAAAAACGTGAATATCGCTGTTGAATTAATTCCTTCAGGATGCAAAGGGAAGCATATCATCTGAAAAGGTGTTCAAACTCTTGCCATTTTACAAGAAGGCCTTATATAAGATTGCTGACTTGGACCTCGTGCAGGCTTGGGTTGATGGACTTTATGTCCTGTCCAAGATTTCATAAACAGGAAAAACTGGAGCAAGATTATGAAAGCTGGCAACACGGCAAGGGAAATTTCCAAAAAAACAGGTTTTAGATTTCTTCACATTGTATTTTCATGGCCAGCGCGGTCTGCCAAAACAAAGGCTATTATTCATATTTACATGCGACATATGACTAACACGATGTCTTCAGACAATCAGGAAGGGCATTGTTGGCAGCGTCCTCTCCAATAATCACAACACTGCTTTCTCATTTCCTCCGACAGCCCATCGTGCGCTCAAAGCTCGAGTATCGGGAACTCTTGCAGCTGCTGTGAAGTGTTGAGTCAGGACTCCCCTCAATATGACGGAGCCCAGAGGGCCTCTTCAGTCATACTGATGATGTGGCGCTGATCATTGCTGGTGTCAAGACAGGACAGCCTTGGGTTGCTGCTGACATGAGAACATGCTCAGTGTTTCCTGCAGCCACTGCCACACACGCTGTGTTTTAATGTCAATGACGCAGCGGTGTGTTTTGTGCTGCGCTCAGCTGAACTCCTGCATGTGCGTCCACTCGTGGTTCACTTGGTATCTAAGGTGCAGTTAAGACACTCGAGAGGATGTTCCTGTCCTGGCCTTTTGTGTGAGAGCAGTTTGTTTTTGGACGTGACGTCCCATGAGCCTGATTTTAAAGGTCACAAAGGGTCACAAGCATGTCAAACAGAAGGAGGGACGCTGGTAGGGGGACGTTAAATCAAGACGTAAGGGACGGTTGTCACGTTTCAGTTGATCTACTCCTTGTTTTCTTGATACAACCATTCAAAATATGGTTTATACATGGGAGTTAGTAGTAGGGTTGCAAAGGGGCGGAACATTTCCGGAAAATTTCCATGGAAACTTTAGATTGGGAATTTGGAAATTTTCCATGGGAATAATGGGAATTAATGAGCATTAACTGGGAATTTGAGGTAATTTAAAGAAACTGAGTAATATTTATTTGTACGTAGAACTTTAAGAAATGCTTCCTTCTTTCATTGTACAATCTTTCAATTCTTACCCTGACCAAAAAAACAAAAACAAAAAAACGTCAATGTTGACTCAAAATTCAAAAAATCCCCTCCCATCAAAAAATGAAATGTAAAATTAAAGTAGATTTCCCCTCCCTTTTGCTCACATTAAACGTGTGGTTTCAATCGTGTTTTATTTGTGTTGTGGGCTGAGAAAAAGCAGCTTTGGTAGTTCAGGATTCTAGAAATCATCGTGCGTGCGTTGGAGGAACGCGCAAGCAATGCATGTAGGGGGCGTGGCCTCAATAGCCCTGCAGGAAGTCGTGTTCGTGCTACGTCCCTGTGACTGAGGAATAGCAAATTAAACTCAATTGTTATTCACATCAAATTTTAGCCAAGGTTATGCTACAATATTTATTATATGCTATATTTATGTTCCCCATATTCAACTTCCCATGGAAAGTTCCCCAGCTTTGAAAATTCCCGGAATTTTGCAACCCTAGTTAGTAGCAAGTTCTGAGACACCACAGCTCTTCTACGGTCTGTCGCCATCATGACACTTTTTGAGGGTTTTTCCCCTATTTTCACAGACAACTACATTTAATTATGCTCCGCGTTAGTTCATGCAGTCATACGCCTGAGTCTCACTCTGAAGGATCCAGCCCACATATCCAGGCACATAGCTCCAATCAATCACTGCCACTCTCACATCAAGGATATTTAAATAACAGTCGTCTACCACCGCTCAGTTCTTGCTACACTGCCTTACATCGCTGCTGCTGACAAAGCTCCATCTGTTATTCAATGACTGGTGTTGTTGAACGGGGGTTTTCCTGCATTGCATGGCTAAATAGCATCAGTCTGACTGTATTTCCCACTTGTTGCAATCAATGGTTTAACCATGACGAGATTCATCCTGACTGATGGGAAGAGGATCTTGACAAATAACGTAGTGTCGGATGAGGCCAATTAAATGGATGTGTTTTAAATGTCGGTCTATGGGGTGGAGCAGGAGCTATTTTTGGGTGGCACATCTTGTTTTGCAGTGTTGTGATTGTGCCTTTCCTGAGTTAAGGAAGACTTTTTCGCTGCCACAAACACAAGCCCTTTTAACAGAAGTACGTACTCCTTGATAAAAAAAAGTGACCTGCAGAAAGCAGACTTGCTCCGTTCACAAATACATATATATTTACAAAATAAGGTTGACAGCTTTCAGCCTGGTAAAACGGAATAATTCTGCATTCTAAAAACAACTGAGAATTTGTCTTACGTTGTGTTAGACGCCTCTAAACCTGTGTTCTTTCAATTTCAGTGGCAGCACTTTGCGTTCCATGAGTTGTTACAGTGTAATTGGCACACAGGAGTAAATAAGTGATGATGACAATTAAAAGTGTGTGCGTCTTTGTGTGTCTGTGTGTGTGTAGGGATGCGTCCTCTGCATTACGCTGCATGGCAGGGGAAAACCGAGCCAATGAAAATGCTGCTGAAGTCCGGGTCGTCGGTCAACGGACAGTCGGACGAAGGACAGATTCCTCTCCACCTGTCAGCTCAGCATGGACACTATGACGGGGTAAGGACCTGTCCTTGTATAAACTCTGACCTTGTCAGAACCAGTAGTCCTCATGGAAATTAAAACCTGGTCCCGGGAAGCTCATTTCTGAGGAACTGGTTACATCTAGGGCTAATATTTGAATTTTGGTTAGTTAAAGGTTAGAGATAACACTTTGTTTATATATTAATTAGAGGAGTATCCTCTGTGTGTGTGTGTGTTACAGTCGGAGATGTTGCTGCAGCACCAGTCCAACCCGTGCATATCAGACTCCGCTGGTAAAACACCACTGGACCTGGCCTGTGAATTTGGACGTGTCGGAGTGAGTGGTTTTCTTTTTAAATTTTGAATTGTTCAATTGTGTTCGCTGAATCGTTAAAAACCTCAATGATATGAACTAGTGCTAGGCACGTTAAAAAAAAAGACGTGCGTGGTGTAACGTTTACGTGCCGGGCACCGTTTACCAGTTAGCTGCGTTAGCTCCTTCAGCGCCATTAGCGCGCCTACAGTCTGACTGGAGTGGTCTGTTTATCAAAGGAAACGAGCAGCGCTACAAATAACCAGCGTACCTTATGTACCGCGTATGTGTGCCTCTGTTTTTAAAGTTTAGTGTTACTTTAGAGACTCATTTTAACAATTGGGAGTCGCGTAAAAATGACGTCACACGCGTCTTTTTCCGGTCAGTCGTCATAGAAACGCACCATGCGTTAGCATGAGTTTTCCATTACAATGTTTACGTGCCACAGCACTGGAGTCCAGGCACCGTTTACCAGTTAGCTCCCTTAGCTGAGTTAGCTCCTTTAGCTCCGTTAGCGCGCCCACAGTCGAACTGGAGCGGTCTGTTTATCAAACGAAAAGTGCAGCGATACAAATAACCAGTGTACCTTATGTGCTGCGTATTTGTGCCTCTGTCTTTAAAGTTTAGCGTTACTTTAGAGACTCATTTTAACAATTGGGAGTCACGTAAACATGACGCCACACGCTTCTTTTCCCGGTCAGTCGCCGTGCGTTTTCCATGACGATGTTTACGTGGCGCAGCACCGGAGTCCAGGCACCGTTTACCAGTTAGCTCCCTTAGCGGCATTAGCTCCTTTAGCGCCGTTAGCGCGCCTACAGTCGAACTGGAGCGGTCTGTTTATCAAACGAAAAGAGCAGCGCTACAAATAACCAACGTACCTGTGTACTGCATTTGTGTGCCTCTGTTTTTAAAGTTTAGCGTTAATTTAGAGACCGTTAACGTGCCTAGCACTAACGAAAACAAAATATAATTTTCCAACTTTTTTCCAGGTATTGTTTATTAACCTTTAATAAGACAATCGACATAGGAAATACATTTAATTATTATTGTGTAGAATTCACTACTCAAAAAAGCTGTAATCCTTATGATATCATCCTGGTTATTGTCGAGACGATACTTTGTCAGACGCAGCTGTATTCTCTGAGAAGCAGCAGGACACAGTAAAGTCATTCATCTTGCCGAGGAGTTGGTGAACGTTGTGCTGCCTCTGACTTTAAACTCTTTATCTAAAACCTCTCTGCTGTGACTGCTTTTTCATTACCTCCTGCAGTATCTCGCCCGCTCTCAGAGTAATGTGTGAGTGAAAGCAATACATCATTGTTACTGAAATATTGCTTCGCCGTCTTTGATTAACTATCGCCGTGTATATACATATATATATATATATATATATATAAACCTCCGGGAAAACACACGTTGCACGTGCGGTTCTTCTGTTTCCCGGTAAATGTCAATATCTGATTTGCTTTATCAGTGACTCTGATCCTGTTAGGTGAGTGAAGGAAGTACAAAGATGATTATTATTATTATTATTATTATTATTACAACAATGTCTATAGTTTGAACCCACAGTTTGAAATTAGATTCTACAATGACTCAAATCTGATTAAAGATGTCTCAGTGTTCACACTCACAGTGTGGAAGAAGTGTGAAGGAGATGTAGCAGCACATTCAATTAAATTTAAAAATAAACGAAGACTTACAAGAGGGTCCGTAGCAGACGAAAATGAATATAGCACATAGACGTGATTAATGAAATACGCTGTTTGTGCCGACTTTCTCACCTGTGCTCTTCTATCGAGCCGGTGAAAGCCTTTACGATGCTGTTTTCAGACGCATCCCTGCGACACATAAAAATGTTGCTATGCATCAAATTTGGTGGACATGAAGGACGACCTGTGGACACTAAAGATTTTACTGTCACATTTTTTTCCCTATTGGGACTCTTGGTTATCACGGCAGAAAAGGAAGCGGTAAGACAGGAGACACACGCCCTTATGCACACAAAAAAGAACCGCTTCGAGTGTTTTTTCAATGATTAGAACAAGCTTTCCTGATTTTTTCAGCTTCTTAAATGTGAATATTGTCTGTTTTTTTGGCTCCGTATAACAAAGAACTTGAATCATTTTGGTTTGCGGACAAAAGCAGACATTTGGGAACATCATCATGTCCAGGTTTTGTTAAAAAACTGACACACATGGCTGCACAGAATATCCCTAAAATAATATTAAACGTATTCGTACACCTGTGTCTTTCTGTCCTAAAGGTGGTCCAGCTCCTGCTCAGCAGTAACATGTGCGCGGCCATGATCGAGCCCAAACCCTCCGACCCCAACGGAGTGTCGCCGCTGCATCTCGCCGCCAAGAACGGACACATCGAAGTCATACGGTCGGTCTGAGACAGTCTGCTCCCCCCTCATATTAACTCTGTTTCACCTGGCCCGTCAGTCCATTTGTGTGTCCACTCGAGCGTTTCATACAACATAACCTGAACACCAGGGGTCGGGATTATGAATTTATGAATTTTACATGTGTTGCTGTCCGAATTCAATCTTTTTAAACCACTACAGACACACTTTTATTGACTTGCACCTATGCAGAATTGTTTTATTTATACACTTTGCCTTAATATTTATTAATTTTATACTTACACTACCGTTCAAAAGTTTGGGGTCACTTAGAAATGTGCTTATTTTTTGAAGGAAAATTACTTTTTTTCAATGAATATAACATTAAATCAATCAGAAATAAACTCTATACATTGTTAATGTGGTAAACGACTATTCTAGCTGCAAACGTCTGGTTTTTAATGGAATATGTACGTAGGTGTATAGAGGCCCATTTCCAGCAACCATCTATCCAGTGTTCTAATGGTACATTGTGTTTGCTAATCGTGTTAGAAGGCTAATCTTTTCAATGTCGACTATATTTTCTATTCATTTTTCAACTCTTTTGATGAACAAAAGTGTGTCTTTTAATGGAAAACCCCCAAAAAATGTTGAACAGTAGTGTGTTTGAACAGTAGTGTACATACAATTTTCCAAATTTAAATTACAAAGCTCTTTACAAGGCAGCGGTAAAAATTTTTTACAAATGAGGAACTATATATGCACTATTTTGTGTTGCAGGCTGCTGATTCAAGCTGGTATAGACATAAACAGGCAGTCCGAGTCTGGCACAGCACTACATCAGGCTGCCCTCTGTGGGAAGACAGAGGTAGTGCGCCTGCTGCTGGATGTAAGTCCATCTGTCTGTCTCACTGTCCATCCAATGTGTTTATTATGCAAGTATTATGCAAGTCAAAGCTGTCTCTCCCTCCTCAGCTGTGAATAGGCAGTATTCAGAAAAACTCCGATTTTTTATTAGTCCTTTTGGTAACTTCAGACGCAGATGTTTAACCTCGCCTTTGAACAAGGTCTGTTTTTCCCGTCTCATCCTGCTGGTATTTAATGATGTCTGATGTTCCTGCTGAGACAGCACACACACACACACACACACACACACACACACACACACACACACACACACACACACACACACACACAACAGATGTAAGCAGCAGCCGGCCCTGACACTGAATCATGGATGGATTATCAAACAAGTCTTACCTGTCACAGTCTCGGGGCTTTGGGCCAGGGACTCTGTGTGAAGTGACTGTTAATGTCTGTTTTTTATTTTTTTGAAAAATGACAGAGCTCAGTTAAAAGACATGGACTCACTAAAAGGAAGGAGATGAAGACATGGAAAATGTAGAGACATAGAGATGCAAAGGGAAACCTAATCTCAGTGTCAGAAAACGACCAAAAGGAAAAGATGAATTAGTATCTTTCAAAAGTGTATGGTCGTCTGTCTCAGATAAGCACAGATAAGGTGATGATAAACGATCTATTTGCTTTCATTTTCACTTTCAGAGTGGCATCAGTGCGGGAGTCAGAAACACGCTGAGTCAAACGGCTCTGGACATTGTTAACCAGTTCACCACCACACAGGCCAGTCGGGAGATCAAACAACTCCTGAGAGGTGAGAACATGTGAGAAAATAAGCATCATGCAGTATTTTCATTAACCTGCACCAAGACAACAACACTACACATGTTCTAAAAGCAGGGCATTCATCTTTCTTCTTCTACTCTCTTATTTTTGCTCTGCCCTACTTCAAATCTGTGCTGTGCTCTCGTTCACGACTCCATTCATGCCTGCTGCTCGCTCACGCTACGCCAACTCTTGTCTTGCAGACGCTTCGGCGGCGATGCAAGTGCGAGCTCTGAAGGATTACTGCAACAACTACGACCTGACCAGCCTCAACATCAAAGCTGGAGACATTATCACGGTACATGACCGTTGGCCTTTTTTCTCACATTTCTCCTCAACCCGTAGCACCAAAACGCGTCATAAAGCCGTGTCTTTGTCAACCGAAACGGGACTAAAAAGATCGGCAATCAATCAGACCAGCAGGTGTGGAGAACACGGTAACAGTGTAAACAGGGATAAATGTCACTGGAGATCATGTAAACAAAGACAAAAACACGTCCAGATTTTATTCACTTTACAACCAAGATTCACGTGTTCTTCTTTAATATGATACCAAGATAATTCACATCGAGCTTGTAATTGCAGAGATGTTCTTCAAGAGGAGCAGCTTCCTCCCTTCCATTAAGGTAGTAATGGAAATATGGAATGTAGTTACACAACAAGATAACAAGACATATTATCTTTCACATCTGCGTGCAGTTATGAACAAAATGAACATGAAGTGCAAATAAGCACTGTAATGACAAATTCAATTTCTTTGTCTCAGAGCTAGAGCCTTTCCCTAACACGGAATACCAGGTCCTTTTGTGTATTGTATATTGTGTAATTAGGACGTCTAGACTGAACTTGCACCTTCCTACACTCTTAGAAATAAGGGTTCCAAAAGGGTCCTTCTACAAGGGCTGAGGTTCTACCTGGAACCATTTGCTTCCCCAAAGAAAGAGTTTTTCAAGGGTTCTTTGTAACACTAATGGTTCCAGTAAGAACCATTTTGATCCAGAGAACCCTTTAAAACCCCTTTCCTGAATAAAGGATTTCAAAAGGGTTCTTGGTGGAACCCTCCAAAAGGGTTCCAGGTGGAACCTTTATAAAAAGGTTCTACCTGGAGCCAAAAAGGGTTCTCCTATGAGGACAAGCCCAAGGTCCTTATATGGTTCTACGTAGCACTTTTATTTCTAAGAGTGTACAACATCCGCAGGGAGTCGGCTCCCCAATACCTACAGTAGACAAAGGGGAATGAAAACACACCCTGGAAAGGCAGACTCTCTTGTCTATTGGAGGAACGTGAAAGTGGAGTTGCTCGGGTATAAATGTGGAGGGCTTTACGCTCTGGGTCTTTCTCCAGCTAGGATCACTCGTGTGCAGATTGACCTTTTCTTTGCAAAGAAAATGAAACCTTGTCTGGCCGACAGAAGTTTCTATTATTATGTTTCTATTATTATTATTATTATTATGTCAATGTCCTAATTCTCCTGACTATGTTGTCATGACAGTTATGGCTTTGAGTGGCTGCTGTCACATGGGAAAGCTGTGCGTCCTTCAAAATAAAAGACGTGCCCACTTTTGTGCGCAGGTTTTGGAGCAGCACTCCGACGGCCGCTGGAAGGGCTGTATTCACGACAACCGCACAGGAAATGACCGCGTGGGATACTTTCCCTCCAACATGGTGGAAGTGATCAAGAGGGCAGGTGACCACCCACATCACAGCTGTGTGTATTCTGTGTACGGGTGGAATGGCGTGTGTGTGTGTGTTTGTGTGCGTGTGTGTGCTTTGGCATGTGTGTATGTGTGTGTGTGAGCTCAGCAGCTGTTCAGCAGCCATAGCTGATCATTAGTTGTATCTCGCTGCAGCATCATCGTCCTCTCCGCAGCCCATCTGTTTTCCCAACCTGTCATCTCCATCATCTCTATTGATCAAATACTTCCCTCCGCTGACCTTTGACCCCCCTCGATATATCCCTCCTCCCTCTGTCTCCCTCCTTCCTGAATACGCCCGTGTTTCCCGCCTGCTTTTCTTCATACTGTTCGTTTGCTTTATCACTGTAGTGATGTTTTAATTTATGCTTTAATATATTCCCTGTGGATATATGGATGTATTCTTTTTCTTTCATGTTATAATTTGAATCCATTTTCAGATCTGATTAGAGTTGTTTTCTTTTGACTGATCAGTTGTTGTTGTTGTTGTTGTTTTGCACCTCCCCTGCTCCTGGCTCGTGTCCAGGCCACTCCCCCTCCCTGCAGTGCCACACCCTCCTGCTCCGCAGGCCCAACCCTTGTCCCATTGCCTCGGTCAACGGACACTCATACCCCCCCACCAAAGTCCTCCCCCTGCATCTGCCGTCCCCTCCTCCCCCTCACCCCGACACACAGTCCCTCCCTCGGTTCTCCTCCTTTGGGTACGTTCCTATTCCCATCTCTCCTCCTTCTCTGTCTACTCCTCAACTGTCCATTCCTCCTCCTCCTCCTCCTCCTCCTCCTCCTCCTCCTCCTCCCCCTCCTCCTGCTCCTCCTTTCTCCACTTCTCAGGAGCAGCAGAGTCAGACAGGTACATACTGTAGCACAAGACCACATACAGTATAGAATATATTTATTGTCTGCTTTCTCTGGCACTTAACTGCGCATACATGCATATATAAAATTTAAAAAATTGGCTGGCTGAAATGTGTTATCCACTTGAAATGAAATAGACTAGAAAATGAAGGAGGTTCTTCAAGGGATGGCTTAGGTTTTTCGAAGTATGAGGTACTGACGCACAGTCAATGCTGACTTTGTTGTGTCACCAGCTCTGGGAAATGAAAACATGGCTGCAAGTGGTGATGCAAAAAGTCACTTAACTTTTATTCATCAAAATGAATAGAAAATATAGTCAAAACATTGACAACATTAGAAATAATGATGTTTATTCAAAATAAAGAACCAGCAAAACAGTTTTCAGCTGTGCTAACATCATTGCACAAGGGTACACATTAGACACAGTGTACCATTAGAACACTGGTAATGGGCCTCTATACACCTATGTACATATTCCATTAAAAACCAGACGTTTGCAGCTAGAATAGTCGTTTACCACATTAACAATGTATAGAGTGTATTTATGATTGATTTAATGTTTATTCATTGAAAAAGAAGTGCTTTTCCTTCAAAAATGTGGAATGTCCAGACTTTTTTGCATGCTAATTTTAACCATTAAAGGGCCAGAAAATGTGCTATTCCAGAATAACTTCTAATATCCGACAGTTATTTACAATTTACTGCACGTTAAAAAAAACTGTTAAAACAATTTACAATGAAGAGAAACAGAGAGGTTTATTTTGAAAGACACTGCAGTTGTACACGAACAAGAGATTGTGCATGTTAAATTTGAAATTTGAACAGTATAACAGTGTTTTGTGAGTCTCTCAATGTGCAAAAACTATAAAATATTTATATAAATATAAATATTTTTTGGGGGTCTGATTCGAGTAAAATTACCGTAATAACCACACGTCGGCTTTGAGGTGCAATTTCTCAGCTTTCAGAAACCGTTTGGAATTTTTCCCAATAGCACAAAACATTGCGTGACTGCAGTAATGATAAGTGCAAATGCGTTGTCAGCGATGTGCTCGGTTTTAAAAGCTCACTCTCACTCTGCACCAAAGTCCATTCAGAAAATCAGCGTTTTTAGAGCACGTGGATGTGGGAGCTGCTGGTCTATTACTGCCTTGCTTGGTACATTTATGTTACATATTTAAATACTAACAAAGGATTTCAAACACCGAAGCCACACAATAACACATTTGAACTTACTGATGGAGGCAACTGTGGATGAACGCCTCTTGTGTGCTGTGATGTAAAATTGCTGATTTTCTCGATGGACTTTGGTGCAGGGAGTGAGTGGTTAACAAAGCACTACAGCCCTCAGTATCCGGGCTGTTTAAAGACGAGATAAAGCAGCAACCACACCTCAAAAAACCTGCGTTATCCCTTTAACACTCTCTCTTCCACCTTATTCAAGAATAATTTCACCCAATTGACGGGAAAAAAATGATGCTTTTCTGCTATAAGTAAACAAATAGTGACGCTTGTTCATAGATGAGTCTAATTAGCGAGGATTAAAGTCTTAAAATAGTTTGTTTTGGGGGTTTTCAACACATTTGTCAGTGCAGCTGTTACCATGTAAGAAATTCCATGAATTCCTGCTGTGATGGTATTGCTTTCTCTTTTTAAAACTCAGTTAATGCATTTTTTAAAACTTTTTTTTAAATTTAAATTTGCTTGAATGTTCACATTATATTTTCTGAGCAGTGCATGTGTGCATGATGTTTTTTAGTGTTGAACCTGCCTGAGGGTGTGTAGAGTTTTTGGAGTCTCAACATGTTTAGCCCTAAGCGGTGGATTAGTCGTGTATTAACGAACGCTTAAGTGTGTGTGTTGTTTCTTTGTGAGCCTTGACGGTTTTCATTTAACACTTAAACCTACTTGAAACTCAATTATTACTCCACCAAGTCTGTGTAGCCGTTAATTACTTAGTGTTGTTTTTAAGAACGTCCTTGAACACATTGAAATGGCCATGCTATTATAACAAAGTGTGTGTATCTGTGTGTGTGTGTGTGTGTGTGTGTGTGTCTGGGACAGGTTCACGGACAACAGAGCCGAGTCCTCAAGGCTCTCCAACCTTAGGACAGCAGAGTAGCACCAGCGAGGATATCTGGGTGCTACGCAAACCGCTGGCAGGTAATAAAAAAAAACGACCACTTTATAAAGTACGCAGGACACAGAATGAAGCTGCTGTAGCTCATCTGCTGTTCAGATAGGATCTTCTTTATAATGGTTATAGCGAGGTGGTTATTGGAGTAACTGTTGCTTTTCTATCATTTTGATCCAGTCTAGTTATTTTTGCTTCTGACATCTGGCATCAAAAAGGCATTTTTTTCATTAATTCCCTTTGTTCAAAGTCACATAAATCACTAATCTCACATGTGTCAAACTCAAGGCCCGGGGGCCAGATGTGGCCTGCCACGCCATTTGATGTGGCCCGCCACGCCATTTTATGTGGCCCGCGAGTGACTAAGTGTCTAGTGTCTTAAAAATCTGTGTTAAAATAGGTCTATGCTGTTTTAAGGCATGCGTTGACCATAAACTACATTTCCCACAATGCATGGCGATTGCGTTACCCGCAAAGTGACGGGACCGTCACTAGATCGCAGTGTATCTTTGTATATGCATCATGTGACGGAGTGAATTAAGTAATAAAAACTTACTTATCAATATGTTACGGAGCATTTACCTTTATTTTACATTATATTTGGTGACATTTATTCTGTATGACAGTTACATCTGACCTTTTGAGGGTAACCATTAATGCTGATGTGGCCCTCAGTGAAAATGAGTTTGACACCCCTGACTTATCTGATGCTCAGTTTGGACTTTGGTCAGTGGTCGGTGAGCGTATATATGTGAATGTTCTTCGTCTATCGCTGCATCCTGCGATTTAAACGTGTCTGTGTGTGGAGGTGGCGACCGCAGTGGCAGCGTGGGCAGCCTCGGCAGCGCTCGGTCAACGAGCAGCTTGCAGAGCTCTGGAAACACCCACGTTCTAACCACCCCAGCGCCGAGTCCACACCCGGCACCCACACCGGGAGTCAACACACACGGCCTTAACGCGCCGGGCCTGCACGCACAAGCTGAAGGAGTAAAGGTAAAGAGACTGCTCTCACATTAACTGTACTTGCACATGCGTGTGTGTGTGTGTGTGTGTGTGTTTGCAGCTCTTGTTGCTACTGGATCTCTCACAAAACAACAAACACTCGCAGAATTTCTGGGAAATCGACAAAGGAAACAAACACAATTCTAGCCGCAGCGTTAACCACAACTCTTGTTTCCTGCTCGTTGTGTTCATCCGTTGTAGAGATCATAAACACAGGTGCATCGAGATGGAACTCAAGTGAGAAATAACACAAACTGGATAACTACAGACATAATAGTGAAGTCATAGAATAAGGTTTTTTTTCAAAATTATTATTATTATTCCGTAATTAGGATTTAATGTTGTGCTATCAGTCAGGATGGGCATCCTCAGGTTTTTAGATAACTGATGCTTATTGATACCTATATATATCAACGTTGTATTAATACTACTTGCTGATACTGATTTAAAAGTTACTATGTTTGTATGTAAGTATCCCCTTTACTCAACCTTTACCTGGTTGGATGGTTGGAACATTTCTAAATGGTAATGTAAATACATGTCAAGACAAGTATTGATTCTTCGGTGGCGACAAACACGGAACTGTTCTCCAGATATCACGAGATATAAGTAATCTGGTTGCCACTTCTGTCTGTAAGAAGTGTTTGTTTTGGGTTTCCTTGAAACTGCAGGAAATGCAAGAAAAAGTGGGTCACAAGTAACTGTCTGTTACATTTCCCCTCAGCTGAGTCATAAGGCAGTTTTTGTTTTATGATTACGCTTAAAGGTGCATTATGTAATAAATCTAAAGCAGCTGGCCATAAAATCCTCCTAATATGTCACAGAGACTCAGGAATAATGTTCATATAACAAACTGAACTCACCAACAACAACAGTACAGACAAAATATTTGCATTAAAAAAAATATTTTGCAGACTGCAAATCATGTTTATGTTTTGAAATCATGTTTTGGCATGTGGCGCCACCTACCGTTGTCTACCAATCATTGCAGTCAGTAGAGTCTCAGCTGCCGAGCAACCACGGGTTGCCAGTTACGTCAGAAAACCAAACCTAAAAGACCTCTGTATGTTGAAATGTGAATGTAATAACCGTTTTTAGCCACATTCTTACATATGGCACCTTTAATTATATATGTGTATGCCTGTGTGTTTCTGTGTGTTTTCTAGCTCCTGGCCACTGTGCTTTCCCAGTCAGTTAAAGCAAAGGAACATCTCTTGGAGCAGTCGCAGTCAGTTGAACAGTCAGCGAGTAAGAACTTTATAAATCTCATGCAAACACTGTGTCGTTTTGGATTCATTTGAAATCTTTTTAGTCATTTTTCCATTGAAAGTGTTTTTTCTTTGTTGTGACTCTACACTACCATTCAAATGTGTGGGGTCACCTATACAAGTTTTCCATTAAAAGTCACACTTTTATTCATCAAAAGAGTTGCAAAGTGAATAGAAAATATAGTCAAGACCTTGACAAGATTAGAAATAATGATTTTTATTAAAAATCATTATTGCCCTTTCATCAAAGAACCAGCAAAACTGTTTTCAGCTGTGCTAACATCATTGCACAAGGGTTTTCTCATCATCCAATAGCCTTCTAACGCGATTAGCAAACACAATGTCACTGGAAATTAGAACACTGGAAATGGGCCTCTATACACCTATGTACATATTCCACTAAAAAACAGCCGTTTGCAGCTAGAATAGTCGTTTACCACATTGTAATGTATATAATGTAATTAAAAAATAAGAACATGTCTAAGTAACTCCAAACTTTTGAACAGTAGTGCATGTTCATTAATCCAAAAACAGTGACACTACAAATATACTGCATAGTTCTGTTTGATCAGGTGATTCAAAAATGGAATTCTGTCTGGAGTAATTCAATATGATCAAGCCAATATTCATCAAGTGCTTCATCGTTTGTTTGGATTGTTGCTTTTATTCTGCATCAATAAACACTATAATAGTAATTGAATTCATGATGCACACGATTGGACAGGGTTAAAAGCTTCAGTGCAACATCCAAAAATAAAAATGGAAATAAAATCCTAGCATCCTGTCATGCGATATTGCTGCTTTTCGAGTACTATCGTTAGTAAAGGGCACTTAGAAACCTCTTAAAATTTAGTTGAATTATACTGATAAAACCAAGATGTATGGGTAATTATATATTTGTAAATTAAGTGTATACATAATTGCCCTTTACTTTGAAAAGTGATAATATATTTAACTGTTTTCCTTCTTTCCGTTTCTCCCAAGGCTCTTCCAGTTGCACAGTTCATGAACAGCGGTCGTTTGAGCGAAAGGCAGAAGAGGATGATGGGAAAGTGAGTTTTTGGAATGGTCGATTGGCTTACTCTGTGCACTCATCTCTCTGTTTTTTTTTGTTTTTTTCCTCAACCAGCGCTTTGGTTTGAGAGAAAGACATCTGCACAGCTGGGCTTCTGGTAACAGGTGTTTGTTAGGATGGTTGGCAAGTGAGGTTGCCATGGAGACGGAAGCAGCTTGACAGACTTCCACATACCCCGGCTCTCACACCAATCCTCAGCAGCTTCTTTCTAAGTGTCACATTTCCTGTGTGTGTTTGTTTGAAATAAGCAGCGTTCCCGTTCCTGAATAGAGTTTTTACTGGTTGCCGTGGCAACAGCGGTGTTCGGTTTCTAGATAGCAATAGCAGGTCACAGAACTTCCTCATTGGTTGATGTCATCTAACATTGTCTGACAGTGAAGTAATTCACAAATGCAGCATGTATAATGAATTACATAAACTGACCTTTTGAGGGGCTGTTTAGTTTCGCTTCATACTATTTTTTTTATGGTCAATAGAAAATGGTCCTTAAAGGTGCCATATGTAAGAATGTGGTCAAAAACGGTTACTACATTCAAATTCATAATACCGAGGTCTTTTAGGTTGCGTTTTTTGACGTAACTGGCAACCCGTTGCTCGGCAGCTAAGACTCTACTAACTGCAATGATTGGTAGATGGCGGTAGGTGGCGTCACATGCCAAAACATGATTTCAAAACATAAACATGATTTGCAGTCTGCAAAATATTTTTTTTAATGCAAATATTTTGTCTGTACTGTTGTTGTTGGTGAGTTCAGTTTGTTCAGAGTTCAGAGTCTCTGTGACATATTAGGAGGATTTTATGGCCAGTTGCTTTAGATTTATTACATAATGCACCTTTAAAGAAAAAAACGTTGGAGTATCGATCTAAACAGCTCAAATCAAAGGAGTATGTGTCTTGCTATTTAAACAGATAGAGATAATTACATGGGGTTAAAGTGCATGTGCATCTTGACCAACAAACATGGTTTAAAACCAGATTGTATAGTTTAAAACAGCACAGAAATGGTTTCTGTTTGATAGATTTTTCATGGAGTTGGGTTTGTTGAAGAGCAGAGTTAAATCCTGGAATTATAACAGAAGAATCTCTGTTGTTTTCTAGAAAAGACTTGTCCCCTGTGTTCTAAACCAGGCTGACAATGCTGTGTTTCAAAACAGGAGTATGTGCATGTGTGTGTGCATGCCTTTGTGTGTGTGTGTGTGCGTGTTGTGTGCTTTAGAAGAACCCTGTGGACTCTTCTAGAAGCAGGCAGTAGTGTTCTGTGCTCTGTGTTCTAGAAGCAGGCAGTAGTGGCGTGGCTGGGTGAGTTTCAGCTGCAGTTCTACACCACCCACTTCCTCACCGCGGGATATGATCTAGACACCATTAGCCGCGTGACCCCTGAGGTAAGGTCATGACCCCCTGACCCCCTCACCACGTTCCTGCCCCTTGTCTGTCGAGGCTCCACACAGCTCAGCTCTCAAATCAGCTCTCCCCCCCCCCCCCCCACTGACCTGGATGATGTCATCATGACCCTTGTGTCTCTGTCACCTGACCCTCCCGGTGTGAGTCCTGAGCCTCAACCAGTCACTTCTCATACGCTGTCTGCTTCATCTGCATACCTGTGTTCACACATGTGGCTATGTGTTACAGCCTGTGCTGTTAATGCTTATCTGTGTTTGTCCTTGAATGTACTTCAAAAGCCTCTGTGTGTGTGTGTGTGTGTGTGTGTGTGTGTGTGTGTGTGTGTAGGGATGGGTATCAACGTTGATATTCAATTAGGGTTGCCAAAATCCCTGAAGAAAATAAGGAACGGGGAAGTTACAAACATTGCATGTAACTTATATATTGCACTTTGCATAGGCTACATTACCCCCAACACACTACACACTTAAATATATGCAGTTTTACAATAGTATTACTATGTTTGTAACTTTCTATCAACCAAAGATGACTTTAAAAGTCAATATATTCACTTTATTTTATATTTACAATCCTTTTTTTCCCCCACATGAGCAGTATCTTCCTGTCGCCATTTTACCTTTACATTTTACCACATCTCTGTTGCTATGATACACAGGATTCACAGTGAATCCGTCGACTAATTAAAAGTGACAATTAAAAAAATTCTCGTATGACAGACGGGCCTGACAGCAGGACAGGGATTTTATTTTCCCTTAACACAAATCACTATCTTCATTAGTGGACTAATCTGTCATTTTTTTCTGTCACAGTTTTGCGCTGACTTGAAAAATAAGGAACAATGTGTGTTCTTTATCTGCTCAATATAGAACATGTCTTATCTTTGAAATACAGAACAATTCCTTATTTTAGGGAATGCTTGGCAACCCTATATTCAATTGATGTCCATCAGTGGTCGATATTGAAGTATTGATAACGATACTACTGATATTTATGTTACTTCTATTCTGTCTTTGCTTTAGAAAGGTTGGAAATCAGAAAAGGCTAGCGCAGTTTATTAATGCTAACATTGAGCAAAGCTAACGTTTCTGCTGCTGCTAACAACGACTGTGACGTCTCCTACATTTAAAGTTCTCAAATTAATTTGAGGCTGAACATTAAACATGAAGCTGTTTGATACTGTTAGCAGCACTTTTAAGAACTTGAAATGTAGGCACAAAATAATTTCAAGCTAATTTTGAAGCAACGCTAACATTTCTGCTGTTGCTACCAACTACAGCGCTCTCTGTGCGGCTTCATCACTTATGGAGGGCTTAACGTGAACTGTATGGCGAGCGGTTTCAACGTTAAAACGCTAACTACACTAACACGAACTAACACTAACTAATCTGCAACATCATACTTACTAGTCAAACGTACAGTTACAGATATCTGCAATTGATTTTTTTACTTGTCAGAATGACTTTAATTTGGCTGTTCATGTGCATGGAGTTTGTCATAATAGATATCTAAAATTCAGTTGCAAAATATCTTGAATTAAAGGCGCCATATGTAAGAATGTGGCCAAAAACAGTTACTACACTAAAATTCAAAATAACGAGGTCTTTTAGCTTTTCGTTTTCTCTGCCATTGTAGCTCCGACGTAACTGGCAACCTGAGACTCTACTGACTGCAATGATTGGTAGATGGCAGTAGGTGGCGCCACATGCCAAAACATGATTTCAAAACATAAACATGATTTGCAGTCTGCAAAATATTTTTTTTAATGCAAATATTTTGTCTGTACTGTTGTTGTTGGTGAGTTCAGTTTGTTATATGAACATTATTCCTGAGTCTCTGTGACATATTAGGAAGTTGATGATATCAGCAGCTGAATTGTAGATATCTACAGTATAATGACAAACTCCATGCACACAAATGGCAAAAGTGACGTCATTATAACTAGTGAAAATCGAGTTACGGATATCTGCGATGTCATTTCTACTGAAAGACGTCGCAGATATCTGTAATGTTTATCCCAGATACTCAAACTTACTCCAGACACCCAGACATCACTTTTAATAACTTAAAACAGCTAATGCCACAGGGGTGTCACCAACTTGCCCTCTGGTGGTGAGTTAAGAAGTTTCCTCTCTATGACTCTGAGCATCCAATGACAGAAAAGTATCAGTAAGAGTATCGATAAGTATTGGTATCAATAAGCAGTATGGATACCAATCAGTATCCATATCAAGATCCTCGCGATGCCATCCCCACAGGGGCAGACACAGCTATGATGCTAGAGGAAAGATGATAGTCATTAGAAGATTATTTACAAATGTCACAGGCATAAAGTTTATATTAGGAAAAATAAAACCACATGCAGAAGCCATGTTGAATTGTGCTTTGCATTGAAGGACCTGACAGCAATTGGGGTCATGAAGCCTGGACATCGGAAAAAGTTAATGACGGAGATCAGCAAGCTGCCCACCACAGACTGGCTGCCGGATCACAAACCTGTAAGTCTCATGTGTTCTAACTCAGCAAAGAGTTCTGTCACTGTTAATAAAAGGTTTGGGTTATTTTTTACATTGTGTGCTTGTGTTTGTGTATGACTTTGTGTATGTTTAGGCTAATCTGGCAGACTGGCTTTCTCACCTGGGTCTCAGTCAGTACTACCAGGTTCTGGTGCAGAATGGCTATGAAAACATTGACTTTGTTTCGGACATCAGCCAGGAGGATCTGCAAGAGATTGGCATCACTAAGCTCGGTAAGACACAGCCAGGAAATAAGATGATATAGTAGAAACGTAGAGCTTTAGATTCTGTTCAATTGGACGTAAATGACAGGTATGATTATGAAAACGTGTGAATAAAACTGTAATGAGTGGACTTTCAGAGCCAGGTTTCAACTTTTTATCAAATGTTTTGTGCTGCTTGTACTCAGGAAGTTCTGGATTGAAGTCATTTAACACCAATGTGCTGATAACAAATAAACAAACACCAGTGAAAACATAACCTACTTGGTGGAGGTAAAAATAGCAGATTACTTCCCAATTGTGATTCATGTAGTTATACCGTATATTTCTTGTTCTTTTTGCTGAATTCTGCTGTTGCCAAAGCATCAAATGTCCCATGACCCAACACTTTGTCTCAGCCTGGGGATTTGTATTCTCTGGGTTAGGGTTAGTGATCAGACCTGGTATTAACATCCGTCCTCATGTTACAGCACCGTGAGTAGAGCTTTGATTTTTCCATTCTTCCCCTGCACATCTTTCTTTCTTCAGGCCATCAGAAGAAACTGATGTTGGGAGTGAGGAGACTGAAGGATTTGCAGAAAGGAGAAAGCGGTTCCGAGCCTCCTCAGAGCCCCTTGACGCCTCCATCCAGTCCAGGTGGCGGCACCAGCTCAGAGCCCCGGAAAGAAGCAAGGAAGCAGAGGGACGGTGTTCCCAGTCCGCTGCCCAAACCCCGTCCGGGTCTCGAACATTCACAGACCCCTCCCCATACGCCTACGCACACTCCACCGCAAACCCCGCAACATGCCCGCACCAAGCAGGCGTCCCCCAGGGCGCGGCCCCGCCCCTCCACCCAGCTAACATCGGTAGATTCGTCCGTGCCTCTGCTTCAGCTCCCCATCGAGGAGGAAGACCGACGGAGAACTCACAGCCTGACCGGCCCAGAATCAGACTCTAGATATGCCACTGTGTGCCGCAGCAGCTCTGCACGTACTGCTGTCTCTAATGATGTCACCGTTAACCGCAGCCAATCATCGGTCACCCTGCGTCCGCGCCGAAAAGGTCGGCCACCGACGCCACCAAAACGCTCCTGTTCTTCCATTACCGGGGGTGATGGGGAGGGAGAGGGGCAGGCTGACGGACTACTCAGACTGCCGACCTATCGAGAGAGGCGAGCCAGTGACTGCGGCAGCCTGGGATCAGCTTTAAAAGTTCAGGAGTCAGCAGGCTTGGAGAGATCAGATGGGGCTTCTGGGAGCGTTCGCAGCCTCGCTGCCATGCTGGAAACGTCGATGGGTGGCGCCAAAACCCTGCCGAAGAATCTGGGAAGCAGCACCTACTTACAGGTGGGTTTGACTTGGTTTGGTTTTGGCTCGGTTTTAAAACAGTTGGTGATAAGCATGTGTAAATAATCCTGTGATCCTCAGGTGAGTCCACCCATGCTTCGTCGCCAGGCCCGCGCAGGAGGAGGTCTTGGATCTGAGGATTATGATTCCCGTCGCAGGACCATCAGCGGGCCCGAGAGCATCCCTGGTGATCAGACTGACCTGTTACTTCGGCAACCAGTCAAACAGCGCCCGGAGCCCAGGCCCCGCTCCACTGTGGTCTCCTCGGCAGCAGAGATCACAGATGGCACAGTGACACTCCGGAGGAAGCCTCGTCCCCCGGCAACAGACTCTGAAACACCAGCATCAGCAACTACCACTGTTGTTACCATGACAACTGGCTCTGAAACCATACGAAGAAGGCCCTGCATGTCTGATCAAACAGAAAATGGAATTAAAAGCAATAACCAATCGGACTCTGTGAACAGTCACACAGATGGCACCCGGAAAAGTGGAGCTGAGTCGCAGCACAATGGCAGCGTGGTCCTGAGGCAGAGGCCAGCGTCTCAGGTCTCCGACAGGACGGAGACCAACACAGAGAGCTGCGAGTGGATGGAGGCCAGGAAGTCACTAAAGCCAGCAGTCTCACCCAAACCAGTCACTCTGAGAAAGACACAAGCTGATCCACCGACACCGACACGCAGGGTCCCCATACCCGGGCCTGATTATGCAGAGAAGGCACAGAGTCCTGGTGAGATACACTCACACCCACACACATAATAATTTGTTCATTATACAATAATAAGGACATGTTATGGAGAACTAGGGCCAATTCCAATGCCTATCTTAACCCTCAAGCTCAACCCTTAATCTTAACTGATCCGTTTGTCAGTCAAGTTATTAGGTTGTCACACCACGGCTTATTGAAAAGTAAACGATAGCAAACGATTAATTGTCGCACCGGCCGGCTATTGACAAAAGATCGTAAAATAAAAATAAATGTTACGCAACAATGACGTCAGTAATCCATAATATGGGCCTAAACTAAGATAATACAATGGTTTTCATCATTTTTATATCTCTATAAACAAAGAAAATACTTAATTTGTATCGCACTCGCTGCTTTCGACGCCATCTTTGTTATGTGAAAACACGCAATGCATTCTGGGTAGCCCTTGCTCCCAAGGGTGGTCTCGGAAAATCTCAATATTGAGGGCGATACAGCCCTTAAACTTTCCCCTCAACTTAATTTTTCGGAGAAGCGCACATTTTTGAGATTGAGGGTTAAGATTGAGGAATTGGAATTCACCCCTAGTCTCCGTGATACTAAATTCTGTAAAAGCACGGCCACGCTCAGATGTAGGAGAAGGTTGATTGTGAGCAGCAGATTTCAGTTTCCACGTTTCCATGTCCTGAGTTTATATGACATTAATTCAGAGCACTTCCTTGTTGCTGTAAGGTCAATAGGTCTAATATCTTGTTGAGTGATAATGTATAAGAAGACACATGATAGAATTCTCTCTGATTCTCTCTGACCAGAGCCGAAGCGCGTCCCTCCTCCTGTATCCCCAAAGCCCCGCGGACCTCCCACAGCTCCTAAACCAGGCAAGACAACAGTGGCGTCGGCTGCCATGAGCCCGAGCCCTGTCACTACCAGTCCCACCCTGACACCCAAATCCTCCTCTCCACATTCTGCTGCCCCACTTCCTGCTCCCGACCACCCCTCTGCTCCCTCCCTCTCTCCAGGACTCCCTCTAGCATCGCCTTCCCCAGCCCAGAGTCCATCCACACCTTCGTCCCACCCTGTCAAACCTCCGCGCTCCTCCATCGCTGGTCTCTCCATTGACCTCCTTGGTGGACGGGAGGTGGAGGTGGAGGAGGAGGAGGAGAGGAGTAGAGAGCACAACGAACAGGAGGAGGAGAGGCAGAGAGAAGACGAAGAGAGTCCGAGCGACCAGGAGAAGAAACCCTCAATGAAGGAAGGAGCGAGAGAGGAGGTGGAGAGTCACGTCGAGGGAGCGGCGCAGGAGGAGGTGGTGCAGCATCGGTTGGAGGAGACCAGCTCCTCCTTGGCTGCAGCTCTGCAGGCCGTGGAGCACAAAATCGAAGAGGAGGATGCGCAAAATGAGTGAGTGTTTATATTTCGTCTCAGATTGTGCCGTCTACATCCCACAGCAATCTCTCAGGGCAGCTGGTTCCAAGATGATGATGAGGATGAGAACACACATTAGCTTTTCCACACACGTACCGAGCAAACAGTCTGTCAGTTTACCACAAAAGCAGGTCAGTGAGGAAACATCAGTGTGCCATGTGTAAGAATGTGGCCAAAAATGGTTACTACATTCAAATTCAAAATACAGAGGTCTTTTAGGTTTCGTTTTTTGACGTAACTGGCAACCCGTGGTTGCTCGGCAGCTGAGACTCTACTGACTGCAATGATTGGTAGACAGCGGTAGGTGGCGCCACATGCCAAAACATGATTTGCAGTCTGCAAAATGTTTTTTTTAATGCAAATATTTTGGCTGTACTGTTGTTGTTGGTGAGTTCAGTTTGTTATATGAACATTATTCCTGAGTCTCTGTGACATATTAGGAGGATTTTATGGCCAGTTGCTTTAGATTTATTACATAATGCACCTTTAACAACAAAGGATTAGATCTTCCATTCCAATCTCTCTCTCTCTGTGACCCCATCTTGCAGGTTGCAGGATCCAGATCCTGTTTCGCAACTACTACTATTATTCTTCTTATTATTATTATTACCACCATACATGTCATTATTATTATGCTATAATTAAAAGTCGATATCTACCTCATCTCCCTCTTGTCCTTTCTCTCCCCCATTTTTCCTTTCACCCCAATCGGTCGAGGCAGATGGCCGCACATCTCTGAGTCTGGTTCTGTCAGTGACTACTTCCTGTTAAAAGGGAGTTTTTCTTCTCTCTCCACTGATGCCTAGTCCTTGCTCATCACTAAAACACCCTGGATGAGGTTAATCATTTTCTTTTCTAATCGTTAAACCTATTTCACAAGAAGAGCTTTGATTTATTCAGCTTCTCCCTCTCTGTGTCACTTGTTATCAGTGTAGTTACATATTAAGGCCTGTGCTTCCGGCCATATCGCGCAACAATTTTGTCACCCCCCCTCCCCTCAAATAATCAGCAAATCATTTTCTAAGCAGGAGAGAAAATCAGGTTCCAGCTCCCAAGAAGTGTTTGCTCGCTCGCTGAGTGTAAAGCCATCTGGGTTTTAATCCAGTTCACTGTGACTGCAGTTTACTTTCTCCACAGCTGGAGAAACGTGATCCACTTACTTTTGGAGTCTGGGTCAGTGGTGCAATGTTTTGTCCTCATTTGCCACCACAAAAGTGATCTAAATTTACCACAGCTCTCACTTGTGCCTCTTTCTGGTACCTTTGCCATGGCAACAGTTGCCGAGGCTGATGTGTACTTGATATTCCGAACCGACGACTGCCTTAACCAACAGACGGAGACGGGTTATTGCGTGGCATAAACATAAAGTTGTGATCGTTAAAGTTTCAGCTTGATTTGCCGACTCCCTTCGTTGCCATGGTGACACCGAACAGTTCGCGCGACTGCTTCGCTATAAAAGTCACTCCGTGTTTTGTCAGTGATATTCTTTTATGTGAAGCAGCATCTGAAAGGAAATGTTCACTTTGCATAAACACTAACTTGTGACGTGTTGTAAAAGAGATTAAATTAGATTGAAAATCTGTGAATTATATGCTGCATTTAAACTGCAGACTGAATGGCGATGCATTTAATGTTGTGCCGACAATATGGTAACAAAAACTTTTGGATGAAACCAGCTACAGGGAATGTTTTTAAGCCTCTGTGCCAGTGATGGTCGTTTTCCAACTCTGTCCATCGATTCCGTGCTTAAGCTTAGTTTGTATCGATATTGGTCTGATACCAGCCAAAATTACTGGATATGATATGAAAAGGTAAAATCAGGCAACATGCTGTAAAAAATAATAAACATGACACCTCTGTCATGCGACCAGGAAGTGAGAAAATGCTGCAAATGTCTTCCACACAGTTGGAGCATTGTGTTAGCATATTTAAGGCTGTGATATTGGTACTGGATATAAAAGAGTAGTAGTTTATTTCGAACACGCAAACAACATACAATGACAATATGTAAATGAAATAAGCAACAACAACAAAAACTCGGACTGCACACGATTTGGCGCATTTTTTATGTTGGCGGTGTACGCAAAACGCCAAAATTCAAAATGGCCGAATTCCTGTTGAGTTGAGGCCATGGTTACTGTCGACTTTTTTGTTTGTCTTCGTCTATAACTTCTTACCACCAAGTTTCGGGAAATTCAGTGGAACTCAATGTATGCCGACATTAAAGGGCACACTTCCTTGAATCCACAAAACCTTTCAATAACTTTTCACTGATGTATCTAGTACAAATTTAACTAACCCGGATGTCACTCTGACTCTGACTCTCACTCTGTGTACAGGTTGAGGAAAACTTATATATTACTTCATTTATCCTCCATGGGCAGGATTATTTGTGTTACAGCAGCAGAAGAATAACTTATTTAATATTACTTATTACTTATTTAATAACTTACTTAAGTAAAAACTACACAATAAAAAATAATTAATACAAGAAAATATGCAAGATGGAATTTAGTATATGTAAATAAAATTGAATGGAATTTAATAAGAATGTATAATGTGAATGTGGAAATGATGAGTCTGTTCTAATGACGTCTACAGGGAATCATTTTAACGTGAGTTTTAGCTCATCGTGTACCTGTTTGGCTCAACTTTACAGTTTTTAATCAATATCACGACACAGCTGGGTATTTTTTTAAAGAAAAAGGGGGAGGAAAAAAAAAAGTGAAGCACCCTCTGTTTCGCAGCTGCTCAGCACAAATCTGCATCCACACACAGCTAACAGAGCCAGCTGGTGTACATTTAGCAGCTAAAGAGCCAAATATTTATCGAAGGATTTCAGGGAGATAAACTCCAGGTGGTAAGAGACATGAATCCTAATTAATGCAAGTGTTGCATCGTAAATACTCAATGTGTTTGACCAACTAAAAATGTGAGCATTCTGAGTTTCACATGACTTAAAGTCATTAAATCAGCATTCGATCTCATGTCCACCAGTCACATGTGATTTACGTCCAACCTAGGGTTGCAAAGGGGCGGAAAATACCCGGTAAATTTCCAGAAACGTTGGCAATTTTCATGGAAATTAATGAGAATTTACTGGAAATGTTGAATAATTACGGAGCCCCAGACATGACATGGAAAAAAAAAATTGATTTGTCCACACGAAATAGGTAAAACATGCGCACAAAATACTAATTTGTTCTAATTAGTTTCCAGAAAATAGCAATTTGTTCCCAGCAAATACAAATTCGTTCCCACGAAATTCTAATTTGTTCCCAGGAAATCCAAATTTGTTCCCAGGAAATACTAATTTGTTCCCACGAAATACAAATTCGTTCCCACGAAATTCTAATTTGTTCCCACAAAATACAAATTAGTTCCCATGAAATACAAATTTGTTCCCAGGAAATACTAATTCTTTCCCACGAAATAGTAATTTGTTCCCATAAAGTACTAATTTGTTCCCACGAAATACTAATTGTACTGTTTGTGGGAACAAATTAGTATTTTGTGGCCACAAATTAAAAAAACATTTTCCCCATGTCATGTCTGTTTTTTTCCCTGTGCTTTTTGTGGTCTTAATGCAGGTAAACTTAAACTCAGTGAATTTAGAATATGAAGATCTATAAATGTCTTGAGGCGTGCGTCATGTGACCATGGATGTGAGAAAAACACGTGTGTCTTCCACACATTTATGGAAGCGTTATGGTTTTTTTTGTCTTCAGGCCTGGTTATTTTATCTTAGTGATAAACTGAGCCATGTTGTTTAAAAGGAGGTACAACGCTGTATCAGACTGTATTCATATTTAAGGCTGTGATATATATTGGGCTGCAAAAATAGATCAGTGTAAGAATATTATTTCTAGTAGGGCTGTTTTTGCAGGGTGGTGCTGGACAGCAGTAGTGTTGGTTTTCTTTGCCTCATTATCAGCTTAACTCTTTTTTTTTTTTTTTTTTCTTCCAACACATCACAGCTCCCTTTCCAGCAAAAAGACAACAGTCTCCATCTTGGACGACATCGGCAGCATGTTTGACGACTTGGCCGACCAACTGGACGCGATGCTCGACTGATCTCCTGCCAGCGTCTCATTTCCGACGAGTCCTCTCCCCCCCCCCCACCCCCCGCCGTCATGCGTAGGTGTATGAAGACAGCTTTCCCGAGGCTTCATGCTGGTGCTCTGAGTGTGTGTGTGTGTGTGTGTGTGTGTGTGTGTGTGTGTGTGTGTGTGTGTGTGTGTGTGTGTGTGTGTGTGTGTGTGAAAGAGAGAGAGAGTGTGTCCTTCCAGTGTGAGCGCTTCTCGTGTAGCCTTGCACACTTGAGGAGGGAGTCTTCCTCATCTTGTGCAGTAGCTCTAGTCGGCCTCTCGAAGTGAGGAGGCTGCTCCCACACAACCTCTGACCTCTGCAGCCCAGCACGAGACAGCGTGGAACCGAGAAGCACAATCATCTCCACCAATCCTTTTTTGTCTCTACTGACTCTGGGGTCGGACAGAGGGATGATGAGCATATTGCTTGCGACAACAAATAAATCAATATAAATAAATAGCACACAAACAAACTGACAGATAGATAGCGAGGCAGGCGTGATGCATACAGATGAGACACTGGAGAGGATTTTTAAAAGCACACGCAAAAAAAAAAAAAAAGACGGGCCGCTTTCCGAGTCCGTCTCCCTCCTGCGACGTCAACAGGATGCAATTTTCCAGATGAATCGTAGCCTCTGTTTCTCTCCTGTATGAGTGGGGGGATTGTGGCTGTAGCTTCACTTCCTGAGCTGTGTGTCGTCTCCGTTCATGTCGTTGCTGTTGTTGTTATTGTTGTTGTTGTAAAAAGAGTGTGTGTGTGTGTGTGTGTGCGTGTAGTCCCTGCTAATGCTCATATCAGTGTCCTCCCCACTCGTACAGCGTCGACGTGTGTGTGTGTGTGCGTGTGAATCTTTGAAACACACACACACACACACACACACACACTGGTTTTAATACAGCTGGTGTTCTGCTATTTTGGTGTTTTAGCTCTGCCCCGTGGAGATTCACATGGAAACGAAATCCGCAGCATTTACATTTACACTCATGCAATGTTTCCCTTTGTCCTGCTGCAGTGAACAGTGTTTTAAAAAAAAAATATGATCCTATATTTCAGTGCTTTCTGTAGTACATTCAAGCATACATGCGTTCATAGAGTTTACCTGGTGTTTTAGCTGTTAGGGCTCCCTCTAGTGTTGGATAGTGAAACTGCCTTTACTCTGCTCACCCTGCGTCTTGTCTTCCACTCTGTTTTTTTTTTTGTTACCCCTTTTCTCTCCCTTTGTGTCCATATTGTTTACTCAGCATCTCTCTGTGCCTTGGTAGTTTTCTTTTGTATAGTCAAAAATCATTTGTGTCTTTTGCTTTTTCTTGTTTTCCATCAATGTTTTTCTCCGTTTCCGGATAAAACCCCCCCCCCCCACGCCATTCATTGTTTGTTTGTGGTGTCATGAGTAGCTTATAGGTTGAGTTGTGAGTACTTCAGTATATGATCAATAAAATAAGTCACCCTGTCTGAAATCCTGCTGTAACCATTGAGAAGCCTCGATCCAGTCTGTGTGAGATCATCACTAAGTTGGCTCAGCTTCTCCTTCCCCCCAAAACTAGTTCAGACAGTGGATCAACCACCCCTAATGAAGAGTCTACTTGTATTTTTATGCTCTTTGCAAAACAAAGATATATTTGAGAGACAGATGGTTTTATGTGAATAATAAAAATAATGATATTATTAATAATAATAATTCTAGACATTGAATCGAGCTGACTGAGCCTGTACATTAATGGACGTGTTGTGACGGCTGTTGTGCCATGGTCGGGTTTAGATTGTGTTTCTGCCGTGTGATGATGCATTTCCTGTACAGCTGTGATCAGAATAAATGTGTAAATTAAACATCACATGGGCTCGTCGTGTGGCTCTTTTATCCAATCCATCCATCCATCCATCCATTATCTACCGCTTTATCCTCCACCAGAGGGTCGCGGGGGGTGCTGTGCCTATCTCAGCAGACATTGGGCGATAGGCGGGGTACACCCTGGACAGTTCGCCAGTCCATCACAGGGCCACATATAGAGACAAACAACCAATCACTCACACACTCACACCTATGGTCAATTTAGAGTGACCAATTCACCTAATCCCCATATTGCATGTTTTTGGACTGTGGGAGGAAGCCGGAGAACCCGGAGGAAACCCACGCACACACGGGGAGAACATGCAAACTCCTTGCAGAAAGGCCCTTGTTCCGAAGATGTTCCAAACGGGGCTCGAACCCAGGAACCCGGGTCTTCTTGCTGCAAAGGCAAGAGTGCTAGTTATACCAGACAGAAAACCGCAAAATCGCAATAACGATAGATTGGAAAGGGGGGGGAAACGCTTGGACTACAGGCTTCCTTGATGAAATAAAGCACTAAAATGATTAAAGGACTCATATTATACCCTATCTCTACAAGTTAACCTAGTTCCCTGGTGTCCTAATGAACATGTCTGTGACATACTTTGGTCAAAATACCTTAAGGATGAAGCACCACAGCACTTCATCACCCTGCCAAAACAGCTCTGTTCAGAACGCTCAGTTTTGAGTGCCTGTGTCTTTAAATGCAAATGAGACACAGGAAGCTTCGTCAGCTTCACTGAGGCTCTGTCAGCTAACAGCAGTTAGCATTTGGAAAAGCGGTCATTTTGCCATCATATATAACATGTATCCACTGGACACATAAATCCTCTGAGGCTGGAAGTTTGTGTAGAACTCTGTGCTGCACTGTGCAGCCAAGAATAGAACACTTTGCAGACTTCTCTTTCTCTGCTCTTCCGGATACTATTGCCCTCGTCTGCACTCTCGTGTTTTTTAGGGACAAAGTGGAGCTCTGCGAGACAACAATTCCAGGAATGTCTCATCGTGACGTAGAAATTAGTGCAGAAGTCAACATCGCGTGTTTTATCTCCTGTACTTAGACTGAGGAGGACCACAAAAACATGAGCGGGTCATCTTTCTTCACACTTTGCATCCTCATAGGGCCTCCAATATAAGTATTAAAATGATTAAAAAGATGATTTTGCATAATTAATTAAGAATCAGAATTGTCCCGGAGACCCAGAAAACATGAAACGAAAGGCAAAGGTTGCCCAACAGACCTTTGATAACCCAAAAGGCGGAAGAAGTCACTACAAACTCTCCAGCACCACCAGTTGTACACTGGGAAACAAGCGACTGGCATCAAACACACACAAAGTTCTGAGTCTGTGTTTATAGATACACCTCAAGACAACTCAAGAAGCCACAGGGAGAACCTCTCACTACCTCTGAAGGTGAATGAGTCAAATCAGAGCACTGGAGACTCAGGGTATATGAACACTCTCCACACACCTGGGCTTCATCAACAACAATCAGAGCCACACACACACACACACACACACACACACACACACACACCTGATCGCAGTGAGTTGATTCTCACAGAGCCAGAAAATTGAGTTTCCCTCACAGTTTTAGATGTTTTACCTGCTCCAACAAACCTGGTTCAAATGGTCAGCTCATTGTAGAGGAAAGTATAGGAAACTTCTGTTTAATCCTGTATGACCAAATCTGATCCTTGACACTTTCCTCTTTCCTGCTTCTGTCCTTGTACCTAACCTCTCCCACTTTCCTTTGAATTTTGAAAAAGAAAAACATCTTCCTTTTCTCTCTTCCTCCCATTGTTTTTTGCCACCTCGCCTTTAGTATTTGTTTAATGATGCTCTAAATCTACATTAGTGCGTCCTGTTGCTGCCTTTGCCACCTTGTCTGCCATTTCATTTCCTGTAAAGCCAGTGTGAGCTGGTATCCATATACTGCAACTCTATATAGTGTTTGTTATATTTCTATGAGGATTAGTAGTTAGTAGAGCAGATTATTGCATTTTCTTCAGTAAACTCTTTCACAAGTGGAAAGAAGCACCAAAATTTGACTGAATGTAACTCTTGGGTCATTCTTTTGAAAAATCCCATTATCCATTTCCAACCGTCTTTGACGTAAGAATTTCCTTTCCTGGGCCGATTTCAGTTATTATGGTGTCAAGTGATAGGTTAAATGTCTAATGTCAAAATGAAAAATCCTTTTTATATCTCTTTCTGCCATTTACTCAGAGTATTTTCAACAATAATGTACAAAATATGCACAAATTATTACAAATCTGAATCCTTTGCTTACTACTGTACATCATCATTTGTACAGCATGGCATACAACAAACAAAATGTTAGAACCAATTATAACCTGGACATCAGAATCAATGTAAAGAAAGAGATTATAAAAAGGATTTCTGATTAAATCATTAGAATTTGTTACCTTATCATTTGACCACTTATCATTTGATCACCAAAATCACTGAAATTGGGCCAGGAAATGAAATTCTGATGTAAAAGATAGCTGGAAATGGCGCCATTTTGAAATATACGTGGCTAATGGGATTTTTCAAAATAAACTACTATTCCTACAAATTAGGCCCAGTTGTGTCAATTAGCTCACCTCCCCTCACACCTGTGCCTCATGCACCCGACGAGCTGCCAGCCACGCCCACCTCCACAGTCACACTAGATGTGAATACACCTGTAAAAAAGCTACAAAGCAATAATCAATCACTAATTACACACCAGGGTCATTTTTTACTTTGCTATCAAGCATTTTAGTTTGAAACTTGACTTGACCTGCTTGACTTGAATTGATTGAAGGTTAAAACTTAAGACTTATGTGTTGACTCTCTGCAATTTACAGTTTGTCCGACCCCATAAAATGTATCATTATTCACTTATTTATTCACAACGTCAATTTGCTATAGTAAGAAGCTGTAAATAGCCATTTGTTTCTGTCAAATTATCATAATTAAGATTAATGGGTATTTTTCTAAAGCAACACAATGTAGGATTTCAACCTTTAAATAATGTCTAAGATTATCTTAATGGTACATTAACTTACAACAGGTTGAACGTCACCTCCATCAAAGCGTCACCTGTGTTTACAATGGCTACAAATACTACTTTACGGCATAGGTGAAATTCACCTCATGAATAAGATATTACACACAAACAAAGTATTATTTTAATCTTTTCACAATAAAATGGTAATTACATATAAAAAAACTACAGCTCCTGTGAGGTTTTTGAGATGTAGTCGTTTAGTTTTAACAAAAACCGCCTTGTCAAAAACGATCATTCTGCTTGTTGGCTGCTGTCAGCACATTATTGGAATGAAAATAAAACTTTCCTTGTTTGTGCACCAGCTCATATAATGAAGTGAAGGGAAATAAAAAAAAAGGCAGACAAATAAAGAGATGGCTTTATCGCTCAGTAAAACAGAAATAAACACTGTAATTGGGCACAAGTGGAGAGAAATGTGGCAAAAGCTGTGAAGAGGAGAAAGTAGGAAGATTATTTTCAGGAATTTAAATACAATGGGACGTTTCCCATGAAACAGTGATGATGGAGAGATTTATTTTACTTTTTAAAATGTAATATATTTTTGACAAAGCGGGCATTTAATGCAGTTTTCTATCATCGACCGTCTTTTTTCATTTAAAGATGTCACAGCAAAGTTTAACATCAAGAGTCTCCAGAGGAGAATATAATAACATCTGCAAAGCAACTCCTCGTCCTTACATTACATTTATCGACCTTGAAAATATGGATTTAGACGTGAAATGAAAAACATTCAAAGGCATTTTTTTTTGTTTGGATTATTGTAGGTTACACTTAATTGACCACAGCTGAGTGAACCAGAGGATCACAGCTGAGGCTGATGAACCTGCCTGATATAAGGAGGTTCCTGAGGCCTTCTTCTGTTTGGGTCTTTGTTTCCAGAGAGAAAAGATCTCTGAGGGTTCTGTGGTTCTTTGGGTCAGGTTGTGTCCAACTGTTCAGTGACTCCTGTTGTTGTTAATTGAAACTTTTTGAGAACCAGGTGTTTTCAGAGACTATTTTTTTCTTAGTTTCCTTGATTATTTCCTCAATTGTTGACATGGCACTAATCCACTACTCCGAGAATAATAAGTCTGGTTTTAAAACAAACAACTTTCAGTGTCTTTAGTTCAAGTCTTATCAGAGAAAATGTACAACCGTTTTTCAACAAACAGGCCTTTTCTGTTTATATTTCATACGCAATTCACCCTAAAGTAAAATAAACAGAAACCCATTGTACACAAGAGAATGCACGCTCACAGTTGAACAGAATAGAAAATAGAAAATATACCCCATAAAATCATATATTACATATATACATTATATAACTGTTTGTGAAATTTAAGAACTACAAAAATGCACAACTGTTGAGAAGTCATAGGTTTTGACAAAGGAAACACCTATGAAAAATACTGTCGGTATGTGTAGGCCTGTTTTGAAAGAAAAACACAGAATTATGTATATATATTTGTGTCCTTTCATTATTTGTGGAAACTGGATTAAATAAATAAATAAAAAGGGACCCACTTTGAAATAAATAAAACTTGCTTGTTTATGAAGCTCATGCTTGAGAAAACCTGCAGGTATATGTGGCAGAAAAATGTGTACTTCCTCTTTCAAGTGTTGGAAATGGTTTTGGGGGAGGTTTTTTTTATGTCACATTTGACGTAGGACATATTTTTTACACTTTTATTTATCGCCTTATCTCCATTGCAATATTTTAACACGTTGTACGTTTTATAATTCATGGTTTTCCTGTCCTGTCTGCATTTTCAAAATAAAGTTTTGAAAAAAGAAAAAAAAACAAGAGGAAGAGCAGAAGAACGCATCCGCCAATTAGAACGTCCCAAAAATCATAGGGCGGTCCAGAAGTGGGAGGGACTTCCGTTGAGACCGGAAATCTTCATCTCCATCGAAGAATTCAGTCTTTTTCATTCACAACCGAACTATGTTGACGTGAATTCGTTCAGTCTGCCCGAAGTGTTCACATTACTGCAAAAAAGAGCTGAAATGGCTTCTTTTTCCCCTCTTCCTCGCGCGGTTTTCTTCAAAAAGACCGAAACGTGAGTATTATTACTTGAGTATAATGTTGTTAACGTTAAATGTGGAGGAGCTCGTGCTGCCATGACGGTCCGAACAGCACCACGTGGACGGCGTGAGTCAGCGCTAACACTGTTCGAAAAAATTTAAAGAAAACTAGTTTATGAGTAAATTATTACATTAATACATGGCGTTTTTGTCACCTTCTGGTTTAAATGTGAACGTTAAAATCGTGTTATTACGAAGACTACTTTTGTCAAACGTTAAAGCTGTTTTTAAAATACTTAATTTTGTAAAAAAAAATATTGATAAAGGAACTTGGTCACAACTTAAATATGTTATATATATATATATATATATATCCATTATATCTGGTTCTGAAGGTGTTTGGTTGTTTCAAGGACACGCATGGTTTCTTCCACGTGGGGCTTGTTGAGTTACTGCCATTTTGTGCAAATATTTAATAATATTAGTAAATGCAATGCACGGTATTATACACGTGGGGCTGCAACTAAGGATTGGTTCCTTCATAATCATTTTCTCTTAACCTGGATTTGATGATCTTTAAGCCTTGTTTTGTCCATGTCAATGATTTCTTAGTTATATGGAGCAAATAACCCAGAAAGTACACATAGATGTATACTAAAGGGGTCAAAGAATAGATCCTTGTTAGGACACCAGTGCGGTTAATAAGGATGGTAGATTCCTGATCATGAAAGAATCGAGAAGTTTGTGCCCACAGAAAAACATCTTCTACATTCCCACACTAGTCATTGATTTAAAATTGCATGTTTAATGACCCACATTCTCTTAACAGATGACAGCCGAGGGACAGACGGTGCTATTTAACAGACCAGAGACTTGAGCAGACCAAGCTCAATCCTTCTGTGACAATGTGACAAGGCTGATTCAAGTCAGGTGAGTTTGAATCTTGAATGTTTGAAACGGATTTAGCCGGTGATGACAAACTAAATCAACTTTTCTGACACCTACTATGAGTAGCTGAACTCCAGCTCCTGATTCGAACTTTATCCTGAGGCTGAATGTTTCAGTATATTTGCACATTGTAGACCTAGAGACCATCACCTTTCTAACTTTTAAAGTTTAATCCACTGTGCAGGCTTAAATGTGGAGGTGTGCAAGACTGGACGGGGGGGGACCACCTCGTCTCAAGCTGTAATTGACCCCAGGACTAGTTGGTAAGTACATGTAAAATATTGATATAGGAAAATATGTAGCCGGTGATGACAAATCAAATTACTTTTCTGACACCTACTATGAGAGCTGAACTCCAGCTCCTGATTCTAATTTTAATTCTGAGGCTACATTACTGTTCAGAGCATGTGCAGTGCCTGTTATTTTCATTAAATTGACACATTTTTTCTTACAGTTGAAGTGCATAGAGTGCAGAGTTGGAAGCTGACCCTGGAGACCATTCAAATGGGACGTGGCTGGTATTCAGAGCTGGTGAGGTTATTAAAAAAAGTTGCAATTTTAACACTTTAATAGCCAGTGATGACAAATCAAATAACTTTTCTGACACCTACTATGAGAGCTGAACTCCAGCTCCTGATTCTAATTTTTATTCTGAGGCTACTTTACTGTTCAGAGCATGTGCAGTGCCTGTTTTTTATTTTTTTATTTACCGAGTTGTCACATTTTCTCTTACAGTAATGATGGGGCAGATGGGGAGGGTCAAGACTTGGAGCCCGACTGAAGACCTGAGTTGATCAAATGGGACACTGCTGGGATTCAGAGATGGTGAGATTATAAAAAAGTTGGCACTTTAATACTTTCATAGCCGGTGATGACAAATCAAATAACTTTTCTGACACCTACTATGAGAGCTGAATTTCAGCTCCTGATTCTATCTTTTATTCTGAGGCTCCAACTGTAAATATGTAGACGTGACTCTAGAAACGTTCTTTTCTGTGATTTTAAAACCGAGCTCCTCTGTTACAGGTTGGCTCATGACGACTAATCCCAAAGGAGAGGGACACTCACTGTCGACGATTATTATAATAATAATAATAATAATAATAATCTGGTTTTCTTTGAGGTGAGTTTACTGCTTCGAGTTACATCTGCACAAGTAAGCCACAGCCAGTGATTAAACTTAAATATTTCTGACACCTCATATGAGAGCTACCAGCTCCTGATTCAAACTTTTTTTCTTATACTGAGGCTACGACCACTTTAACCTTTTTTTTTAACCATCTGAAAAACATTGATCTCGTCTAATATCCAATACTTTTCTATTTCAGGTTTCCCCAATACAAAAAGTGCTGCCCCTGAGGTGTTCCACAACTCAAAGTGAAGACGTCACCACCTTTATTGAACATAGAATGATGTTGCAGTTTGCATTTGTTGAATAAACTTATAAATACACTTTTCTCAATGGTCTGTATTGTTACTGGGAAAACTTTGTGCCCCATTTTCCTAAATGTATTTGCATTACATGACAACACAAGTGACTAAAGGCACTCAATACTACTACATAGATTTAGGCTACAGAAGCTCAGTGGAAGGGTGTGTCATTGTAGTGGTAGGTTGTGGGTTTATTCCTTCACTTGTGAAAAGGGACATTTCACTATTTTTTTTAACATAGACCACTTTGGACCAGGTCCTGATCTAAAACCACTGTACCAAGACTTCTCAAATCTGGACTAGATAATCGTACAGACACCAAAGATTTATAAAAACACTGATTTGTGAAACCTTTATTGTATTTGTGAAAATGAAATAAAGGCACATTTCACCATTTTTTTTTCAACGTATAGACCACTTTGGACCAGGTCCTGATTCAAAACCACTGTATCTAGACTTCGCAAATCTGGATTAGATTATCCTAGACACTGAAGATTCATAAAAACACTGTGATTTGTGCCTTATTGTACTTGTGAAACTGCAATAAAGGGACATTTCACCCATTTATTTAACATATGGACCATGTCCTAATGCAAAACCATTGTGCCTTGACTTCTGAAATGTGGACTAGATTATCCTACAGACCCCCGAAAAACACACTGTGATTTGTGAAACACTTTTCTATTTGTGAAAATGCAATAAAGGGACATTTCACCATTTATTTTCAACAAATAGACCACTTTGGACCAGGTCCTGATCCAAAACCACTGTATCTAGACTTCTCAAATCTGGATTAGATTATCCTACAGACACTGTGTTTTTACGAATCTTCAGTTTCTGATTTGTGAAACTGTTTTTCTATTTGCGAAAATGCAATAAAGGGACATTTCACCATTTTTTTCCAGCATATAGACCACTTTGGACCAGGTCCTGATCCAAAACCACTGTACCTAGACTTTCTGAAATGTGGACTAGATGATCCTACAGACACTGAAAATGCAATAAAGGCACATTTCAGTATGTTTCCAGCACATAGACCTTATTAGACTGTGTAAACTCTTACAGGAAACCTCTCAAACGTGTGTTGGTGGACACTGACACTTGTTTTCCCTCTGGGGCGCGTCCTCATTTGCGTGTTTCCTTCCTCTGCTCAGGATTTCCATACAGGTGCGTCCTCACTGCTCCAGCTCTTCATTTGCCTGTCAAACCAGGCGGTGGCAGCGGCGGGTCCTCCCTCCTCCTCCTCCTCCTTCTCCTCCTCCCACTCTCTCTCTCTCCGCCCTGCGCATCCCGCATCCAGTCGCTAGGAGAGAGGAGCGCAGGGGAGTGTCCTGCACCGAGCACACAGCTCACACACACACACACATACTCCTCCTCCTCCTCCTCCTCTCCTTCGTCTTCCTCCTACACTAAAGCCGAACTCCTCTGCTGGGTTAAATTCCTCCTTCTTCACCGACTCTCCTCCTCGCGTCTCTACCCTCACGTCAGCCGAACCCGATCAGCGGTCCTTCGCCGGTAGGCCCCACGGTAAGAGCAGCTGTTTGTGTGGGGGGTGGTGGTTAATGGTTGGTGGTACTGTACGTGTTTCCATCGACATGCAAATCACGACGCACACACACACACATACATACACACACTGTGACCGTGTTTTTACGCGATGCTTGTCGTTCACGATGGAGTCTCAGTGATGGAGGCTCAGTGTTGTCACACTCAAAACGATCATTAAAACGACGAAGACTTTCCCTGGAACAGCAGGATGATGAGGATGATGATGATGATGATGGTGGTGATGAGGATGATGGAGGCTGCTGGTGGTGGAGGAGGAAACCGGCCGACCTACTTAGATCCATTAAAGACATGAAGAGGAGGGAGGTAGGAAGAGGAGGAATGAAGTGGTCCAGGATTGGCCTGAAGTCTCATCCCTCTGTCTTCCTGCTGTAGTGACAGGGTGGGGCAGGGTTTATATGAAGTAGAAATCATAATAATAATAATTTAAAAATAGTGAATGGAAATAATCTTATTTCAGGGTCTAAATATAAGAGTGCATGTTCCATCAGGAACAGAAAAGTGTACCTTCTTTAGGATTTTCATGTCCTCAAATCTGATCCATCTCCATTTTTTATGACAGCCAGTGTAAATTATTCATGTGTAGATCTTCTTGTGTTTCAATTTAACACTCCTCCTCCTCCTCCACCACGCACAGTGAAGAAGTTAAAGAAAAAATACGCTGCTATATGTAAAAAAAAAAGAACAACAACAAAGTTATACTCCACAAAAACAAACAGTCAGAGAGTCGCTGATGGATTTACGCGCACATAATAGATCGATAATGTGGTTTTCTACGCTGGATTTCTACGGTTTTTAGAAATCAGGGCAGCCCACAGCCATGCGGAAAAAGGAACTTGGACGTATAAAGTAAACTATTAAATACTATCCTCAATAATTAATAATACATAACATAATCGGCCAATACCGACGATTATAAAATGGCAAACATCGGCCCGATGAATCGGTCGACATCTAGTGTCAAGTTACAATGAAAAATGGCCCAATTATGTCACAATAATAAGAACAATAATACAGTAATTAGGTTACATTTATCATGTTATTATTATATATTAATCAATGTTTTATTATAGTGTTTTAATTACAATTGAATACGTGTTATTGTAAACATTTCGGTTCCATTTTTATTTCGGCCTGTTTATGTTATTTATAGATTCATTTTTGAATCATCATCCTCATCATGTGACATTGCATTGCAACAACATGGTGGATTATGAAGATGTCATTTTAATGTCAATGTTTTAATGTATCATTACCTAGTTTCCGAGAATGTTTTATGACAATTATTTAACTAAATACAATTTATTTATTTCTTAATTTCAGGTTTTCCTTCAATTGTTTACATGAGTATGAACCCGGGATGTGTATTTTAGACATCATCTCATTATGTACTTTAAAAAAAAAGCATAATCATTGCTTGCCTTTTTAAACTGAATGTTTAAGTCTTATATATATATATATATATATATGTGTATATATACATACAGTATATACATATATATTCACACATACATATATAAAAACACACACACACGCATACATATATATACACACACACACATATATATATTTAGGTGTGTGTATATATGTGTATGTATTTATACACACACATACACACATACACACATATATGTATATTATCCATTCAGGTAAGAGTAGGAATACTAAATCAATTTAATGCAGCTGGACTAAACCGCAGTGTGTGTGTGTGTGTGTGTTTCCAGCCGTATCATCATGGAGGAGTTAGATGTCCCACAGATGAGGAGAGAAGTGGAAAGTCTTCAGTATCAGCTGGCGATAAACAGAGAGAAATCCTCCATCACTGTCACTGAGTGAGTGTGTACGCACGCACACACACACACACACCTCACTAAGTGTGCCGTGTGCTGACGGTTAAAGTTTTTGTGTTGCAGGCTGGTGAAGTGGATCGAGGGTTGCGTTTGTGAAGATCCCTTCCTGAACCCTGAGCTGATGAGAGCAAACCCCTGGGTAGAAAAGGGCAAGTGTGTGATCCTTTAAAAGTTTCACACACACACACACTCACAGATGCATACGACAAAAGAATCACACACACACAAAGTCACGCTGCACTAACTCACACACACACATTGTAGTTGATATTATTATGTTGTTTATTTATTTGGAGACTTCTGAATGCTGTTCTTTTACGTGTGTGTGAGTGTACAAAACACTGAGTAGCTCCTTTATAGAGGTTTGTTTTGATGGTCTGCTGAGAAATGTTCAAACACCACCGCGTTTTTATTGGCTCTTTACACTGTCAATCAAAAAAAAAAGAAAAATAAAGACTGTTTTGAATTTAACATGAAGTATGTGTCGATTCACACCCTTTTATGTAAAAGAACAACAGTAGTGTGAACATAAGGGAGATGTGGGCGTGTTACAGTAGTTCTCTGATGTAGACGTTTCGCCTGACGGCGTTGGACATGCCCTCGTTGAAGCGGAACCACACGTCACTGTTGCCCACTGCGGTTCCCATCGAGAGAACGGCACATTTCTCACCTGGAGTAAGAGGAAAGAGAGTAAATACAAAACATAATGGATAAAAAAAACACACAGACTCTTCTCAAGTGATCATGTGGCTCCTGCTGAAAAGATAATCACATGACACTATGGGAAAGTGACAAGCTGAAGGGCTGCAACGATTATCGTTCATCAAACTCTTTGGTAATCGATGAATTGTGTATTTTTTAACAATTAAAACACGCTTTCTGTTTTATTTTAGCTTCTTAAATGTACATAATGTACATTAAGCCTTTAAGGTACTACTCAACCATTTGGTCGACCACACTTAAAGTCACTTTCTGATTGAAAAATGCATCGAGCTGAACTCACTAACACTAAATTAATGTGACTTGTTCTGAATGTTGTACTTTATGAATTATGCAAACCAGGTTTATTATGAACAGACATCTCAACCGTTTGGTAGAGGCCTGTATCTGAAATACAGTAGGGTCTAATAATTTTATATATATATATATATATATATATATATTTATGTGTATATATATTTATATATATATATATACACATATTGATTGTCGTTATTGTAATCATAAGTAAATAAAATAAAATAATAAAAAATGCAAAGAAATTATTTTTCCTTTGCTTTTCTCTTGGTTTGTACCTTAAAGGGTTAAAGGTGCATAGTGTAATAAATCCTAATATGTCACAGAGACTCAGGAATAATGTTCATATAACATACTGAAGTCACCAACAACAACAGTACAGCCAAAATATTTGCATTAAAAAATATATTTTGCAAATTATGTTTATGTTTTGGCATGTGGCGCCACCTACTGCCGCGTACCAATCATTGCAGTCGGTAGAGTCTCAGCTGCCGAGCAACCACGGGTTGCCAGTTACGTCTGAGCTACAATGGCCGAAGAAAACGAAACCTAAAAGACCTAAAATTCATTTTTTTTTTAATTTTTTGAATTTGAGTGTAGTAAACGTTTTTGGCCACATTTTTACATATGGCACCTTTAACGAAGAAATCCTTAAAACCAAATCATTTTGGTTTATGGACAAAAACATTTGAGGACAACATCATTTCCAGGTTTGGAAATAGACATTTTTACGGACTAAAAACAAATGACTCAATTGAGAAAATAAATGTTAGCTTTTTGGACAGAGAAATAGGAAAACCAGGGGGAAAAACAGACCCCGGGACATCTTTGACATCTTTTAGTTGTCGTTGGCATCAAACACGCCTCAAATAGTCTGATAAACTTTCACAAATGTCTCAACGCATCTGCTTTGAATATCAAGAGACATTATTTTGGAAGTTAAGAATCTTCATCTACATCAGCATAGAAGCGTCTCTCCCCCCAGTCATTCTAATCAAGTGTTTTTGCACTTTATTTTCGATCAAATGTCCATAAAATGTCAGAAATGACAATGTAACATTTTCTAGTTGCTAGTTTTTTCGATCTACTAACAAAATTAGCAAGAATTAAAGTTACAAAGTGGAATTTACTGATTGATTGCGGTCAAATTGAATTCTTATCGTTGTTATTAACTGTTATTCAGTTATAAGCAAAGTAAACCTTCACTAGATACCAAGATAAAGTAATATAGACAATGACACAATTCAACTGCTGTTTCCGTTTTGACCCAAATACAGCCACAGCATTTCCCCCCACACACACACCCATTACCTCATCTATCAATTTCCTGAATGCACCGTTTCCAGGAAAGTGAGTGATATTAATTGAACCACTTTTGATTTGCTGAATCTAGGCCTGTTTTACCAATAAATGTGTCAGAATATCACTTTAGATGGATTACTGTTTCGACCTAAACACGTCGTATTCTACAAACGGATGGTTTGTTCCTCACAGAACTGCATTTTTAAATGTTTTTTTTTGAATGAAAAGGAGAATAACGACCTAAAAATTACCATACTCCTCTGATGTCACGACTCATATCGCAATCGCTGTCAAAAATGAGATAGTTTTAGGAGAACATAAGAGACGCTGTATGTAAACAAAATAAAACACTTTAGTGTCTGTCGCTTGATTACTAAGACTGTTTATGCTGACTTTCTATTTTTGGTGGAACTGATGTTTGTTTGTTGTCCAAACTAACTCCTCTTTAAACTATAAGACTTCAATTTAGGAGGTGTGACATAAAACACACTATTTACTTTGTGAATATAAGGAGGCGGAGACTGCAGCTCTTCGGCCACATCCTTGTTGTTGATAACAGAAATATGACACCACCACCAGCAGCAGCATTATTGTGGCAGTGCTGCTGATCTCCAGCCTGCAGTCTCTCACAGGAGGCACTCAAATACTCAGTTACACAACACACATCACTTATCACCGCTGTTGCGTTTGAAACTCGGGGCGCCTCGAGGCACTTTTCCCTAAAGGGTGGCGCGTGCGACACGGCAACAGCGTGGTCTCTACGGTACCTGTGTCTGACGACTTCTGCGCTCTCTGGGGTTTGGGGGCGATCACTCGACCGAAGAAATCCACCTCGGGCTGCGGGACACGGACACACAAACACAGTGTTGAGGTGAAGTTTCTGAAGCACCGTCCTCAGTAATCAGGTCAATATCATTGAGCAATCACACTCCACCTCTCATTAGCCTCATTCTTAGTTATATCATCAGGGACTTTAACCCAGAGACTCTTCATTAGCCTTATTTCCGCCCTCTAGAGGCTCTTCTTCCTCATCCCTCTATCACAGAACTATTTAAGCTGTGTTGGAAACCATACACTACTGTTCAAAAGTTAGAAATGTCCTTATTTTTGAAGGAAAAATCACTTTTTTTCAATGAATATAACATTAAATGAATCAGAAATACACTCTATACATTGTTAATGTGGTAAACGACTATTCTAGCTGCAAACGTCTGGTTTTTAATGGAATATGTACATAGGTGTATAGAGGCCCATTTCCAGTGTTCTAATGGTACATTGTGTTTGCTAATCGCGTTAGAAGGCTATTGGATGATTAGAAAACCCTTGTGCGATTATGTTAGCACAGCTGAAAACAGTTTTGCTGGTTCATTTACTGGTTATTTCTAATGTTGCCAATGTCATGACTATATTTTCTATTCCTTTTGCAACTCTTTTGATGAATAAAAGTGTGACTTTTAATGGAAAACACACAAAAAACTAGTATAGGTGACCCCAAACTTTAGAACGGTAGTGTATAGTCATTCGCCAAGATGTAATTAAGCTAGCTGAGTTTCATGACCTCTGATAAGTTCTTCTTTCAGACAGTTTTAACGGTCTGGATAAATGCCTTGTGACCGAGTAAAACGAACACGTCACACTACCCAGCATTCCTGATGACTTCCTGAAGCACACACACATCACAATGTATGCTAAATACACCTAATATCAAACTTGCTCAATGGATGTGAATGTCTTGTTTACTCTTTGGGTTTTATGCAGTGATACTCCGGTCCAGACCTTTGTTGTAATCAATAAAGCCTTAAAAGCTTCTCTACGTTTTGTACCACAAAACACTGCAGCTCATTCAAACAGGCCAGTGCTAACTGCTGCCGTCAGCTCCTCTCTAGCTCCACCCACAGGCGGAGTCACATTATTGTTCTATTTAAATGGCTGAAAAAAAAAAAATTAACCCCGCGTTTGACGGTGGTGCAGTTTTTACAATACCCATAGTACATTTACAGTCATATACTGTACATGACTACACCAAAAACCCTTTTTTTATTTCCCATTTCACACCGTGTGTGTGTGTTTGTGTGTGTGTGTCCTGACTCACCCTGGTCTCCACAGTGGTCTGTTTGACAATGTTCTCCAGCCTCTGCTGATGGTTACTGGTTGTTTTGGGAACGGCACGCTTTTTGTCTTTGTCTTTCTGCAGCAGACAGATTACATATATACAAAAAAACCAAAAAACATTAGATGATTAAAACACACACACAGTGATGTGATTGTGTACAGGATGTGCTGCAGGGTGTAAAGCAAACCCCAGACGGTTTTACCGTCTTGGGCTAACTGTGATGTGTGTGTGTGTGTGTGTGTGTGTGAGGTCTCACCGCTGCAGGGTTTCGCTGCAGCATCAGTTGCTCGGCTCTCCTCATCCTCTCCTGCTCCATCTCTCTGCTGATGGTTTGTTTGGCCTGGTACGTCAGCTGGCGATGCGGGGGCAGGTTCGGAAACCTCACCACCTCCTCAACACGTCTGCAAACACACACACACACAGGACCACACACACACACACTTAGCCGGCAGTAGTGAATCCTGTTAGGATGGAAATATTCCACTTTTATTGCCATGGGTTATTTTCTATAATAAAATTCTAAAACCTTAATCCTCTTATCGCTGATCTCCCTCCAACACACACACACACACAGGTTTGCACAGATATTCTTCTAAGGACAGTAATTTGGACAGCTGAAACAAAGGATTATCCCTAACCCTTAAGCATAACCAGTTAACATCTACCCACAATTAAAATCTGAAATGAGGTGCAATAGGACCAGGTTTTGAGCTTCCGAAGGACCACTGGTCCTGACAAGGTCGGTGTTTATATCTGAAAAGGTCCTGAAAAGGTCGCCGCCCTGATCATCACTAAGCTAAAGCACCTATACGTGAGTGTGTTCAGACAATTACGTGACCATTTAAAACAAACAAACAAAAAAAATCTGTCTTTTCAAATCAGACTGCATCATTTATTATTCAGCTGCATCTTAGTAAAACTAGGAGGATATTTGGCAATTTTCATTCAAAACACAGTTGTGTTGTGGAAATTCTCTGCTGCTGGTGAAGAATGACATTGAGAACTTCTGCCGGCCGACAAGTTTTTTTTTTCGTTGCAAGGAAAAGGTCAAACATCACAGGAGTGATCCTAGCTGGTAAAAGAGAGCAAAGTCAGCCCTCCACATTTATACCTGAAAAACTCCCTCCAATAGGCAAGGAGTCTGCCATTCCAGGCTGTGTTTTCACACCTCTATGTCTACTGTAGGTACATCGGGGAGCCGACCCCCTGCAGATGTTGTAGGAAGGTGTCAGTTCAGGCTAGACACAATACACAATATACAATACACTATACACAAAGGACATGGTATTCTGTGTTCGGCAGGTATAGGATGATGGGCAGTTGTCGCCCTGAGACAGAGAAATTGAATTTACCTTAACACTTTTACGAGTGTAAACGTGACCCAGAACAATAACGGAATTTTCTATTGTTGATCATATCGACATTTTAACTGCGGTTGACCACTAAGAAGTGAATATTAGTCAGTTAAAAAAAATAAAAAATAAAAAAATGATTATGACGTATTTATCTGCCAATAGTTTGATCCATTATTCATGTTCCTTATGATGTGTATTTGTTTTTTAAGCCTTTTGTTTTATTTGTAAGTTATAGGTATACTTTGTTATCAGGGCTTTTACTTTTGTAGGTACTTTCATTTCAATGCATGCTCCTGTATTTCTGTAAGGCACAATGAATGACTTTTGATAATAATAAAATACATCAAATATATCAAATGAATCAATCATTAAATTTCCTTTTAGTGCATTAGTTCTTAGGTATTAAGACAGGATGCCGAGTATGCACACATTGTGAGAACACTGATGATATCACACAACAAAGCAGAGACACGTTTCTAAATCGAACAAATAGACTGATTTGTGATCAGCCTTCATTCATTTCACTGCTGAAACCTGACTACCATCAATAACTCCACTACAGTCTGACCGATCGACAACGGTGTCAAAAAAAAGGACAGTCAAGTCAAATAATCCTGATGGGACTGGGCAGATCCACAATGTTTATATCCTCAACAGTCTTCCATGTTTTTACCGATCAGAGCGTGGCGTTGTGGTGAGCCAAAGACGGCAGATACAGGAAGGCGTAAAGCAGGAAAAGCAGCAGCAACGCTAACGCCAGAGGCAGACACCAGTCGTTAGTGACCAGCACTTTGTCACAGCGAGCCTGGAGGAAGGAGCCGTTGCGCCTGTTTGTCCGCCCTTCAACCTGTGCAGGCATGGCTGTTTTTTTCTAAAAATCCAAAGGTTTCCAAAATTAAATCTAAAGCAAAGTTTTCTCAGTAATTTTGCTTTTTTTTCAACACATAATCCATCCCAGTTTCAGTCCAACAGCAGCCTCATGTATCCATCCTATTATCTGTTTTTCCCATCTGCCTGAGCCCTACTGGTGAGGCTTTGCCTGCGTCCACACACAAACATCAGGTGTAAAAGGAGATTAACCTCTAAGCCTTCAAGCAGAGAGCCACTGTGTGGACAAGAGACATGACCTTCAATAGCCCACATACACACATCTGCCCTACACGTGTCCATGTGTGTGTGTGTGTGTACTCACGGTTCCAGCATGTATGTGTACTGTCCTTCAGGTGTGCGGTCCTGCCTGTAGGAGAGGTTGTAGGCCAGCATGGTGTTGATCAGCTCACGCATCTGCTCCTTCTCTCTGGTGCTGAACAGCTGTGGATTCACCTGGAAGAAAAACACAAAAAAAGTGCCATCAGCCAAGGTCACTTTTTAACTAACGATATTATAAGTAATGTCATCTTTACTCCAAACATCTCCAATGAACTGGGCTGCATTTATGTATAATTTAACCGTTTCTACCTACCCTTCTCATTTCTTCCTAAATGGGCTTACAAGACACAGACCAGCAAGCCAGAGAAGAATATACTGTAAATTATAAATAATACTAAACATACAAACCTTTAGACAATGATCTTGATAAGTTTGCTGTGATATGAGTTTCAGCATAGAAATTATGCTTGATTTAAATATTGGTTTGACATTTAATTCCCACAGATGGGTTACGGGAGATTTTTTTCAGCATTATTAAATTAAATTAAATTAAATTAAATTAAATATATTATATTATATACAATTATATTTGTAGAACTTCTTCGAGCCTTTTACAGATTTCAGATTAATCTGCAGTATATCTATGAAGGATGGCTGATTTAACCTTTCAAAATAATAGGCAGTAAAAAAAATAGTCATATGCAAAATTTAAAATGCATCTTAAAAGCCATTTTTACATTTTGGCTTTCGACCCAGGTTAAATCTTTTTTTAATATAGTTTTATTGTATGACTTGTTCATTTGTGTATTTGTTTATACTTTCTACAGTATTTTATCGTTTGTTCTTAGGTCTATTATGTCTCAGGTTTTCTATTTATCTCTGATGTACAGCACTTTGTTTCAGCTGTTGTTAATAAAGTTGGATTTTATCTTTAAAAAGTGTATGAAATGTTTGGTTCTACAGTTTATCACGTGAGGTTTGTGGGGAAAGCTGAAGCCACAAGTCGCCCATTACAGCTACGGATACAAAAGACTGCCTTAATAAACCAGGATGTGGCTAAATGCATAATGTGTAACTGGAGTCTATATAAAAACGTGATAACACTGATATTGCATACAGTAAACACTCAGTATATGCTTTTACATACAGGCCGTAGTTTGGGAGAGATGATGTTGAGGAGCAGAGTCAGAATATCAAGAGTCAGGCTGAGCTGGCTGATCCTTGTCCTGATGCGTGCCGGGATATCGGCCAACATGGACGACAAGGCGTTCCTGCTGCTGAGGAGACGAGAAGTGGCCTGGAGAGAAGACGACAACGATCATCTCGGGGGTCACGATCGACAAAACGTATCTAAAATCGAGTCGACTGGAGCCGTACCTCGTGGTGGCTGTGCGGATAACTGATGCGGGGCACGTGCGTGTGGGCGAACAGGAAGTGGAAGGTGACGGACAGGAAGGGCAGGTATCTCATCAGGGTGAAATTCTGGTTGTGCAAAATCATTTGGTTGAGCCTGTCTGAGAAGGACAGCCACTCCAAAGCCTCGCACACGCAGTGCATGTTGGGGTCCCTCACACGCATGGACAGGTAATTATCATACAGACCCTGCGGAAGACGACACACAAGCATTTCGTATGATGTCAGTCTAAAGGCACAGGCCAGTGTTTGTCATGCTGTCAAAGCTGTGTGTTTATTACCTGAGAAACCTTTTCATACTCTCCACTGGATGAAGACAAGTGTAGAATGTGCTGAAACCTCTGAGCTCCACCTCCTGAGCCTGGCGCCTCCTCAAAGCCCTCACCGATACGTTTCCTATGAGGACGAAGTTGAGGCAACATGTGGTTAGTGAAGAAGGTAACAGATCGTGTAACGTTCACAGGACAGGAGGAAGAATTGGTACCTTTTTGTACGTGGTAACTGGAAGATCTCCTGCCACAGATGGAACATGCCTTTGTTCTGGTCCTTCTGTCCCACAGCGATGCACTGGATTGTCTTTGCGTTCAGCTGCTTGTGACCACGACCGTGTAGGAACTGAGCAAAGTAAACGCATCTTAATACACGAGCATGACACACAGGGGCTCTTTTAATATCTACACCAATCTTTCACACACCTGCAGTGTGTTGATGCACGACCTGATGTCATTGTCCGTCTTCTCGCAGAGCGACATCAGAGTGCCCGTGTCTGCCTTCATCCCCTGTTGGAGTGAAATCTGGAGGGGGAGGGATAAAATGTCTGTGTCACATTTGTCTGTTTTCATCTGTGTGTGTGTATATATATATATATATATACGTGTGTATATGTGTGTGTGTTGACCTCAGCCAGTCTCTGTGTGAGGCGGGAAGGCTGAGTCTGGGGAAACGTCAAGAGGAAGGCCTGTTGCCTGAGAGGTCGCAGAGCTGGAACATAACTGTAAGGAAAGAAAGACCATGAGAAAAATGGAAATATGAACACTACCGTTCAAAAGTTTGGGGTCACTTAGAAATGTCCTTATTTTTGAAGGAAAAGCCCTTTTTTCAATTAATATAACATTAAATGAATCCGAAATACACTCTATAAATTGTTAATGTAGTTAACGACTATTCTAGCTGCAAACATCTGGTTTTTAATAGAATATGTACATATGTGTATAGAGGCCCATTTCCAGCAACCAAAACCCTTGTGCAATTATGTTAGCACAGCTAAAAACAGTTTATTATCATTATTATTTTGAATGAAAATCGTTATTTCTAATCTTGTCAATGTCTTGACTATATTTTCTATCCATTTTGCAACTCTTTTGATGAATAAAAGTGTGACTTTTAATGGAAAAGACAAAAGAAAATTGTATAGGTGACCCCAAAACTTTTGAACGGTATTGTATGTAAATACTTTATCACTTCTGTTGAAGACCACAGTCTCCCTCTTACAGGTCGTTACAGATGCAGATGATTGGTCGGAGCAGGATGGTCTCCTTCTTCTTTTTCTTTTTTGCAGTCTCCTTCGCGGCCTCACCTCCATGTCCGTCTTTCCTGTTCAGAGTTGCTAACAGAATGTTGATGGCAGCCTGTCGAGCGACACAGATGAATCAGACAGATATTAGTCATACGTTGGCACAATAAAATGGTTGATTTTACCGTTGCCCTGAACGTACCACGGGCGCTCCGTCAATCTCGTCGATAATGAGGCAGTTTGGTCTCTTGTTGGATCCCAACACCGACTTCATCTGGGTTGCTGTGTCGATGCGTCTCTGGAAGACCTCCGCGCTGCGGTCATCGCTGCAAAAACCATCAGCAGTACCACGACAGAGGTCAAAACAAGAGAATGTCACTGAACCCCATTGTTTTTAAATGCACTAAAGTCTTTTAAGGAGGAGGGTTTGTTTAACCTGGCATTGATTTCCACCACGTTGTATCCAGCGTGCTTGGCGATAATATGAGCCAGCGTGGTCTTCCCTAAACCTGGAGGACCAGACAACATGGCCACCTAGAGAAAGACACACACCCACAAAAAAAGACATTGACTTTAATACACAGATCTAATAAACAGACACAAATATGATCGTAAATTGAAAAGTGTGCGACACCAAATATGGATTATCAAACCAGGACAGAAAATGCTCAACCTTGAATTTGGGTCTTTTGTACTGGTCCAGTTCTGCCTCCAGTATCTCTTCCGTCATCTCGATCTTGGTCTTGAAGCGATTTGGATTCGGGTTGCCCTGGTTGGGTTTAAAAGTGTTTTGATTGGCAGCCTGTCTGTCAGAGCGGGCAGGGCGGGACTTCCTCTCTTTTCCAAACACAACGGTGTCCCAGAGTTTCAACCACTTGAGCAGACAGCGGTTGGTAAACTGCAGAGAGGCGGTCACATACACAAGTGGTGTCAGACTTGACAAGTTTTTTTTTTTTTTTTCAATTCAGGCATGTGTATACTGTTATACAGAAACGGAACTTACGTCATCACTGAGAAGCTCTGTGTAGTGTCGAGGAGAAAATCTGTCGACCCAGAGGCGAGAGGTTCGGCCCTCATCGTCTCCATCGTCATCATCGTCCTCATCATCTCTCCTTTCAGGCTCAACACATACGTCGTTCGCACTGCTGTAAGTAATTATAAAGACCATTAAAATGCTGCATAAAAATGACCACATCGCAGCAGCATTGTATGTGTGAGAAAGAGACTTGGGTGGTCTTACCTGGCCAGTAGCTCTGAGAGACGCTGCGATTCCTCCACGACCTGCTGGTGACGCTGCACAAAAAACAAAGATATATATATATGAGGATGAGGATCAATAGGTGGTGCACATATGCAGAGTACATCACCGGCCAAACTCACTCACCCTCTCTGCTTCTTGCTCTCTCATTACACATATTGGCAATGCCAGCAGCCCCAGTGAACCATGCGAGTTCGGTACCATCCTGGATTCTACTATCTAGAAAAACAAAATACAAAAATATAGATTTGACTAAGCTCTGTATGCAAGAGTAAATCTGTTTTTTTTTACAATGAGGTGTTTGACCTTTGTCTCCGTGTCTTCTTTCTGCCGGAGGTAGACGCGAGTCCCTGTCGAGTCTGTCACACTGATGTACTCTCCCTCTAACGGCGGGCGCTTCAAAACACGCAGTGATGCAGGCGCCGTCGTGTGAGGTCGCAGCGGCGTTTCTGGGATCGTGTCGAAGCCGCTGATGTCCAACGCAGCAGGAGCAGATCTGCAAAAGAACAATGTTTTAGTCGACTGTAATGACGATAAAGGTCCATCAACATACAAATGCCATAATGTCTAATTCTAATTTTTACCTCCATGAATACCCTTTCACCCGGTTTTCTTTTTTACTGTTCCAAACATTCACTCTCTCTCCTACCTGAATGTGTGAGAAGGTTCAAACTGCTCTGGAGAAGACGGAGGTGTGATGTCAGCACTCTGCGACGGGGCTTTGCTCTGAGATGTGCTGAAAAGTCTCTTGACCACACCTGCCTCCTGCTTCTGCCGCTTTGCCTTTGGAGCTGAAAGGACAAGATCATATTTAAAGGTACAAAATCATGACTATAAAAACACACAAAAACACGTAGGGTGAACTCACTGATGGGTTGATTGTCCAGCAAGTGCTCAATGTCTGAAATATCGTCTCCTGGCCCACGACTCTGGCGTCCCTGAGGCTTGGAAGAGTCCACTGAGCAATTCATGCACACAGAAACAAATCACATATATATTTATTAACCACAGTATAACACATATAAAAACAGATTAGAAGCATTAGAAGTATGTCAAACATTTGAGGTTTCAGTTTCTCACATGAGGTGTTTTTTGTGTTAGATTATCACCATGTAATAATGTACAAATAAAAGGCTTGCCACTATGTTGTCACATTTTTAGCTGTATTTGAGTCAAAATGCACATCTGTCGAGTACATATACCACAAAAGTACTCGATACATAGAGAAAAAATAATCGACAGATTGATCGATTATGAAAATAATTGTTTTTCTAATTTATGTTAGTTCTCCAACAAGTGAACTCACTCTCCATCTCAGCCATAACCTCCAGTTCGTCAGCGAACTGGTCATCAAAGTCGTCCTGTCTCTCGAACAGTTCGTCATATTCGTCCATGTCAGCAGAGCGACACCAACGGAGACGCTGACAGTAAGTGTAAAGATTAAAACACTCTTAAAAAAGCTGTTTAAACCGAATGTTTAGTCGCTGTCTCCGTGGCCGATTTCATCAAAGTAATTTCCCGGCAATTTTTTGTTGTTGTGAAGTTTTACTTCCGGGTTACAAGTGTTACGCTTCTTCCGCCATGTACAGACTGCGCATTACCGCCACCAATCGGTATGGAGGGTAAATCAAGATTTAAAGTAAATTTAATCGAATAAAATTAAATATAATCAATTTAATTTCATATCATTTAATCAGTGCAATGAAGATGCTACATGGGCAACAATACCACATTTGTATTGGTGTATGTGGCATTTAAAAAAAGAATAATCTAAAAAAATATCTGTTTATTTTATTTAATAATGTCTTAGTGTTGCTATGCTTTAATGAAAAACATTATCATAGTTAATTTTCTTTGTAAATTTTGCACATTGCAATTAATTAAATCAAATAATTGTCATAATAAATGCATTTTTTTTATTGTTTTACTTTTTTGGAGGCTGACACCAGGAACATTGCAATTCGACCTTCTTGCCACTAGATGTCACTACAGGCCAGTCCACCTTTGAATAACATATGACCATCATTTTAATAGGCAGAAGTTGGTTTTTGAGCTATGCGTTTGCAGCTGTAGTTGAGTTTAGGTTAGTGTGAATTGTGGTTAGGTTTCATTTTCTTTTTGCAGTTTACATTTATACCGGAAACTACAATAAGCACAATCCCAGTAGAGTGCTGAGTCATGCCTACTGCACTTATTAAAGTGAAGGCCATCAGAGTTCCCTGAGTGGGAAAGGGTGGGGTGAGCAGTGGAATCCTTTGTTTGTTGCAATCTGCACTTTCACCACAAGATGTCACTCATTTTTACACACTTTACCTTACACCCTGTGGCTGTGTTATACTGTGTTATTACTTCTGTATACTTTTTGAACATTTTTATTGCTTATAAATGTACTTAATTTATTCGTGTTATGTCTGTAAATGTATTTTTGATGTATAGCTTTTTTTTGTCTTTTCTGTATTTTATTATTCTATACAGCACTTTGGTCCACTGTGGTTGTTTTAAAGTGATTTACAAATAAAGTTGGATTGGTAATGTAGCAAAGTACAATACTTCAAACAAAACATACTTCACTAAAATGAAATACAGGTGTACTTTAAAAAGTACAGTTATACAAAAACTACACAGTTACATTAATGCAAGTGCTTATGTCTTGAATTTGAAATAGGTTGTTTAAATTTAGTTACTGTTTTGGTTTGTTTATCTGTACGCTTGACACTTCAATATAATATTGTTGTATTTTATTGTATTCTATCTATCTATCTATCTATCTATCTATCTATCTATCTATCTATCTATCTATCTATCTATCTATCTATCTATCTATCTATCTATCTATCTATCTATCTATCTATCTATCTATCTATCTATCTATCTATCACAGTTTGTCAGAAAGTAATTTTCTGATGAAGGTAAACAAACTGGCTGAGTGGGCGTGGCCCCTGAAGCTCTCAGTGGGAGGAGCCTTCACGTTGGGATTAGTGTGTTTCACATTAGTGTGTACGTGTGTGTGCGTGCGCTGTAGGCCAGGTTCAGGTGAAGGGGCTTGGTTACAGGTACAACACCTCCGTGTAGTGTTACCAAAGAGAAACACGAAGAAGCCGTGACCGAACCCACACACGGGTGTTTTATCCCTGAGTGGACTTATTGAGCGTGAGTGTGAGACAGAGCTGCTGTTTCTGCTGACAGACGGGGTTTTAACGGCTGCTCTCTCTCCGTGTTCAGCCGCAGGAGCCGAGTCACAGTCCGACGGTAAGTGAGAAGGAAAAGCTCCTAACATGGCGTTTGTCTTTGTGCTCGTGTCTACTTGTGTGTTACAGTAATTACACTTAAAAGTGAGCTTTGTGTGTTGTTGTTGTTGTTGATGAACCACGTGTGTGTTCGTGTGTTTTGTTATTTCACTGGCAGTTGTGGAAACCGTGATTGACAAGTGCTCGTGGGGGTGAGTGGGTGGAGTAGGAGTTGGGTGTCTCCTCAAACCCTGTCCGTGTTCTCGGCTGTGTGTGCTGGCTTTACTGTGGCATTCTGGGTAAAAATGACCACTGACTTTACATCATTGTCGAGTTAAATGTAAAACTTCCACGCAGTGACTCCTGTTGTCGTGTTTCCACTCGTGTCTGTGCTTTTGTGAGTCCTCACCATAGTAACAAAGTAGACCCACCCCAGCTCTAATCATTGTGTCGTAGTTCACCACTTGGCAGCCACAGCTCAACAAAATAAAATCAGTCACTGTTAAATAATATGCTCTTATTTTGAAATGCAACCGGTTTCATGAGTACAAGGGCAGTGTTATAAATCAGTAACTACTCTTTTTATGCATTTATGTTCAGTATTTTTATAGTGGCAGTTGCTGGTCTTTGAAACAGGTAAAAGCTAATTTCAGGCCCTGTTATTTATACATATATTGTTACATAAATTCTGCAACCAAAACAAACAGGCTCCGCTGTTGTGTATGTTCCTCCAGTCATCGCGCAGAAACCCAGCGTCTGCGCCCGCCCGCTACTCCATTGACTCCCAGGGAAGCCGAGCTTCCGCGGAAGTTTTTGACGCATTTGTCCAATCATCGTCAAGCTCACCGTAGTGGAAAAAACACTATTTTTTGGCACCCCATAGAGAACAGTGTTATATGATTTTCATCTATCATTATAACAAAGGTTCCGGGTTTTTACAATGTGTAAATACATTTTTGAAACACAGAAGTGTGAAAGGCCTCTAAAGCTGGGGACACACTGTGAGATATTTTGCCCAATTTTACCCACAATTCAGAGTTGGTCAGAGTCTGCACCAGTCAGCACCAGTTGACACAGAAATCTGTTAGTGTTAGAATATGGATGGTTGGATGGATGTTTTTTTGCCCAGATAGTATTATTAATAGCAATATATTAAAGGCTTAATGTGCAGCCTGTATATTATATACAGTAAGGGGGCGGGGTCTCACAGAATAGCTGTTGTGGACTGATGTAATAATCTATTTTTGGGGGCCTGTTCAGCTCAGGGCCCTAGGCAATAGCCTGTTTGCTTACACTGTTCAAATGTCCTCGATGGTTACACGGACAGCAGTATTTCACAGTAACCAGATGAAAACTGTAAACAGCGTTTTCTAATTGAACCCAAATGAGATCGTAGTCAGAATGTGCACTAATCAAGCAAATGGCATTCACTTATGGATTTCTTATCTTAGCCACATTACACACACAACGTAATTAATTATAACAACCAATCAAAGAATAGGCAGCAGCTCACACATGTTAGCAACTCACTTTTATCTATCATGTTGCATCCAGAATAAGGTTGGGTTATTGTCGTCCATGAAACATCTGGCACAAAACATTTAGATTATTATGTAACGTCTCGTTGTGTGTTTGCACAAAACATTGTTGAACTTGAGCTCTCCTGCTCCTAATGAATATGCAGTAATCATATGTTAAAAAAGGGGGGGTTGTTTCACTGTGCTTTGTGTATTTTCGTGTGCGTTGCATGATCGAAACAAGAAAATCATTTGGTGACAGTTATTGTTATTGTTTATCTCTCACCCCGACACGCGTTGTTCGCTCACGGCTAAGTTATTTTACAGCCTCGTCGTGACGTAAAAAGCTAGTCTGTCCTAATGAGCGCTGAACTCAGATATCCATTGTGAGGGAGACATAATGTGGAGTGGTGCAGAGTTACCAGCAAACACCATGAATATTTCATGGCTGTGTCATTCCTTCACAGGTGATCTCGTGCACCAGCTAAATCAAGGTTTTGCCACAGCCACCTGGCGTCGAGAGAGAAAGTATATCAAACACAAAATGGCTAAAACTGTGTTGTTGTTTCTCTTCTCGGAGGAAAATGCCAGAAGAATAAAGTCAGGCCTTAGTGTGATTTATCACTCTGCTGCTTTGGAGACAATTTATGTTTGTGTGTCTGAATATGTTTTGTAAGTTAGGGGATATTTCCAAAGCTTGTTAACAGATGCCAGCAGTTTTTTTTCAAAAACTTTGAATGTACAGTTATTTTGGATATGCTTTGATTAGTGTCATTGAAGCAGCCAGTTTGTTTATGTCAAATCTCAGAGAATAAGGAGCTTTGTGGAACACAACTGCCCCTGTCATTAAAAGATGTCATGCTTATATAGTTCATAACCTATGTAGAGACTAAGAAACACATTGATTACTCGCATTTAAGAATGTAGAGCTCATCGTTTTTGCTTTTTTAGCAACCTAAAATAATGAATTAATGAAATAGTTACTTTGACTCTACTACTTTGATAAGTTGGTTGATTTGACTGGGTTTTTAATGTGTAAGGAGTATTGTGTATGAATGCCTTCTCCTCCTGAAAGATAATCCTACAATGACCTTATTCAGCATCCCCTGTTTCTCTTTTTTTAAAACAACAATGTCATGACCAACTTTGATGAACACAAGATCCACTTATGGACTTTTAAACAGATGTTGTGACATGTGTTTAATCAACACTAGGGCTGAACAGTTTGGATAAAATATCAAATTGCTTTTTGTGATTTGAATTGCAAAATAATTTCCAGCCTTTAATGAGGGATGAGCACTTTAAGATATGAATTTTATCTGTCCGTCTGTATGTTCATGGTCACATTGACCTTTCCACACCGCCGTGTGTTATGTGACTCATTCAAATACTCCAGGCACTTAATAACAGCTAATCTCCTTCCATTTCCTTCTTTGTCAAACTGTTTTTTCCCTTTTGTTATGAAAACAACCATCTCCACAAACCTTCAGCAAGTCATCAGCGACCAGATGTGGCTGCTGTGTTTGAAAAAACTTCCCTTCATGTGGATCTTGTTTAAAGCCCATTAGCAAAGAACCAGTGGCTCTTCCCTGCACAGCCAGAGGAGATGAGACGTAAAGTCAGAGCTCCTTTGCAGTGTGACAGTATTTTAGTTCACACTAAAGGGTTGTAAATGTGTGAGTTTAAGGGGCTTGTTTTTGGTGGTTTGGTTGTCGATTGTTTTAAACAAAGATGCTTTTGATTCTCCACTTATTTACGACTGCTGCTGTGGGGGCTCTGCCTCACTCTTTTCACACCACACATTTACAAAGTAATGTACACACCTGCTTCGATCATAAATGCTGACATGGTGTTTGAATATGCAAAACTATGTTGCTTTATGAAAATCATCTGAGAAATGCGATCAATCAGTTTTCTGTATAATGACTAGGGCTGAAACGATTATGCAATTAAGCAATAATTAAATCAATCAACTATTTTGACAATTGATTAATGGGGTTGAGTTTTTTTTTTTTTTTTAAGTAATTAAAACAGGCTTTCAGGTTTTTCAGCTTCTTAAATGTGAATGTTTTCTGGTTTCTTTGCTCCAAATAAAGGTTTATGGGAGAGTCTGTCTGGTGATCACATACTGAATCTCAATGAGTCTCAGTAGGCTGTGAGTAATGGTCATTCTAATGTGATTACATGTAAAGGTTCAGGTCACCAGTCTGTGTTTTGGATCAGTCTCTGGTGATCCCACTCTTACGTGGCTGAAAAAAAACCGTGACGTTTCTTTGTACCTTCACAGCAGAATTAAGTGGTAAATAGGTCGTACAGTTGTTGTTGTTATAGTAGCAGCGGGTGTCTGAGCATTAACCTGTTTCTTGGCTTCCTCCATGAACAAGTGAGCTCAGCTGTGTCCCATGTTTCGGATTAGCCCTGCCCGCATCCATTGCCTCTTGCCGCTGACTCTGAGAGTTAACAGGCAACATGGCAGCTACGTGGCAATGGTCGTCTCTAGCAGCATTCCTCAAAGGCTCAGCACAAAGCACTGCCTTAAATTCAAACACTAATTTGGATTAAAGGAATAGCTCAGCATTTTTAGCATTCCTTGAGAATGGCATTAATCTTCACTGCCATCTAACTCTCAGCTAAAAGTGAGTAAATTTCCCACACTACTTAAAGGTCCAGTGTGCAATATTTAGTGACATATTATGGTGACTCCTCTGTTCACCTCTCCTTTAATGTCGGGGAACCATGGTGGCCTTCACATTTCTGAGAGGAAGTATCCCTGGTAAATCCTCTGAGGCTGGAAGTGTGTGTAGGACTCTGTGCTGTACTTTGGAGCCAAGAATAGAACTTTTCACACACTTCGCTGATGTCCGGTTTTCGGATACCGTTGCCCTCGTCAGCACTCTCGCGTGACAAAGCGGAGCTCCGCAACACAACAATTCCAGGAATTTAGCGCATTGTGACGTCCCAATGAGTGCGGAAGTCAACATCGCTTGTTTTATCTCTTGTACTTAGACTGAGGAGGACCACAAAAACATGAGTGAGTCATATTTTTTCACACTTTGCCAACTCATAGCACCTCCAGAGTCCCAAATATAAGGATTTAAATGATTAAAAAGTTGAGTTTGCATAATATGTCACCTTTAAGAAAAGGTCCTTCATTCTTATCAGCTCCTTGCTAATGCTGTGTCTTTACAGTGACCAACAGGAACCAGAAAGTTGTCTGTTGACGCTTCAAGTAAGGATTGTGTGTCTACATGGCTGAAACTTGTAGTTGGGATATTTTGGTCACTTGTAGACGAGAGAACGGCCCCCAAAGTGTTGTGAAAATCATAGAGATTGCAGCTAAATCTAGTAAATCCGCTTGTGAAATGAACTGGAATGTAGGTTTCAAGTTGTATTTATGGAGCCTGCTATTTGTCTTCTGTCACAGGATAGATGACTTGGAGTGGTAAATCTATTGTGCTGGAGTGTATACACGATTATCCCTCTATTTTCACCTGAAAAGTTTGAGGGCCTCAAGTGATAAAGTTTCCAATGGAATAGAAAGTTTTTGTTAAATTGGTTTTAAACAGAGCAGAGAAACACACATATCCACACCCAAGCAAATATTTGACACGGATGAGCCCAAGGGGCATTTGTTCTGTTTTCCCTTTAAAACAACAAAACAAAACTCTAAGTTGTGAGTTGTCTCACGTCTCTGCTGGCTCAAAGCTTCTTTAAAGAACTCAATTTTGTATCAGACACTCTTCTTTTCATCCAATTGGCTGATCACACATTACCCATCTCTCTGATAAACATCTCTCGACTTCACAGACATACCATATCATCAATCCTCTGCTCCACATGCAAGCATGGCTTTTTTATCAGCGAGTTAGATGTGATGCAAACGAGTTACAGAGGAAGTAGAAGGAGCAGAGATAGGATATACCCACACTAAACACGTTCTTATCACTGGGAGAAGCCCATTGTAATGCAGGGATAGGCTGAAGTCTCATCATACTAACATGAAAGTAGGACTGATGTCACCAGCCTGCACTGTGCACATACAATGAGGTAATTTAGCCTGTCAGGGTCAGAAAGAATCACTATAGAGTTTCAGGAGGAAGGATAGAATCTTCAATGGAGGTCACACAGCTCGTGTTTTTGGAAGATTGTAATGATCCACAGTTTATACACACTTTTTTGAAGCTGATTCTGAAATACATTTAGCCATGGTAGTGGTCTTTATTTACCTTGGGATGGATTTCCATGCAATCTAGGACAAAATGTTATTGTCCGCAAGGATAATATGTGTGTCCCGAGGTATGACTTTTCTTATTTTCTCGCTTTGCAGTACGGCTGAGATTCTTGTGTTTTGAGTGACTTTCTCAGTGAGTATTGGATGTTTTGCGATGAAAATGTGTTCTTTTACTTATTGTCCCCCAGAGGATTGCTGCTTTGAGTGAAGTGTCCTGACATGTATCAGATTATATGTAATTGCAGTAGGAACATTTGTGCTCGCCTCAGGAATATTTGGCTTTGGCTGAATTTCAAAGGTATGTTTTTTAGTCTCTGACTAAATACCCAAAACATTAAAGACATTCCCATTAACCTCAGGTAGTAAAGTTGTTTGTCGTTCTTATTAGGAAATGTTGTTATGCTAACGCTTAGATGACCCAACATTCGTATGTTAGCACTTGTATTTTGAGCCTGTTTTCTGTCCCTCCATCCATTTTCTACTGCTTTGTCCTCCACATGGGGGCCTTGAGGGTTAAGCTGGGATCCAAACTGGTGACCTTCTTGCTGTGTGGCAACAATGCTAGCTACAGGACCACAATGCAACCTGATATTTTGCCAATGTTAACTAAACGATGCGTTAGTGTTGCGTATGTCTCTAAGTCAAACCTTTTATGCCAAAGAAAATAAATCTGGATATTTAACAGACACTGTGTATAACAATACAGGGGTAGTTTAACTGAACATTAAAGCTTAAATATTTTATGAGCTCAAGTAGATGTTTTATTGTTACCATGACGATAAAGGTCACACAGGGATGATGTTACTTCAGGAAATGCTGCTCTGGGTCTAGTTGGGATAAGCAACCTGTAATTGCTAAAGCTGTAGGACTCGTGGGTTACACCCACGGTAAAATTTATACACATGTGTACTTGTACACATGACTCATGAAAGTTAAGTATGATGTCACACTGGTTAGATGCTCTTTCATCTGTCCATGTTTAGATCGAAATGATCTGCTCCCACAGAGCTGCAACGTTTGAAGTTAGCTGCATGACTTTTATCGTAACAACGCTGAGTAATGGTCTCCTGTGTTCTATGACCATCTTAATCTGCCTTTTGGAGCTCAGTATATAAAAATGCATGTTTTTCCTTTCATATAGCATTACAACTTACAATAACTCAAAACTGCACAGTATATATATGTGTGCAATTAAGATCAACATGTCATTCTCAACATGATGACATCAGTTGGTCTTGCAGCTTGTGTCATCACATTGCAGGATGACTTGGTGGACCTGCTTTCTCGCCTCCCTTTTCACCCCTGCAGTGTATTTAGACATGTTAACGAATCCCTCCTCGTGATCGCTGAGCAATATGTTGGGATCATCAGTTTGCGAAACCAGTTTGCACCTAAAAACAGCCAACACCCATTCATGTGCATGTGGAAATCCACAGATCTGCTTACATAATCACAGTCTTATCTTATAAGCCAGTTACAGTCATTATTCAGCACCTGTTGGGCTTTTGTTGTGCCAGTGTTAACAGTTATATACATTATTCACTGCTTTGTATCACAAGATCCAGGTTCCAACGTGGAAAAAGTGTTTTTTTTACCCACATTATCCCCTCCATGTGTGTTCTTAGCAAAGTGCTAAAGAAGTTCTGGGTTTTGAGAGACTTTTGTTAATGGTCAGGCTTTTGAAATTAATCAGTCTGTGGAGTGAAACCCCATGAGAATGGATCTTGTTTACCTGCAGCTTTTTGAAGTTCTAGCTTTACGAGATTTATTTCATGTCAGACCTGAAGCTACACAGACTTTAAAGAGCCCATAATCAATATTTTTGTATCAGCAGTGGAATGTCACTGCAATTCAGCTTCTGAAAATATTCCACTTACTCGTTCACGCCTGACTTTTTCATTGAATAAAGGTCCCAAATGAGCAGACGTAATCTCACAGACTAATTATGCTGCCAGGACTAATTGACAATAGTCGAATCAGTTTGGTGAGCAAGTAAGAAAACCTTTTAGTGAGTTGTTTATTTATTTATTTATTTATTGTTTTGGCTTCCATGAGTAAAAAGGACAATACTTTTTGTCCATGTGTCCGTTTTGTTTCTCTGATGATTTCAGTCCGATTCCTCCTCTCCTAAAGAAGATTGGTCTGACATGGCGGGCAAATGCCCTTCTGGATGAAAGGAATAATAAACATAGATAAGAAAATCAATGGCTTTTCCTTCCTGCTCTGTGGCTGATTGGAAGAGGATGGTAAAGGATATAAATACTCAGACCAAGTCTCAACGACTTCACCTGTAGTAGCCCTAAATATTTCAGCAGCTGTTATCTCTTTAATGGACCCGTCGTTCAGGGGGGTTACCATGGCTGCCACCTGGCTGCAGTAAATTTTATTTCTGTGAGCGTCACGTTGAACAAGAGGGAGTGAATAAGATATGAAACTCTAAAAAAGAGAGCCCAAATACCTAATTTTAGCTGAAAAAAAAAATAAGTCACAGAATAACTGGAATGAAATGTGTTTTGTGTGAAATCTGCCAATGAACTTTTAAAAAACTCCAGTTTGGCAAGAAAGATGAGCTTTATTCAAAGTGGAGGGTGTGTCCTCCCTCTGAGCTATTTGTTCCGACCACACCTGTGTGTATGAAAAACTTCTGGATTACAGAAAGCTCACAAGGCTGCAAACCAGGTCGAGGAAACACATGGCAGCTGGAGAATTCCTCTTATTTTCAGATCAAATCCTCTCCTTTCAGCCTCTGACTTTACTCTTTATATTTTGCAGCCGTTGTGTCAGAAAACTAACGCGCAGAACAAAAGCCAAGCCTTTGTTGCCTTCGTGACATCATGTTTACCGCAGGAGTGAGGAGTAAAGAGCCAGTTTCTATTTAAACAACCCCACAACTAAAACCATTCCCACTGCAGGAAATTACAGTTTTGAACCAAATTTATTTGTAATTGTCATCATTACCTTTGCTTATGCAACACACTGCAATGAACCGTTTCAACTGCTTTAAACAGTTAAATGAAGTATGACTTATAATTAAAAAAATTTTTTTTTAAGTATGAATGGTTTCGTACTGTAGTGCATTTTATTCACGATTAAAAGTGCTTTCATTTTTTGGATAAGTGACACTTGAGGTCCTCACAGTGCTCACTCAGGAAGAAAGAGTGAGGAGCAGGTGATCTCGATGGAGCTTTCATCATCTAATCTTGTTGATATTTCCCTCAGGGGTTTGCAGAAAGAAAAACTGACATGAAGTAAGTGTTACACCGGTTTAAGGATGTTCTTAGTTGAAGCATTTATAGCCTAACCTTGTTACTTTTGATTCAATCATGGGGACATTTTTGCCAAGACCATTAAATGTTTGATGGACACCACAGCCCATAGAGAAGGAAGTTATTGTTGACGTCATTACCAGGTCCTGAAGACATTGTTGATACCATCTGCGGAGTCACTGCACAGAGCCGACACTTCCACACTTAAAGAGGGACCACTGTGTTTGTAGAGGCAGAAGAGACCACAGTCACTCCAGAGACTGCAGCCTGGCATTCTGCCGACAGCTGACTGGCAACACATGGTCAAAACTTAGCAAACAGCTGAAGACATTTTCATGACCCTTAGCTCAAATGTTCTGCTGTCACAGTCATTACAGCAGGTGGTTTATGCTTACAGTTGAATGAAGGCTGTTCAAAGAGCAGGACGTTTACCAACCACCTGGGCTTGGTTGAGGTTTGCTTCAGAAGGTGTGGGAGCACGGTGTTGGCCCATACTGATAAGAAGTCATCAGAAAAACAATGGAGGATGTAGAGCCTGCATTGAAACACATGGCGATTTGTGCTTTGCAAGTTGTTATGACCCTGGGCCATGTGTTTGGGTTTTATTTATTTATTTGTGCAGCTCTCTCCTCCTTTTGAGTGGGTGTGGTTGTGCCTCTGCTTACTGCCAGACACTCTTAGCTGATTGGCTCAACACACTATGCAGTATTTATTTCATTAGTTTGTTGTTGTCAAGGACTTTATCTCTGGTTCTGTCTAGTTCTGGTTCTACAGTGCCTTGCAATATTGTATGTTGTGATTTGACGCTAAAAAAGCACTGAAAATACGCGGCTCTTTCAACATCAATTTCAGAATTAAATCAGTGGTATCTCAGTCAGTAGCATGAGATGTTTGTTAATCGCATGGCCGGTTCTTTTAAGTTCCCATAGACCGGAAGTTCCAATTAATGCTCTTTTTTGGTGTGTATCTGCCATTATCTCGTTTATGAAGCCCTAAAGTTCAGCCACTGCTGAGATTGCTGGGTTTTATTGTTTCCTTGTTCTCTACAAGCGGTCTGAAAAAGCCTGGAATCGTGACCTAAGGATCCCGTCTCGTGAAAAGCAGATCCTCCTGCTCCGGGCACTAGTCCGGGCACATTCGGTTGCGTACATGGAACCGCAGAAGAAGAAGAACATCTGTTGTGGAGGTGTTTCACTTGCGACAGTGTCTTCTGACTCTGGGTCCGACTCCGGGTCAAAGGCATAAAAGGGACTGAGGCGGGGAGTTGTGATGAAGCTATTTTTAAACATTCTTAAAGCAATGTTTTGATTATGAGTAGTAGTGCATCCACTGTTCCAGAGGGGGAGCTGCGCTTCTGAGAGCTGATGTGCTAATTATGTCACTTCCTGGTACTTCTGCTCTCGTTGGCTGGCCAATCACAAGACAGTTCTGTCTTCAGGCGGTGAGATTTCAGTCTGACGAGAGCTTCAGTGAGGAGAGCTTTCCATCGGCTCGATTGCAGAAAGTAGGAGATTTTTGACAATGAAAACAAGTTAATGTATGTAAGTAGACCTCCATAACTAACATATATGTGCGATAGGACCCCTCTATGGGAGCTTTAAGCGTTTGACTTCTGCTGCCTACATGTTGTACTGAACCAGACACGAGACTCAATAGACTCAAAATGGTCTTGGTGTATAAATAAGTGGCTTTCATCACAGATCTCTGTAACGTTTGCTGTGAACGACTCCACAGGCAGCATCTATATACTGTGCTGGTATCGGAGGAAAAGGCTCAAAACCAGGCAGAGAAACAAAACAAGTGTTTGATGACTCACCCACACACATTGTCACTCTCCATCTGCCTCCCTTTCACTCTATGTTTACACGACATCGCGCTTTCATGAAAGGTTGTGTGTTTTTTTTCCGAGGAACGCATTATTTGAATGGTCATGCATGAATGCAACAGCAACAGCAGACTAGAAATACAGGTTGAACAGTTAATCCTGTGGTCAGGGTTTAACATTGTACATGCGATTAAAAGCTACTTTCTGTGCTGCGCTGTGTTTGTGTGACACGCTTCCCACCATTTCATCCCAGGTTTCAATGCTTGAGTGGGCTGTTGTTGGTGTGGAGTGGGCCTCTCGTTGATGAGAAGGTTACCAATGGTATCACAGCACTAATTGGAAGGGACACTACTGTAATTTTCCCAGGTAGCCAGCATTGTGATGATGTGATACTGAAAAAAGCTGACATTCAGTTGGTTTGTTTTTTCTGCATGTAAGCACTACTGCTGTCACTTTTCTCATGCCTCCTTTCCTGCAGACTTTGATTCACCCGAGTTTTTTTCCATTTCCTCCCTCCCCTCCTCCTCCTCCTAACCTCCTTCCCTTGCTCCCTCCTCTTCTGGACCTCCATCCAAGTGGAGTTCGGAACAGCTTACTCATGTCCAGTCACTTCCTAACATGCCGTGCCTCTCACACGGACACTCGGTTCCTGCCTGTCGTCTTGTGGTGTCTTCATATCTGCTTTTTGTGTTTGTTACAACAGAGCAAGAATGAGGTCTTTGCCTGCTTAGAGACCGGTCTTCACGTAAGATGGATCAGTAAAGGTATGTAACACACGCACACACACACACACACACTCTGACACACTCTCTACACTTCATCTACATTCCTTCTCAAAAATCTAACCAGCCACTACTCTCCTCTAAGTGAAAGCAGATGGTGAAAGTTTGACTCTGTGCTGTGTTATGCCTAATTTTCTGTGTGTGTGGGGGGGTGTTTCTGAATTGAGAAGAAGAGTGGGAGATATAATTGGTTGGGAAGCAGTGTCGGGGCGGGGGCCTTGAAGAGTTGGATTTGTCAGCATGGCGTGCAGCTGTTGCATGTTTAACAGTGGTGGCAGAAATCAGTTGTGTTGTATTGTGTAGCTAAAGAAAAGAAGGAAAGATCACGTATGTTGCACTGTGCTGTGAGGTAAAGTTTGTGTTTCTATCACTATAGGAACAGAAACTAATGTACTGAAAGTCCTGTGGTGACTGAATCGGTACAAATATGCCTATCATTACACTCCAAATATTCTTTAGATATAGTGTATTAACAGAAAATCAAAAGTAGAGGGAATATTAGGCAAAAATTCCTTCTACCTTGAGCCTGGACTCATGAGAAGGAGTTTGGAATAATCTGCAAAAGTTTGATTTTGCCCATTTTGGGTAAGAAAATCTTTGTATACGAACTATGCGCAACGTTTAGAGAATGCTGATGTCATAGTCACTTGCATTTTGTGTTGCTATCTTCTTCTTGTGTTTGGAGTTTGTTTACTTGGTCTTTTATATTCTCAGTCCCCCTTGCATGGTTCATTGTGTCTCTGTGTCTGTCATTGTGTACATTGTAATGTATACCTGTTCAGATAAAGCTTTATTAGAACTTTATTTAGTTTACAAAGTTTGTGCATGCTTCACGTCTTCTTCTCTGCTTCTGCAGCAGCGTCACAGGTCTGGCATACTGTACATAGCGTTTAGAGTTGTTTTGTGTTTATAGAATGCAAATGAAAAAGATTTTAGAAGGAAAGTTTCTGTGTGGTTCAGGCTTTGAGAGGCAGCTTTGTACCTGCAATCATGCTAGTAAGTTATTTCTTACTACCACATCATCATAAAGTCATTTACTTGGATATAATTCCCACTGCTGTCAAGTAAAACCTATGTTGTTTTCATGGAATCCATTTTTTTGGGGGGGCAGTTATTCCCTCTCCAAGGAGAACAGCAAATTATTTCCCCTTTTGAAGGAAAAGTGGGCATCTTCCAAATTTCCGTTGTGCTGACGTGAGTACTGAGTTCTGAAGTTGCCCACAGGCTATTTTCATCTAGAATAATATACATACTTTTTTCATCAAAACAAGCCATGTGAGCTGTTTGCTTTTCTTGCTTGCCTGAAAATGTTGTAAATATAAGCTCATTATAATTTCCAATAAAGTAAATACAGTAAATCATTTAGATTTTTTTTTTTTTCACACATTCAGCCAAGAAGCTCACACCCAGTCGCTGTTCACCTTGTGAAGTAAACAAAATGAAGTCGGGGGGGGGGGGGGGGGGGGGGTCTGCAGGAATCTTCTGTGTGTGTCCGAGGTATTCCAAAGTAATTTGACAGCCTAGTCTGAAGTCCAGAGAGCAGCAGGCAACTCTCTGAGCCAAAGTCAAGCAAGATGTGCCTTGACTGAGTCATCTGACACTGCCTGTTATTGTTCTCTCTCCTGCATGCCTGTCATAGCTGCTGTCTAGCCATGCAGAGTCAGAGAGGAAGAGCAATGCACTGCAATCACCCGTCATATTGTTGCATCTGTGCTGCTATTTTGTGATGTAACGCTTCATAGTTCTGTGTATATGATGACATCTGCTTGTGTTGCTTTTCCTCTGTGCTCCTCAGGTCCCTAGTGATTATCCCTCCTCCTGTGGTAATGGTTGCACCCAACAAGCAGTCATGAACGTCCGCCCTCTCCTGTCTATGACATGGTTTAACTCGCGTACGATCCGGTCACCATGATGGCCTCCATGGTTGCTAACGGAAACAGAGACGCTCTGGTCTTGAAAGGGGTGGATCCAGAGACCTGCATGATTGTGTTCAAAAACCACTGGGCTCAGGTAAACACCTGCACTGAATTATTACTGTCACGTCAATAATTTATTTTAGGAAATATGCTTACTATTTTGTTGAGGTGAGAAGATCAGAACTGGATTTTTAGTGTTGGGAGGTTATGTGCTGTATCTTTCACTTCTTAGTTCTTGATTTGTAGCATTTCCACTAGTTGCACAACAAGTGTAAACAAATCTAAAACCTTTAGAATGGTGCAGTGCTAAAATCTAAGCGAATTGCTTCTTATAGCTTCAGCTCTACAGATATAAAAATGGTAAAACGCGTGTGTCCGCAGTTAAAATATGAAACATTAAGAAAACACAAAGATTTTGACACTGTAATTTCCTTTGAGATTTTATCAGAGTGGGCTCTTGGTATAACTACAATAAGGTATTATTATAATCAAAAAAAGTGGTACAATAATCTATATATTATATTCGGTATTAAGGTTTATTGTGTTACAAGGTCTTTCTTTAAATAAATCAATAATGAGGTTGTTCACATTCTCCCAAACTTCTACGACAAACCCCGACAGTAGAAAGTGACTGGCTAACATTACTCCCAGCTAACTGCAGTGTGGTCATGGCCGCTGTGGAATCTTGGCAGTGTTGAACCGACTGCCTCTGATTTTTTGGCTCTTTGAAGCTGCATATGTCCCTGTTAACCCCGGTGGGACCTGGCGGTCTGTTTCTCCGACTCCTCCCTGACTTAAACGAACAGACCTTACATTCACTGACTTACTGTAACTCGGTGCATTGAAACATGTGTTGCTAACTGTCGGCTGCTTGCATGTCAACAACAGTGCCTGTCAACATGGGGTCAGTGAGCAGGCTTTCTTTTCACAGCTAAAACGAGCACAATTCCAGTTTATAATTCATGTGCATTAGACTCTAATCCATGCAAGAACAATTTTTGTTAAGTTAAGAATGTGGAATATTTTCATTTAATGATTTCTGGATTTTTCTGTGAGGTTGACAGTTTTAAAGGCCCTTGTTCCGACCAATATAAACATACTTAGGCCTCTGCCAATTGGTTGTCCTAAATGTTACTTACTGCATCTTTAATAGTTTGACTCATTTGTCTGAATTGTTATCAGACATCACTGTTGCAAGCGGTGTTTTTTTGTGTTCCACCACCTTGGTATTATGTAGCACACGGCGTTTGAAGGTGAAGACACAACATGGTGAACAGGATCAGAACCTTTTATTCATTCAGCCACAGATGGTGCATATAAAGAAGATGATCTCATTAGATTTCAAAGCACCTTCTGTTTCTTGCGGATAAATGTAATTCCGCCACACTGAGCTAATGCGTTCAAATTGATGCCTCTTGTGCAATATGCAAATGTATGGTAGATATATTATAGTTTTTGCTAATAACTAACTAATCGGATTAACCATGATTTGACTGATAACTGTTTACACCACAGGTTTCTCATATGGCGTAGATGATCTGATTAGATTAGACGTTCTTGTCTGCATTCATTTTCATTATAGTTTTTTCCCCCGTTTTTTTTTTAACTTCTAGTACTGTGGGCGTATACTGTATGTCACCAGTTTTTGAGTCATGTTAGGATATAGTCACATATTCACTCAATTGTCATCAAAACCATGCTCAATAGTATATTGAGCATTTTGTTGCTTAAAATTGGGATAGAATTTGTAACCAAAGTATAAGATATAATATAAAAAAATATAAGAGACTAGTCCAAGCTTGTGACTGAACAGAGAAACTGAGCGCTCCCTTTTCCAGATTAGAGCTTTTTCTTCACTGCTTCAGGCACATTGACTTCAGAGTCTAATTCTCTTGCTTAGTTGTTTTGTAGCTTGATTAGACTCCTCCTGACTTTGGTTTCAGTTCGGAAAACCTTGAAATCCAAGTAACTTGTAAGTAATATCTACCCTGCTTCAGAGTTGGCAGATCAGGTTGATGTTCATTTGTTGGGTCTTGTCTGCGTTGTATCTAGGCCTCACAGAGTTCATGGCGTTTGTTGTAACATGCAGAGTGATCTGTGCGTTGATGTGGTTGCCAAAAATCAATAGACGCCACTATAGCATGGGCAGCTCGCTACTTGTCAATATGGCTCGTCAGTCTCTGACTCATTCCATTCATGTCATGTGACTGTCGATACAACTGCGAGTATTATCAGTGTGGTTCTTTTCAGTGCTGTGAGCTTTTATGTTGAAACCACTCTCTCACCCAGTGTACGTTGAAGATCCTCTTCAAAGTCAGACTTTAGTTCTCAGTAAATCACTCCCAAAGAGAAGACGCACAGACCTCATGGGCTGGAAGTGGCTCACTAAATAATTAAATAATACAGAATCAAATACAACGTTACTGAAGTGTATTTAGTGCAGCACAGACACAGTGTTGGGTTGGCAAAGAGATGCTGCCTTCATTTCAGTCATCGTCAGTCTCTACTATTTGACCTACTTGACTAATTTCATACTGTCGATTATTGTTATTTACTCTTTGGTTATATTCTCAAATATCTTGTTTTGTCTTTCTTATATGGAGAAAATACACCAGAATATATTCCCATTTTAAGAAGCTGAAAAATCTAGATTTAAGTACAAAGCTTTCAGAAGACCTACACTGAAATATAGAAAGCATCCATGTGAACCAGCAGCTGCTTTGGAAATGTATGCATATTTAAAGCTCCAGTGAGTAACTTCTGTCACACCCCCTCGGAGGAATTCTAAGTAATTATCAAAACACTGCCAGGGCCTGTACATGACATATGCCTAACCTCCTGTCCTTTGTAGCTTTTGTCATTGCCCTCCCCGTCACTACGGTTTTATAGATGTTTCTGTCGTGTGCAGCTGACTTTTACACTGCCAACAGGAAGCCTAGACGGCAATCCTCATGTCCACTAAGTCGAATCTTTGGCTCATCCTCAGACCTGTCACTTCAGTAGTAGTTGGACATTTTGAACTGGACAGATCCCTGAGGCTCAAGCCACTGGGTCAGGCCTCACTGGGCCGAGGAAGAGGCTTTTTTTTCCATCCGCCATGCACAGTTCTCTTGTGACCTGCCAGCTATTGTCATGGTAGCAGTGGCAGGCTAGGGACACTGGCTCCTTTATTGTGACTCTGGTTTCTATGCAGTGGGCACACAAGGGAGGGACAGAAAACACAAAGAACTGTTTCACTGTGTGCCATCAAACTGAGTGTATCTGTACTGTGCTACTAGTTTATTTGCCCCTCATAGTTTTTTCATTTTCAGCCTGTCAGGAACAAAGAATACAATTTAATGTAACATGGTTTAGAAACTCTGTGTATGCAAGTAGGATGAACTGTCATGTCCACCTGAATGCTAAATATTCAATTTATCATATTTGAATTGTGAATGTCTCTAATAAGATAAGTCATTGTGATTCTATGTTCTCTGTAGGTGGTGAAGATCCTTGAAAAGCATGATCCCCTACGCGGCAGTTCCACCGTTCACCCCTTGAATGTCCTCAGCCTCAGCGCAGGCTCTAGCAGCTCTCGCTTTGGTCCCGTCCCCGGAGACGAAGCCAATGCAGTGCAGAACTATGTTGAGCACATGCTGTTCCTGCTGATTGAGGAGGAGAGCGGCCAAGCCGGCGCCATGGGCCCCATCCTGGAGTTTGTCGTGATGGAAAACGTGATGGAGCGCCTCTTTGTGTGGAGCCTTCGCCGGGAGTTCACGGACGACATGAAGCTGGAGCAGCTGAAGATGTACGAGATGCTGGTGGGGCAGGCGCACCAGCCGCTGCTGCATCACAAACCCATCCTGCGGCCGCTCATGATGCTGCTGTCGTCCTGCTCCAGCACGACGGTGCCTGCGGTTGAGGCTGAGCTGGTGCTGCTGCTCAACCAGCTGTGCTGCGTTCTGGCGAAAGACCCTTCAATTCTGGAGCTGTTTTTCCACACCAGTGAGGATCAGGGAGCCACCAACTTCCTAATTTTCTCCCTCCTCATCCCCTTCATTCACAGAGAGGGCACAGTGGGCCAGCAGGCCAGAGATGCTCTGCTGCTCATTATGTCACTGTCTGCTGAGAACGAGCGAGTGGCCAAACACATCGCAGAGAACACATTCTTCTGCCCGGTCAGTCACCAGTATTGAATTACTTCTCCCTTTCTTGCACTCAGGCACTTTGTGATTTTTAACACCTCTTAGTATCCCAAACCTTTGGTAAAATGAATTATTTTAGCCAGTAGCATCATAATTAGTTGGCTTTTTTTCAGGCCAAATATATGCAGATGAATGAATGGACCCACTGAGGTTAACACATTCATAAGATAATGGCACAGTTAGTGAGGGAATTCTATGTAAATAATACAATTTACCCGCAGCTGCAAAGAATAATGTCTTTTGATGCGATGCCAGCCGGGAAAAAAAAATGGAGCCTGTGTTTCATTGGTTCCACTGGCAGTCTACAAGAATAATCCTATAGAGGATGTACATCAATGCCAAACTAATGATGTACTGATTTTACAGTTAAATCGGATGGAGCTGATATAGTCTTTATTGTTGTCTCAGACCAAGTTCACAAAAGAAAGACCTAAATCACACCTGTTATGTGGAAAGTTAGTTGACATGCTTGCATTAATTAGCGATCTTATTACCATATCATGGCTGTTATTGCAGGAGTGTTGCGGGTCATAAAACACGTTGATGCTTAAATATTCATCACGTTTCCTGAGCTGACCTTTAGGAGGCATAAATTCTCATGAGTGCCATTTCATTGTGCAATGGAGGCTTCTGCTGCTGCTGCTGCAGCACTTTGCTTACATCGGCAATACATTATCAAAATGCCGAGAAGATGAAATGATTTACGATAATGTGCAGTGAGAAGTAAAACACGGGAGTAACTCTGTTGTGCAAAGCCAAAGGTAAACTTGACGGCAGAGACGTGGTGCACTACTTGCCTCATTAATCTGTGATTAAGCCCATTATTTTCTCTCTTTATAAGTCATTTGCAGCTGTTTACTTTTCAGTAGACAGCGTTTATCAGGTGATATTTCTTTTTGCAGCACAGCCTGTTTTTTCGAACTGTAGTGAATACAAATATCCTAAAAATATCATTAAGTCTTGAACAAAAAAAAAGGTCTTGAAGAAACTAATTACCAGAGAGGAGATGATCAAAACCTGGGTGCAGGTGAGAACCTGACGATGTAGTTGTTCTGCCTCCATTATACTTTAATTTAAATTTAAATCACACCTCACGTCACTGCATAACTTACTGTGGGCACATAAATATCCTTAAAGGCGACATTTTATGCAAAATCAACGTTTTTAATCATTTAAATCCTTATATCTGGGACTCTGGAGGCCCTATTAGTAGGCAAAGTGTGAAAAAAGATGACACTCATGTTCTTGTGGTCCTCCTCTGTCTAAGTACTGGAGATAAAACTTGCTTGATGTTGACTTCCACACTCATTGGGATGAGTGTGCTAAATTCCTGGAATTGTTGTCTCACGCAGCTCCGCTTTGTCCGTAAAACACACGAGAGGGCTGTAGAGGGCAACGGTATCTGAAAACCGGAGGTCTGCGAAGTCTGTGAAAAGTTGTATTATTAGCTCCACAAACTTCCAGCCTCAGAGGATTTATCTGTCCAGTGGATCCATGTTATATATGATGACGATGTGCCTGCTAGAGCCTGAAAATTATCACTTTTCCAAATGCTAACTGCTGTTAGCTCCCAGTAGCCTCTGTGGCTGATTTTCTTTAAGGTGGACCTGTAGAGATACTACTAAACCGAGCGTTCTGAACAGGGCTGTTTTGGCAGGGTGATTGAACTGTTATGGTGCTTCATCCTTATGGAATTTTGACCGAAGCATGTCACAGACATGCTCATTAAGACACCAGGGTACTAGGTTAACTTGAAGAAATAGGGTATAATATGTCCCCTTTAAATCCTAGAATTATATCCCAAAAAATAATAGCATCACCACTATTTTACATATAATTCATTTTTAAATTGACCAATAGCTGTGTGCCCTTATCTGGTCTAATGAAAAACTATACTTGATATTGACACTACTCTCCCTTCAGGTGCTGGCCACAGGGCTGAGCGGCCTGTACTCATCCCTCCCCACCAAGCTGGAGGTTCCCAATGAAGAGTGGCACTGCCTCCACAGAGAGGACTGGCTCCAGATGCCACCACTCGTTCAGTTTCTGAACTCACTGGAATTCTGTAACGCTGTTATTCAGGTGAACATGTGTGACAAGGCAACACACACAAAGACACGTGTCTCTGCCACATGAAAAATGCATTCACACCCTGTTAATGGATGTGAGCTTCTGTTTGATGACATTCTTGACTGACATGCATTTTAACGTTGACTGTTCAAAGGTGGCCCACCCTGTTATCAGAGACCAGCTGGTTGCTTACATATACAACGGATTCCTCTTACCTGTCTTGGCACCAGCTCTTCACAAGGTCAGTGCTCTTTTTCCTCTTCCTTTTCTTTTTCTCCATCAAGGTAATGCTTCAATCATACAAATGTAGTGTATTCCAGGTGGAAATCAGTAATAAAGTGTTGTTGTTTGGGGTTCTTCAGCCACTGCCAAATCACAGGGAGTGGTTTGAAAAATGTCTCTCAGTAAATAATGGCACATTTAATTAAAATCCAATAAATGCCCAGAGGGGGCTGTCAATATAGGTGAAATATTTGAGACTGTAATTAAAACATTTTCAGTTTGGTTCAGAAAACCCAGTCGTTCAGCAGTTTGCTGGGATAAGCACTTCTTGCGATGTTGCTGTATACGCACAAACACTCCCTCAGTCAGGACTGATAGTTTTGCTTGACAGGACCCATTTTGAGATGGAGGAGGAGGTAGCATACAAATAATACTACATAAAGACCAGACGAAGTGTGCGTGATCCATAGAAAAAGGTCTCTAGGTTGTTGAATCATATAAATATCTTTGTACTGCAAGCTTAAATTTGATTTAAATACAGAGTGTGTGGTTAAAAAAACAAACAAAAAACAGCAGAGAATCTACCTCTTTTAATCTTTGCAAGTCCATTTTAACCAATTTTTAAACTTCTCTGTGATATGCTTGTTCAGTGTACTATCTCTATCTGAAAAGCAGCCTGTGTTGCATCGTAAAGACCAAGATCCGAGATCGTTGGAGTCAAGTTAAAAGATCCGACGTCCCTCTGGGAGAGACAAGTTCTTTCATTCCTTTCAGCTATCAGGCTGCTAACCTAGGATAGCTGTCATTTTTATCTTGTTTTTTCTAGACATGCACTTTAGACACACTTTTGTTATTTATTTATTTCGTGACTCACGGAATGTATTATTTGACCAAATGTGTCAATTACTTAATCTGTTGATGGTGTTTGTTTTTAATTGGGAAGGCTGACTGAATGTAATACAGATATGGTGAGCATTTACTGTGTGATTTGATTTGCTTTTATCTGTGCAGAGCAGAACAGAATGTACTCACAATTGTGTCACAGTCTCCATATAAAGTATCAACATCCAGTGTAGATATGTTCCAAAGTTACACAAACACTCACTCACTGCCTCTTCTCTCCGTGCAGCTGACTCTCGAGGAGGTCATGGCCACCACGGCTTACCTCGACCTCTTCCTGAGAAGTGTTTCTGAGCCCTCTCTGCTGCAGACGTTTCTCTCCTTCATCCTCCTCCACCAACACGAGGGCGTCCACATCTTGGACACCCTGGTCAGCCGCATCAACACCCCCTTCCAGGTAGAGTCACGGCACTAAACTCACACATTGTTCACTAAACACAGCACAATTCCCTCACAGGCTTCTTTTGATTTTAATTTGGACCTAGAGGCTCTCGGGACGTTGTCGGTACAAAGCTCAGAGATTGTTGCCGTGGTAATGCTTTGTTGCAGAAGCTTATCCTCTTACTAAAGGCAGCCAATATCAGCAGCTTAAAACAGTCCTCCACGTCAGGCAGCCTGCTGGGTTAAATATATTAGCAGAACTGAATAAATAGTGTGTTCTTAACTTTCAGAGAGTTTGAGGGTGTAATTGGCTCAGGGAGTTCCCTCCAGTGTTCGCAGTGTTGCAGCATGCATGCATGCATGCATTTTAATACTTGTACACAAGCGGCAAACATTGATTCCAGCTCCTACCTTGTGGCTGAACGGTTGCTTGTGCACCAGATAGACTTGACTTCATTCATGACAGTTATATTTGACAGATAATCGACTCAGCAGGGCCTTCTTTTGAAATAGCTGTTACTGGTAAATGCAACCAATAAAAGTCATGTTTCGCCTGCCAAAAAAAGGGATTAACGCTCCTTCCTTGTGGCTCCTCACTATTGATTTCGTTTTGTTTTACAATATGCAGCACGATGTTAAAAAACAAAAAAACACTAGAAACCATTTCCCCTGTCATCTATAATAAATCTAATACATTTTCTCCACAATTTCTCCAGCTGGGAACTGTGTCGCTGGCGCTCTTCCGCACTCTGATTGGCTTACACTGTGAAGATGTGATGCTGCAGCTCGTACTGAGGTGAGTGGCTCACATTCTTATGAAGCCCGCTTCATCTAATTGGTTTATGACATGATGAGCTTTTACTCTCTTCCTCCCACCACGCAGTTTAACATCTGTGTGCTCACTGCCGCCCCTGGCTCTTACTCCGACAGTACAACCACCCACAGGTTTTTTCCTAACAGGATCTGTTCCAATCTGACTCCCCAGGTACTTGATCCCCTGTAATCACATCATGTTGAGTCAGAGACGTGTGCTGAGGGAGAGGGACTGCTACTCGATGTCTGCAGCCAAGATCCTGGCTTTAACGCCGTCCTGCTGTTCTCCTGAACACAGCCCTCCTCCGCTCCGGCAGCTGGACTCCATCCTTTTTTCCAAGGGTGGAGAGACTTCCAGTAACGCTGACGCTACAGGTAAGAGGGGCAAGACGAGAACGGTTTCTAAACTCTTGTCATTTATTTCAACTTTGATCTTGTTTGTTGAGTTTTTGTCGATGCTGCTGCTTTCTCAAAATCTCTGCAAGAGAGTTTAGCATTTTCAGTAATAACCTCTGAGAAGCCTTAATACTTTTCGTTCTGTACGTTCCTGCTAAAGATTAGTCAAAGTAAGTCAAGGCAAGTCTACTTTCTAATTTTTAGAGCACATTTAAGGTTGACCCAAGTGCTTTACAGATTTAAAGGCACAGCAACATAAAAGGTATAAAACAAAATCAATAAAATAGAAGTAAAACAGTAAAATAGTGATGTAATATAATAGTAAAATGGTATAACCCTGAGGTGAAGGCCAAGGAAGCTGAATTCATCAGGCAGGTTTTAGAATTTATAATCCCATTCCAGTGAGTGTTTTATTTGGAAGCTCAGTTATAACGATGCACTTTCAAAACAGAGCAAATGTCATTAAAGATGGAAATTAAAATAAAAATAATTCTATCTTTCTCTCTCTCTTTTTTTAAATAATTGTTTCTTATTTCTAACTCTTGTTTTTACGACTCTCTTATCGAATTATAACTGTGTGAGTTTTTGTCTTTCTTATGATTTTATGTTGGTTTAACTTTCACCTTGGTGGACAATAAATGTCTATTCTATTGTATTCTAAAATAAATTATCATAGAAATGTGTTATTAATTTATGTTCCATTTCCAAAACCTGTTCAAACATTTGGTTCACAATAGCGCAGTGAAGCTGTTGATGTGCATGTAAACATATAACAAGGTTGATGATGAGTATTCTACCAAACGTGTCCTGCTGTTTCGCTGTATTACATCACTTTGCCTCCTGTAGTTACATGTCAAAGTCATTAGATTTTCTCTGTGTGAGACGCTGCCGACCGTCTCGATCAATATTTCCTCTCTTGTTTTTCTTAGAGGAGAACGAGAGCTTCTCAGAAGAGGACGATCAGAACTCCTGCACCATCGGCTCAGAGATCTACCTTGACGTCAGTTACCTTCATTACCTCTGCGATGCCCATCTGACCATCAGCAGCTGCATACGGGCCTGCCAGGTGTGGTCGGCCCCGTATGACGGCGAGGACCCGCCTCCAGAGAAATACCAGCCCGGCGTCCTCGAGGAGCCCTGGCTCAAGAGTCGGCAAACACAGGTGGCGCTCAAGAGAGTTCCACAGCCGCCGGCGCCGCAAACTCAACCGCGCCCGCTGCCGTCGAACGCAGAGCCTCCTGCCACCAACCAGCTGGAGCTGGAGTGGGATGATAGCTACGATGTGTGCGCAGTTCAGACTGCAGAGGCTCCAGCGGAGAGCAAAGCTCCACAGTCGCCTCCCGCTGAGCCGCCAAAGCACATCCAGGAGTTGAGAAGAACGACCATTATGCTGGTGAAAGGCTCGTATATTGAGGAGAATGAGTTCCAGGATGACGTCATGGTCTACAATCTTATCGCCAAGAAGGACTCTAAAGATGTTGAGCGCAGAAAGCAGCAACGCAGCGGGTCACAATCAGAATCACTCCATCCAAGCTCAGACGATGTTCCCCTTAAAAATGGACTAAAGCTAACACTTCCCCCCGCCGTGATGTCTGATAACAGTAAGAACAGCTCGGACACGAAGGCCAAAGTTCAAACAGATTGTAATTCAAACCTCCAAAACACAACCGCCGCAGAGTCGGGCGACGATCTTTTGGCTCAGTACGAGGAGCTCATTCGTACGTTGGACACGCAAGCGGGTGGGAAACTGGCTAAAGCCGAAGGAGAGTCGAAGAAGCCCGTCACGCCCGTGGAGGATGGCGAAGAAGACGAGGACATGGATTTCACCTCCTTCTCTGCGGAAACACCAGAACCTGAGAAACTGCAGTCGCCGTTCGGGACCAAGTTTCGTAGCGGAAGTGCAAGCAGGAACCTTTCAGTGCCTTTCACAGGTCAGTGAAAAGGAGAGTTTGGTTGTATGAGACGCTGATGTATTGTTAGCACTGTCTGTGTTATTTCAATACTCCTTTGTCTGGATGTGGGAAGTTTGTTTGCCACAATCTTACCACATGACAGCTGTAGCATGCTAAAAACACAGATTTTCTCAATGAACTTCGGTTCAGACCCTTCAGTTTCTAGCTAGAAAAGGCTGTATAACTATATCATAGGTTTTGTGAGGTGAGGCTTTTGTTAAGTGGTTGAAACCTGTTTTTGCCCTCACTGGCAGCTATGTTTTCAGTCAGTGACTACGCCTAGTCTGCATCTCAGGCAGTAATTCATGCAACATCACTTAAAAAAAAAGAACTATTATCATCCATCCATCTTCTACTGCTTTATCCTCCACATGAGGGTCGCGGGCGGTGCTGTGCTGAAACGTTTGGTCTGCATCAGTCCTCAGTATTCACCACAAATTACATTTGGCCAAGAAAACTAAACCTTCGCTTATCTTTCCACTTCCTGCAGGTCCATTCATCAGTGTGCTGTTGTCTCGTCTGGAGAACATGCTCTCCAACACTCTCTATGTCAACTTGCTGTTGACGGGCATCCTGGCTCAGCTGGCAACCTACCCACAGCCTCTGTTGCGCTCGTTCCTGCTCAACACCAACTTGGTTTTCCAGCCGACCGTTCGCTCGCTGTACCAGGTAACGTGGAGACGGGATTTCATTCCCTCTGCAGAGTCTGACACATGATCAAATGAACAAAAGGAAAACGGATAAAGTTCTTGTGCTGTTACTGAGGATGTTGAAACTTGTTTTGCTTGTTTTGTTAGATGTTGAAAGTGGGAATTTGATAATTGAAGTGCTTAGACGCAAGATCAAATAAAGGCCGATGATTCTTGGCGTTGTTATTTCATGTTGAGCCAACAGTCAGACTGACATGCTGCAGAACTTGGATTTCCAGGTTGTTCTTATTAGTTTAGTGGTAGTTAGATTAGTTTAAATCCTGCAGATGTGACTGTTAATCCTCTTTCTTTCTTTTCCTCAGGTACTAGCCACTGTCAAGAACCAGATAGAAGAGTTAGCTTCCACCAAAAAGGACTTTCCAGAGCTGATCACTGCTGCTCAGCACTGGCTTCTGGCCAGGGAGACCATCGTAGCAGCAGGTAACCAAACAACCACAGTATTAGTTTTTACTCTTCACTGATGTTTGATTATGTCACCACACATCCAATCCAACTTTATTTATAAAGCACTTTAAAGACAACAACAGCTGAAGCAAAGTGCTGCGATAAATAAAACAAATACAATATAAAAACACAAGACCTAATTGACCTAAGAACAAACGGTAAAACATAAAATAAAATACTGTAGAAAGTATAAAAACACAAGTCATATAATAAAACGTCTTATACTTATCATACTGGGTCAAAAGCCAAAGAGTAAAAATGGCTTTTAAGATGTGTTTCAAATGTGGAAAGTGAAGTCTAACATGCAGTGGAAGATTGTTCCACAATCTCGGGCACAGCGACAGTGTTTTACCGTCTCAAAGTTCTGTTCGGAAAGGAGGTATTTTACCTTTGCCAACTGTGAACAAAGCAGGACTTTGACGGTCCGATATAAAATCACTGTTGAGTAATCGATTAGTACCAGCCCCCTAACAACCTGTAATTCAGTCAAAACATTAAAACATTATCCATATCAAATAAAATAAAGTAAAACAATTAAGTCATTTGAATTTAGAACTGAGATGCAGTATAAGTGCACTCACAACTCTGTTTTCAAAAAAGAGATTTTAGTCACGTTCTGATTTACTTTAACAAAAACAAGTTGTACAGAATCTCAAATATCGCAGAAGATATAGATAGAAATAATATTTTTTGGGTCAATCTTTGACAATAATCGGGGCGGCTGGCCCAAAGTGCACTGCCCACCTTAAGGGAGTCTTAATATTACTGTCCACCGCAAACAAACAGTACAGCGGTATCCTCATACGCACTGATGTGTGCTCGGTAAGAACTCCCATGGCCGAGCGGACACGGCCTATGATGCCGGCGGAAACGGAAAAATGCCTCCGCTCGCTTCTTCGTAAGATGATGCTAACTTTACCAGTGCTTAATTGCCGGTTTCAAAGTGTAAAAAGAAGCAGCAAACGCCTTTCTCTCGCTGCAAAATAAGCCGTTCGATTCGGATCCGAACAGCGGAACGTCGCCATAAAGCAGCAAAGGGACAGACAGAGGGAGACCGTGTCCTCTTTAAGATGCTGGACACCGAACAAGCCTGGATTCAGACAGGTAATACAGACTGAAAACAGCTTTACATTTACGCTGCTTTAAAAAAAAAAATAATGGTATCAGGCATGAGAATGGTGCTTTGGCCTGTCCTTGTGGTGATATAACTGCATTTCACCACGTGAATAACTGACTTGCCGATTGCCCCCCCACCCCCTTAAAAAGCCGCACTGGCAATATTTCTGTCATAATTCGAAGATCGCAAATCAAACACCGCACTGATGCCAAGTTCCTCAATTTTACTTAATTGCCAAGAATATTTGAAAACAACGTCTGCATTATCTGTGTGTTCCTTCTGCAGTGTGGAAATTAGAATAAATTCTCCTTGATTTTGTTAAGTCATGTGTCTTTGCAGTTGATGAAGCATCTCAACGAAGCCCCAGAGTTCCAGGACTTTGAACTCTATTCCCTGTGGCTTCACAGTTGTATAAGCTGCAAAAAAAAATTAAAAAATGTTGGAACTATGTTTGTGAGAGGATAAAAAGAGATGAAGAGCAGGAAAAGCAATTCCTATCATTTTTGGGTTAAATTATTCATAAAAAGCTTTTTATTGAAATTAAAATATCCAACTTTCACATGTTTTTTTTTTTTGCTCAGACAAAATCAGCAGCAGTGGCTCCGCCCACGGCGAGGCGGGGAAGATGCTGAAGAGTTCGCCGCCGCCGAAACCCAAAGCCATCTCGCTCGATCGCACAGAAGTCTTCGCTACCGTCCTCTTCACGGAATTCCTCAAAGAACTGGCTGCAGTCGCACAAGAGCACTCCATCTTATCTTACATTCCTATGGAAGAGTAAAAAAAACGTCCCTAAAGGCCTCTGCCGTGAGTCCAACTTTACTTTAAAGGGTTTAAAAACAGACACTTTTATGGTGCACTACTTGATGAAGAAACCTCTCAGATGCAGCAGTTTATACGACTGTTTTTTTAAACAGATATTTATTTTTATGTGCAAAGACAATCACTTTGATGTCATCTTCCAGGTCCAAAACGTACCTTTTTGACTGGATAGTCCAGTAACACGGTGAACGGGGGGGGGGGAGCTGCAGATCTAACCAACCAAAGACTGTAAATCATCAGCCCTTTTCTGAACTTTAATGTGTGTCTCTGGAGTGTCGTGATTGAATACCTCCCGAATTTAGCAGCGCGGAAATTCAATTCTCTAATTCGATCACCTTTCGTCGCAGTTGTGTTTTGTTTGTTTTCCTGTCACTTCACGACGGTACCTCAGGAGTTCTCTCTTCTCTCACTTTGGGGGTGAAGACATTTTTTCCCACAGTGCACTTTGTTTCTCACAACGCGGACAACGCGGTGCACGCTCTATTTAAAGATGCCTTACGTAAGCGACGCCTTTCTAATGTACATATTGTAAGAAGACTATGCAAATCATGACGCAATATTTTGGGTATAATTAAGTTTAGAGCGGGGCTGGGTATTTAAGCTTTGTTTTCTGCGTTTGTATTGCCATATTTTTTTCTTTCTTCATTTTTGACTTACTGTGGGTGTTTTAGTCAAGGTAACACATCTCTTTTAGAAAAATCATCTCAGATTGTAACGCTTTACCCGAGGAGAACTTACCTTTTATTTTTAATCCACGCTGTTTTCAAAATGAGATTTAATATAAGAGAGATATTTTGTTACAAAGTAAAACTAATGTTTTCTTCCAGTAAGAAATAGTTTTTAATATGTGCCTACATATTTTTACTTTACTTTACAAAGAAGTATATTTTTCAGAAAAAAAAAACATGTTTTACTTGAAGTTGTTCATTGTCTCAGTGTAAAAGTCACTCCATTACCGTCCTGTTCCACAAACATGCTGAACATATAATGTGGACATTTAATAAGCAAAAACCACTGAGATAATGGACAATTTTGAGTAAATCTAACCTTTCGTAGGCGAAAATGTGCTATAGCATTACGAGTAAATATATACACTACCATTCAAAAGTTTGGGGTCACTTATACAATTATTGTTTGGGTTTTCCATTAAAAGTCACACTTTAATTCATCAAAAGAGTTGCAAAATGAATAGAACATATAGTCGAGACATTGACAAGATTAGATTTAATGATTTATATTCAAAATAAAACTGTTTTCAGCTGTGCTAACATCATTGCACAAGGGTTTTCTAATCATCCAATAGCCTTCTAACGCGATTAACAAACACAATGTACCATTAGAACACTGAAATGTGCCTCTATACACCTATGTACATATTCCATTAAAAAACCAGACGTTTGCAGCTAGAATAGTCGTTTACTACATTAACAATGTATAGAGTTTATTTCTGATTAATTTAATGTTATATTCACTGAAAAAAAAAGTGATATTCCTTCAAAAATAAGGACATTTCTAAGTGACCCCAAACCTTTGAACGTTTTCTTTTAGTTGTTGCCCGTTTAAATCCATCCAGTTTCTGCTTTGTTTTGCAGGCATTGAATTATACAGTAGGTGTTTTTGTTTTTCTTTAAACACTGGAAACTGGAAAGATTTTTCCTCACTTCATCAGCTCTGCGGTACATCGATGTCGCTCATGCAACCAGTCACTGCTCTAACAATCACTACTCGCTCTGAAAACAGGTCGTGGAGCAGTTTCTGTTATTCTGCAGGTTCCAAAGATTCATCCTCTCTCCTACAGTGTGGTCTAAGTTTTTATTGTTTTTGTGTGTCAGAGACAGATCAGGTTGCTGTTTGTTTTTGGTATCTGAAGGCAAGACTCTTTCAATAAAGACACTTTCTGGTAAATGAAACTAAATGAACACTTTTTCCCCTGCGCCTCACATCAAGCTTTAAGCTCATTTTAAAGTTTCACCTGACACCATGCTTTCGTGCCTGTTCGCACCATTTAATACACATTTCCTTTACGAAGAGCCTTTTTTTTTTTTTCCCCCAGAGACACTTTGTTCTTAACTAGGTCTCTTTCTTCCTTTGCATGCAACGACCGTGACACAAGCAAACTATGATGGAGAACATGCTGCAGAGAAACTGACCCCTTCCTAAACCGTATCATTTCGTGCTTATACAAACAGATTATTATACAGGGCTAAATTTAAAAACAGCGTCAGACTCGACCGAATGTGGTGTAAACTGGAAAAAGGGGCACGGAAACAAAACATGAAATCTGACGTCTTTAGAAACAAAGTCTCCAGGGAACGCGTTCAGTCATCGTGTCGCGATAATTAAAGCTCCGGTAGCTTTAGAGAACACGTCGTAAAGACAGTCTCTCAGTTGTTACCTGACACTAACGCCTTATTTTGACTGAAGTGACATTTTATACATGAAACAAACTAATAAGGACAAGCCATTATTAGTGATTTATTTTAAGTAAAAGTACAGTGTGTTCTCCCTGTGTGTGGGTTATCTCCAGTTTCCTCCCACAGTCCTAAAACCGTGTGGTCCATCAGGAGAGTATACGTACTAACAATATAAAATAAAAATAAGTATAATTTTAATTTATCTCCAATAATGATTCCGCCTACATTTTACAGACTGCACCTTTAAACTGACTATATTAATCACCAAGGAGGAGTATATAAGTATAACAGAGCTGCACCTCTGTCATAATGAAAGTACATCATTTAATGCACCACAGTGCAGAACATACAGCTACAGCGCAAATGACATGAATCAACCACAAGAGGGCGCCCACTGACTTCTTTCACGCCAGTGTTGCTTCTCTGACAGGAGGACAGCAGCCTTTTGTGCTCGGTTCGTTATCATGTCCATTGCTACATAAACTGGAATTTCATTATTTATATATATATATATATATATATAAAAAAGTCATTAAAATTCCACTTTTCTTCCTCTAAGGACCATTTAACTTAACATTAGATTCATTTCACATTCACTGCCCAGTCCCACAAAACAGTTACTCACTTTAATATTTAGTTGGACTGACTTTAGCCCAGTTAAAAGGTCACATCATGTATTTCAATCCACAGTTGCATTAAAGTTAAGATCTTCTATTTATGATGGTAGAGCTTGACCACTGTTAGGTCTTACCCATAGATTCTCAATGGACTCCAGCGGTCAATCCACATGATATATATTCTCCCTTAACCATTGTTCCACATTTTAATCCTGTACCGTGGCCCTGAGGTGCAAAACAAACGCAAATCACAAAACACAAACTTAGTTCATGTTTTAGTGTTTTCTGCTTTTGTGTATTTTCATTTGTGTTTTTGGTTTTGCATTTGTTTTGTCATTTGCGTTTTTTGTTTTTTGTTTGGCATTGTGTCTTGTGATTTGCGTTTGTTTTTTGTTTTGCATTTGTCTTTTGTAATTTTTGTTTTTTGTTTTGCGTTTGTGTTATTTGTTTTGCGTTTGTCTTTTGTGATTTGCGTTTGTCATTTGCGTTAGCGTTTTTTGTTTTGCGTTTTGTGATTTGCATTTGTTTTTTGTTTTGCATTTGTGTTTGTGTTTTGTGATTTGTGTTGCTTGTTTTGCGTTTGTTTTTCGTTGTCTTTTGTGATTTGTCATTTGCGTTAGTGTTTTTTGTTTTGCGCTTTTTGTTTTGTGTTTTGCACCTCAGGACCACCGTACAACTGAGCTTATTTTTGGGCACACAACATCGCTGATCTTTGACTCTGACCAACTGAGGCACCCCCAGATTATAACCTGGCCCCCACAGACTCCTAAATCTCATTCAATCTGGTCAGAATATCAAAAATAAGAGTACAAATACGACATGGTGATATCACACTGTCACAGATAGTGATATTCTCAAAAGCTTTATTATTTGAAGGAGACACATAAATACAGATGTTGAAAACTTTGTAAAGTATTTACAAAATGTGATTACGACCTACAGCCTCGTGTGTGTGCGTGACCTTCATGAGGTCTTCTCCTCTAAGATTGCTCTCACCAGAACTGGGTCAGCTCTACCTTTGGTCTCTTTCTGAACCAGACCCATCAGGTTGTTCAGAACTTTCTTGTTTCCGGCTCTGATGGCGCGAACCTACACGGCAGACACAAATCGTCTCAGATGTGATTTAAAAAAAAAACAAAAAAAACAATTGAATTAAAAATAGAAAATTAGCGTGTGAGCTCTCACCTTCTCGGGATGCGAGTCCACCACCTTCTGGCAGATGCTGTGCAGCTGTGCGGTGTCGCTAACAAGACCCAGGTCCTGCTCCTGGATGATCCGTGCGGCCGACTTGCCGGCTGACCTCCACATCTCCTGGAACACCTGCCAATGGAGAGAAACCAGTGAGACGCAGGTGATGACTGGAATACAAACAAGCCGTAGCTGTGTGTGTATGTGTGTGTGTGTACAGCGTGATGGGCAGATGAGGAGGGGACGCGCCGTCTGTGTGCAGCTGACTGACCTGCTTGGCAACCGAAGAGGAGACGTGTCCTGTTTCCTGGAGCTCCAGCAGCTCGGCCAAGGCAAGAGGAGAGACCGGGCTGAAATCAAATGAACGGGTAATGTAATTACATTTAAATGGACTGAATAAGTGATTTAAAATGGTGGAGGAGACGAGGAGAGAGAGAGAGGGAATGTCAGACTGAAAGGACACAAGAGTCTATCAACGTTTGACTATAATGTGTTTGCCTTCCCTGCGTCTGCTTGTTGATTCCCCAGGCTACCAGACAAATAGAATCAAAACGCCTGTTTGGAAATATTAAGTGGAGACTGAGTTTCATTCAGTGAACTGGAGGCCAGGAGATACTGCGTCTCCTCCAAAACATCCCACAGTCACTGTGGAAACAGATCAACAGTTTCCACCTTGTGTCTATGCATTTTCAATTTCACAAAAAAAAAAAAAAAAGTGCTTAATAAATATATTAGACCACCATCACCCAAAGCCATGGCTGCCCTAAATTAACAGCATTGGTAATTATCAACATCATTTGTGTAATGGTTAATACACCAGTGTGTAGAAGTTCTTCAACCAAAAATATAATTTTAATGCTAATTATTGTTATAGGTGAAGTTAAAAAAAAAAAAAAAAGTTAAATTATAGTTATTTACTTCCTAATTTACTTATCTAATTCCTGAACATAAAAGTGAGTTTAGTTAGAAACAAGTTTTTGAAAGATTGCTAAAATATTTATGTTTAATAAACTGCAGAATACATTCCAGTGAAAACTGATAATAAAGTTCGCATACTGTCGCTTAGTATACTGTTAGTAGTTTACTAAACTACAGATTATCCCGTTAAAGGACCAGTGTGAAGGATTTGGTGCCATCTAGAGGTGGAGTTACATATTGCAAGAGAAGCTTAAAGCTGCACTGTGTAACTTCTGATTGTTGTTGTTATTCTGCCTCTGCTCACCCTTCATGAACAGAAACGGTGCAACTCAGGACTCTGTCAGACAAAACTATCAGACCTGACTGAGGGACGTTTGTGTGAATACAGCAGCAGCGCAGGGGCGGGTGGGGTCAAGAGGCGTTTATCCCGATAACCTGCTGGATGAGGGTCAGGGTTAATTCAGGTGTCCAACCTGTTGCCTCATATAGAAACAAATCACTTCCTGTGTGCAGCCTCGGAATGCTGCCAGGCGACACTACAGATTTAAACACATAAACATGGTTATATCGGCTAAATGTAAAAATATTATTCTCCTAAATACGTGGGTAAAAAATGTATACAACCAGCTACAAGTAATGGTTAAGCAGGTTTGCAGGGAGTATTTGGCTTAAAGTGAATAAATAAAATGTGGAAATAAAGCAGCTACAACAAAGCTAGAACGCTATTTTTTTAAAATTAGTAGGACAAACATGAACTTGACCAAAGCAACTCAAACTGGGTGATTAATAGGGGATTAATGACCTGGCAGTGGACACACGTCAGTTAAAAATAAATCACATTCGAAACACGGCGTTACTGGACGCCTGGTGGGACATTTCATTAATCTGCCACCGTCCTGTCACCACCCTGCAGAGACTTCCCCCTCGTAGGCAGCCGCCAGCAACTTCTCTGAGGGTGGAAACCTTGGAGGAGTGACTCGTCTCTGCCTGGTTGAATTCTTAATGACGTGTGTGGACTCTCGGGTTTCTGGCTGTCTGACCGACGTTGCATCCCAATTTCCTGTTTCCTCTTAGAAATCTGACAGTCTTGGAACCAGAAAATAAAAAATCTGATTTTGAGAGGACAAAGAAAATACAATAGTGACTATGATCACAGTATGTTTAAGCAACGTTTTGTTCTATTCCGCCTGCAGATTTTGAAGGCTGATCGTCCAAATACTAGAGCAAATGCAGCCGCTTCGTGGATCACTCAAACTCAAATGTTTCAACCATTTTTCCGTCTAGATGTAGATAAAGCGAAGTTCACAGCGTCTGCGTCGATGTCGACTCATTACTTCGGTTCAGTTTCATTTGCTCTGCGATGACTCGAAGGTTTTTATTCTAAGCAAAGAAAGAAAGAAAAAACAGATCGATGTTTTTTTTTTGCTATTCTCAGTTGGACTCAACGAGCTGAAGTGAAGCTTCCAACGAGAAGAAGGAAATATCTGTTTCAACATGTTATAAAGACTTTATTCCGTTTCAAGTGTTTTTGGAAAAGTCAGTGGGGAGACATCAAAACACCGTCATCCAAAAATGATTATATGAACTTGCATATGTTAATGCTAGGGGATACAACAGCTAAAGGATTATCTGTGTAAACAAATAATCTTTGAGGTAATTCAAACAACAGTATAAAGTAATGTTCCTCCCACAATCTAAAGTCTGGATTGGGTTAAAGTTCATCGAAACATTCTAAACCACATCCACGCAGTCGCTCAGCTCAAGTAACAGGTCAATGTTGTGTTATTTTTAGCTGCGATGACAGAATTCAAACTAGGACGAGCGCCTCATGACTGAAAAGACGACTCCTTTTTAAATCGTAATTATTTAGGACGATGTTGAAATTGTGGAAAAACATGTTTCACTTTAACCAGGGTATTTACGGTATAACCCCTGTTCATGTATCTAGGCTGCAATGTGTTGCCATAGGGAATCCCATAATGCCTGTGAACAATGCCCGGTCAACAAGAAGACAGCATGAAGCAAAGCCAGATGGCCAGAAGTTATTGTCCTGTTAAAGGACCAGTGTGTAGGATTTGGTGCCATCTAGAGGTGGAGCTACATATTGCAAGAGAGGCCTAAAACTGCACTGTGTAACTTCTGCCTCTGCTCAACCTTCATGAACAGAAGCGGTGTAGCTTCGTCTGAAAACGGGCTCTGTCGAGCAAAACTAATCAGACCTGACTGAGGGAGCGTTTGTGTGTATACAGCAGCAGCGCAGGGGCGGGTGTCCGACCTGTTGCCTCTGTCTGTCTGAAACACAGCCTGAAACTTTATTTTGAAATCACAGGAAACTAAATCAATGTGTCAATAAGCTCGTTGTTTTAGTTACGGTGCACTACTTTAGGATTCTATTTCTGTTTGTGGCAGATTATCTTTAATTCTAGTTTTAAAGAGTGGTTTAATTATTATTTATTTATTTTACTTTTTAGTTGTGGCCCTCTGATGTAATGTGAATAGATGTTTGTCTCTGCATGTTGGTCACGTGATTGACAGGTGAACTGTCCAGGCTGTAACCTGCCTCTCGTTCCACTGTGACTCTCAAAGGATAAAGCAGTTCAAAATAATATCACTAAGTTAAAAAAAAAACCTGAATTATCATGCAACTCTGCTACTTATTTCATCTCTATGGAGCATTCTTTCAGGTTGGCCTTGGATGGATGAATGGATGGATGGTGGTTGTTCTGCTGTACAGTAGTTGGTGTTTACAACTTCACCCACTCTGTTTCCCTTCCTTCTCTGACAGCATCTTCACTCTGCTGATAAAACACATGCCAGCGCTGTTTGATGCCAGAGTTCCCTCCACCACCACCACCATCGACCCAGCCTCCTCCTCCTCCTCCTCATGTGCTCGCCTTTTGATACTATTGATTTAACTTACCGACGTATTCCTTCTCGCTGCTGGCATTTTCTCAGAGCTCCCTCACAGAGCCGAGCCGAGCTGAGCCGCTCACACCCAACTGTAAAAACCATCTGCTATGAATAGTCCATTCAGTGAAGTGTCTCAGACTGAGGTTTAGTCACGCATATGGATTAGGTGATGCTTCTGACATGGAATCAAGAGCTTTTCCACTTGAGGTTAACCCTTGAATTAGTGGTTTGTGACATCTGAGAATAAAGAGAGGCGAGACACACATACACACACACAGGCTCGCACAGCTATTCTTAGGACACAGCATTGGCTTTCATTCATTTGGCCAACCTAAACTAAGCATTATCCCAAACCTTAACCTTACCACGTTCAAATCTCAGCCCCGAAACCTAACCAGTTCCTCAGAAATGAGGTTCCGGTCTCCATGAGGACGACTGGTCCTAACAAGATCAGTGTTTATGCCAGAAAAGACGCCCACAGTGCATCTGGAGACTAATAAATAGTTTTGCCTTTCACTGCATTCTTATTCCAGACAGTTAGGAAATGACACGGAAACGGGAGAGAAGAAATAGGACATTAAGAGGACTTTGAATATAGTAAAAGCAGCACGAAGGCACTTTCCTCACCTCTGGCTCACGCTCATGTCTTTCTGGTTGAGTTGCCCCAACAGCTCTTTTGTCACCCAGCCAATCACCTTCCTCGGCTCCTTCTTGGTCGCCTTCAACACAGCCTCAAAGTAGTCGACCAGCCCGTCCTCACTCTGCCAAAAAAAGAAGACATCCAAGCTGATTTGATGGTAGTTAAAGTACAGGGGGGAAACAGACTGCATTCACCCACTCATAAACTCACCAACAGAGTGAAGCTGTGCTCGGGGAGGATGTCGTACGTCTGCACCAACATGTCTCTTTTGACGCTGGGCAGCACTGGGAGCCCGTCCCTCAGATTCTGCACCACCACAGCCTGGCTCGTGTCCACGCCGGCGGGCAGAGACGCGTCGTCTTCATACACGATCAGAGGGGGCAGGTTGGGCTCGGGCATAAACCTGAAGGTGGTAGAAAGAGAAGGAAAAGCTTTATCAACAGCGCAGATAACCTTAGAGAAGATGAGGTTAGCGCCGTAGAGTTAATAGCACTCATTTTGACACCAAACTTGTCCCGTTTCACTCGCTTCCCTTTATCATTGGACTTAATCTCATACCTGTCCATCAATCATTCCTCAAACTAAACACACACGGAGAGAGAAGTGAGTGATATCCGTTTATGGCCGTCTGTCCAGCTGCCACTCAGTCCACTCATTCATTCTTATATAATAACTGCATGTCAATAAACACAAGCTCCTTCCAGACTCACCTGTAGTCCTGAAGACCCTCTTTGTCCCTCATGGGAATAGTCTCACTAGAAGACAACAGATGTGCAAATATTAATTTACGATGTGAACTGTAGCCAACATTTGCATAAAAGATAAAACAGTCAAGAATAGAAGAATTATTTTGCAATTGCATTGTTTCAAATTGCATTTTTTTAATTTGAAAACAACTCCTTGCCTTAGTATTTTCTAAAATCATGTACACTACCGTTCAAAAGTTTGGGGTCACCTATAAAATTATATTATAAAATAAATATTTTTTAGCATTTTCCATTAAAAGTCACACTTTTATTCATCAAAAGAGTTGCACAATGAATAGAAAATACAGTCAAGACATTGACACGATTAGAAATAATGATATTTATTAAAATTAATCATTTTGCCCTTTTATCAAAGAACCAGCTAAACCTGTTTTCAGCTGTGCTAACATCATTGCACAAGGGTTTTCAAGGGTTTTCTAATCATCCAATAGCCTTCTAACGCAATTCGCAAACACAATGTACACTCTTAGAAATAAGGGTTCCAAAAGGGTCCTTCTACAAGGGCTGAGGTTCTACCTGGAACCATTTGCTTCCCGAAAAAAGGGTTTTTCAAGGGTTCTTGGTAACACTAATGATTCCAGTAAGAACCATTTTGATCCAGAGAACCCTTTAAAACCCCCTTCCTGAATAAAGGGTTTTAAAAGGGTTCTTGGTGGAACCCTGCAAAAGGTATAAAAGGTCATACCTGGAGCCAAAAAGGGTTCTATGAGGACAAGCCAAAGAACCTTATATGGTTCTACTTAGCACTTTTATTTCTAAGAGTGTACCATTAGAACCCTGGAGAGATGGTTGCTGGAAATGGGCCTCTATACACCTAAGTACGTATTCCATTAAAAAACAGACGTTTGCAGCTAGAACAGTGGTTTACCACATTAACAATGTATAGAGTGTATTTCTGATTCATTTAATGTTATATTATTTGAAAAAAAAGAAGAAAAAAAAGAAAGTGTTTTTCCTTAAAAAATAAAATAAGGACATTTCTAAGTGACCCCAAACTTTTGAATGGTAGTGTAAATGATCTAATATTGAGCTAATCATTAATAATCAATAAAAGAGAGACACATCACATGTGTGTAGTGATGAGTATCAGTTGACCCAGTTTGGTGGGGAGTCAGATGTGTTGCCTTCTGAACCTTTGGCAGGAACAACAAGAGCCAATCACAGGCCTCCACACGCTGTTTAACATGCTTCACCATGTACATCTGACATGCAAGGAGGCCTCATGGGAAAGAGCTGCGGTGCATCAAAGATGATCCATGCCTCAGCTGTGTGGGAGCCGGAGCGTTCCGCGAGCTCGTATACGCAGCAGCCCTGTGGTTTCGCGCAAAGCTCGCAGATAAAACGGCAGCACCCAAATGGCTCTATTCATCATCATTACCGTGATGGTTTCTCCTTAGCAATGCTCAAGACTAATTGTCACAACTGTGCCAGGATTCAGGAACGCAAGAAACGGGGCCGAGAAGCAAATGCAGGTCTTTGATTTATTAACCTAAGGACGCCTACAAGACGGTGAGACCAGACTGGAGGCAAAACTAAAGAATACAAAAATACATAATCCACTCATCCTCTACCACTTTATCTTCCACATGAGGGTCATGGGGGGCGCTGGTGCCAATACCATCTGACATGGTAGACTCCAATTACTCTCACACTCAATTTAGAATGTCCATTTGTCTAATCCCCAAATCTCCAGGTTTTCCGGTTACTTCCCACCGTCCAAAAACATGCAATATGGGGATTAGGTAAATTGGACACTCTAAATTGACCATTGGTGAAGAGTTGCAGCTTTAAAAAGTGTGAAAATGTAAATTAATATTTGCATATTTGTGTTTTCTAGTGACAATATTCCCATGAGGGACAAAGAAGGACTTCAGGTGAGTGGATGAAGTTTGGGGAGTGAAACCCAGTGACTATAACTTTTATTTTCTTGTATTGCCATCGATGGATGACTCTGGTTTTTTCAGCTTATGAGAAAATGTGAAAAAGTCAACTTCTAAATTTGATTTATAGCATCATTAAACTTTTCCTGAGGAATCGATTTTATGAATTACGATCTCATGTAGAGTCAAATAGCATAATAGCAGATATTGGTGCACGTTGACCTGTGTGTTTGACAGCTAACGCTCAGTCACACTCACCTAAATACTAAACTAAAGGCTTTAAAGTTCACAAAACAATGGGTGATGGGGGAAAAAAAATATGACAAGCCAATTGAAACACAAGGTCAGAAATAAATTGGGCTTTTAATGCCGTGATTAAAAAATAAATTAGGAAACACGACTGTGCAGAAAGTTGCTCAGGAGACAAAGAGTGAGACTAACGAACAGGGCAAAGATCACAGTCGATCACAGTCGATGACCAAGCTTGGCGTTATCCTCTTACCCTGATTTGGAATCGTACGCCCTCGTCTCGTTCTGCACCGCCCCTCCTCTCTGCAACACATCGATCTGTCTCTGGATCTCAAAGTCTGCCGATACAAGAGACAGCGTTATCGCGTAAATACGGATACTTATGACGACGCACAGAAACACCCCCAACGACGCGGTAAATGCCAAACATCTGCCGCTAAACGCTGACAATCCTCGAGGTCCGTGACTGCTGCTGCCACATTATGACTGTGATGAATGAGGTTCTTCTCCGTGGCTTTCTAAATACCAGCTCAGCAGCGGCGTAAACGTGCTAAAACTTTATTGATAAATCACTTAGTTACAACCCCGTGATGCATTAAACCGCGCTTACAGACCTGGGTGTGAATAAACGCTGAAGTTTTCTGAATGAGACTCTTTGTCAGCTTTTTTTTTTTAAATGAAGCTCTATCAACACTCAATTAGCCTGGGCTTGACACAAAATCTATGCTTTTTTAAATTGAACAGCTGTGTGACGCCACTGTGCCAACATACTCTGCAGTCACACAGCTAATTAGTTGTGAATGGCTGTCAGTCCTCAATTTATGCTTCTCGAGTCGCTGTCAATATGAAATAATCTTCCTGTCTTCGCTCCAATTCATAATTTCAACAACAACAACAAAAAAATCCTATTTGCAAGTACAAAAGTGATGAATATATGATTTAACAAATCTTGCAGGTTCACACAAATGAGTGGTGTATGAGTTTCCAGTGTTGGAAGAAGAAGAATTTAGATCCTTTACTCGTAAAAACAACTACTAAAATATGCGTAAGTTTCAAGAATATTCATAAAGCATCATGATAAAATGATCATGTCAACATGTGAACTCTGATCTATAATGTTTAATATCACTGTATTATAATTTCTAATGTAATTATATCATATTTGTATATACTGTTGAGTAGTTTAAAGCAAAAATGTCAGCATTTAACTTATTGGTAAATATTGAATCATTGCAAGTTGCACTTTTAATCTGTAGTGATCCATCATATTTTATTATTTTATCACAATTTCTTTACTTTGAATTTGGGTAGAGTAAATGTCTGTTGAAGCATGAAAGGGTAAAAACTGAAATTAAGTAGAAATGTTGCTGTTTTATAGCAGGTTATATAAGTGTTTGTATATCCAGGGTCACTACTAAGTAAATTGGTCCCCGCAGTAACATCCAATGAAATGATAAAGTGTTGTTTTTACACTACTTATACTATATTAGTTGATTAAAAATTAAAAATGTAAAGTCCCAAAAATCATAAAACAACTTAAAGTACACTTCTCATGGTACAAACCTATTGCTCTGGCCAGGTACCGACTGCTGTTGATGTTCTTCACCTCAGTCCTGATGCCCAGTGCTTCACCCGGTCTGTGGACGGACACGTTGGCATCGACTCTCAGCTGGCCCTCTGATGAGAAAGAGGTGCACACACACACACACACACAAACAGAGAGAGGGAAATAAGTTGATATCTCAGCGGCACAGAAGCACAGAGAGATAGAGATGAAAGTGATTTTCTTTACCAGACATGTTGCCTTGACAGGTGCCCAGGGCCTGCAGGATGAGCTGCAGCTCTCTGACAGCAGCAGCAGCCTCCTCTCCACAGCTCATGTCTGGCTCCATCACCACCTCCATTAGACCTACACCTGATGGATTTGAAGACAGCATTTTTTGCTGCTTTGTTAAGTGTAAATCCACAGAAAAATGACACCGATAAAAAGATTTATATGGCTTTCACATTCTCTTTCTGTTATTACTGACTGTATAAACTCCGTATGCTAGCAGAAATTGAAGTGAAAAACCTCAGAATTAGATTTTTATCAGTAACTGTGTCAGCTCTACAGAAGCCGCCATTTTGGAGCAACACCACATTATAGTAGCCCACAACGGACAAACATGCTAACTGAAGGTGTTGAGGATGAGGGATATTCACGTACAACATCACACTTTAACTTTAAGACTAAACCATTACGGATTACTAACCTTTAATGCAACACTTTCTTCTGTGTGTGTATATATTTGTAAATTTGACTTTTAGTCTGCAGATTAATTCTTATGAAGAGTTGCGTGTGTATACGTCAGTAAGGATTATTTAAAATAGGGATGCACGATATTATCGTCACAATATCGTTATCTGCAGATATTGGCTTTAAAATGTATTAAAATGGATATAAGCAAACACACCAAGATCCGCCTATGCTAGGCTATGGTAGCATCCCCTATAGCTATTTTTTATTTTTTTTTATGTTTATGTGTTTTACACAATAAATACATTTTATATCCTCATCTGCTGCGACATATGTATGAAAAAATATGATGTAAATTTCACAACAGAAGAGACTTTGGCCCCGTCCCAATACCTCCCCTAACCTTAAATTTTGTGCGTTCACATGTAGGGGGGAGCAAGGGGGAGTGTGATTTTGCCCTTTAAGTGAGCTTCAACGAGCTTTCAACAAAAATGGCCGCCACGTCTGCGGAGGAATAATTTTGTTGTAATATATTTTCGCAAATAAGAATGTTACAATGTCGAAATGTGTTGGAATATGTTGGTTTGACATACATCCAAAGGACCTTTGAGCTTTGAACACTAATGTCAGTATAACTGACGATTAATGAAAGCAGCTAGCTAACATAAAGCTCTACATGACGGGCAAACTCTCTCGAAGCACTCGGCAAATAGCCGCTAGCTAGCGCTGCTACATCTGGGTAGTTTTGTCAGTGTTTTGGATGTGTGTACCGGCGTTCACTTGAACACGAATACCCTTAACTTGTCAGATTTCAATCACATTCGTGATATAGAGTTTAGAAGGACGGAGAAAACTGGTGTTGACGGAGAAAAACAAACACAGCCAACGCAACAGGCAACACAACAGCTTGATCCGCCGGCATTTTTCCTGAACGGAAATAGTAGCACGCTCCCCCGGTAGATGTGTCAACGTGTGACGTAGGTTAACATGTTCATTACGTTCACTACGCTAATGTGTGCTAAGGGACAGTTTAGCTGCAGTTGGGCAAAAGACGTATATATTGGTGTACCGGTACATTATCGGTTATAGCCTATATATTGGTCAAACTCTCAGTACCTTTCCTAATATTTCATGTCTTTAATGCCATTAAAAAGTCAAAAAGATTTAATTTAGCTTTATTTTTGTGGCGAAACAGTGTCGTGAAATGTTTTTGGGAACACAAAACTCAAACTACTGCTCAGAACAGTAGCACATAGCAGTAGTTTTGTTTAAGGGCTATTTTCAGCGGTGGATTAATCCACAGTGGGTTCTATGGTGAGAATCTTTGGCAGCTGGGTGACATGTGACAAATAAAAAACAAAACCGACAACAAACAGATGTCATGTTTGTGGTAATAAAACAATGTTGGGCCTCAGGAGCCTGAGCCAGAGGGAGAAACTGAACAAACAGCAACATATCATCCAGTGAAGTGGCACTGTGGAATACGCTACATCAGACTGACACATGCTGTGTGTCAAAGGATTTTATTGTTGCTTTTACTCTTTTTCCCGGAAATTTACTGACAGGTTTGTTATAACACTAAAACAAAGATCCACAACAGCATCCACAACACTATGTGACGTCACCTGCTCTGTTGAGGTCTATGAGCGTCTGGCTGTGGGCGTCATCATGGAGACTCTTGCCGCTGTCCTGCTCCAGCTGGATCTGTTTTACCGTGGCAACTTTTCTGATCACTTCGCTCCTCTTTTTTCCTCCAAGGAAGCTGTACGTCAGTGTGCCATCGACTGCGATAGGACGCCGCTGCTGTGTGATCTGGTATCCAGCCTGACAGGAGAAGATACATCATTATAGAGCCAGTCTGTGCAGCAGGTAAGCAAATAGAGAATCTGAATAAGTTGAAACATTTTGTTACCCCTTGTAACTTTTTCTTACTAAAATTATTGTATTGCGTCCTATGTAACGTCCTGATTAAAAGACACTTGCTGACATAATGAGAACTGCATTCTCACTCCTAGGGCAGGAGATCACCATGGCCTGTACCAAGGTTAGAACGCACTGAGTCAAGTAAGGCCTTATTCTGAGTGACACAACCGAGCAACAGATCAGATGGTTTCCAGGTCTTCAAGTTTCCTGCAGCCTTGGTTGGAAATCCATCCATCTTCTTCTGCTGACATAGGGCGATAGGCAGGGTACACCCTGGACAGTTTCCCAGTCCATCGCAGGGCCACATATAGAGACAAAGAACCATCCACTCTCACCTATGGTCAATTTAAAGCTCACATAGAGTGATCCTATTGCACATATATGTGAGTTATGGAGTTCTACTTACATCCATTAACTTGTTTTTATAGTCAAAAACATCCTAGTTGCTGCAAACGAGCGGATAGAAATCTCTTCTCATTGAAGCTCTTGTCAGCCGCGCTGTTTCAGAGTGAAATCTCACCCCCAGAAGACAGACTGTGTTGTGATTGGCCAGCCAACGAGAGTGACGTAATTAGCACGTCAGCTCTCAGAAGCGCAGCTCCCCCTCTGGAATGGTGGATTCACTGCTACTCATTATCAAAACATTGTTTTAACAATGTTTAAAAATAGCTTTATCACAACTCCCCGCCACAGTCCCTTCTACGCCTTTGACCCAGGACACTGTTGCAAGTGAAACACCTCCACAACGGGCGTTCTTCTTCTTCTGCGGTTCAATGTACACAACCGAATGTGCCCGGACTCGTGCCCGGAGCAGGAGGATCTGCTGTTCAGGAGACGGGATCCTTAGGTCACGATACCAGGCTTTTTCAGACCGCTTGCAGAGCCCGAGAATATAATAAAACCCAGCATTCTCAGCAGTGGCACCTTAGGGCTTCATAAACGATGTAATGGCGCAGATACACACCAAAAAACAGGTTTAATTGAAACTTCCAGTCTATGGGAGCTTTAACTAATCCCCATATTGCATGTTTTTGGACTGTGAGAGGAAGCCTGCAGAAAACCGACGCACACACAGGGAGAACATGCAAACTCAATGCAGAAAGGCCTTTGTTCCGACCGACTAACCACTACACCAGCCGTGTGGCCCCTGGTTGGACATCATTATTTCTAAATCAAAGAATAGACTATCATTTAACCAAAATGTAATTTGTACTGGGAGACAAATCAACCTCGATGACGAGTCCAGCATCAATTAAACATGGTGCTGATCGTCTGGGCTGTAGTGCTAATGCAGCAGCAGCGTTGCCATTATTTCGCTCAAGGTTTTCCATTCACAAAAGCCCAACAATCATTTCATCTGCTTCTCTGTTCCTCAAAGAATCTGCAGCTCTAATTCCCCATGTCACTATGGCAACTGCATCACAGGAACTAAACATTAATCACACTTATGCTAAAGAGAATGAGAGGATGTGGGGGTGGAGGAAGGTAGGTGGGGTGGGGTTTTGGTCTGTGCTTCTCTGAACAATGTGCCTGATCGACACAATCAATCACGTCCTTTTAAAACAAAAGAAAGTGGGGAAAAAACAAGTTTTAGGCAAAGTTTTCTTTTTAATTTATAGTATAAAATTCAATCTATGTCTCAGAAACCACTTTTTGCTGAGAAATGTTGCCTCTGATGGCACAAACATGCCGTACTGTACATTAGGCAGCGTCGGTGTAAGGGAAGATCATTTGAATTTCCTGCATAATAAATCAGCTTCTTCTGGCTCCATAATGAAGGATGAGACAGGTTTGTCATTAATAACGTCCTTGTGGACACATCTAAGTTTCCCAGTCACACGGCGACAGCAGATTGTTACCCTAATGAGGAAAACACCTTTTTTCTAATCAGTTACAGGGGCATTTCTAATATCACACTTCACACACTTATTCTTTTCTTCCATATGCTGATGTACATTCATTACTTTAATTAAAGATATATCAAAGTTTCAATCGTCAGGCTGTGTCTGTATATTTAGAAACATAATATCTCTGGGAAATTGTAATTATTTGCCGAGGCTGACAGATTAGCGTGAAGCTACTGAGGCATGTTATTATAGGGCTGTTTAAAACTTTATGCATGTGCATTGCCCGCCATTTCAATTCAAAGAGGGAACGCTGGTTGGACAGCAGCATTAATCATTTAATGAGAAACTGTGGCGTTAAACAGAATGCAATCAGGGATTTCTAGTGGAACATATCAATAATGTAGAATGCAATTTGCAAAATTTATTTTCCAAGGGTTAAGGGGGGTAATTTGTCCTTCAATCCTGCTGTGACTGCTTTGGTTTTTATACGTGTGGATTACAGTCCAACTTGAGATAAAAATGTGAAAAGCGTTCACAAATTAATGCCACTGTGACTTCAGCTCATCAAGCTGTGTTACATAAACCCGACGCAGATCACCGTTTTGACCCAAATATACAACAGATTTACTGACTTTACTGTTCAATAAAGCCATGACATTCTGCTTTCTTTATGACGTCATGCTGTATTTGACAGAGACTGATAATAGACACTGTGTTGAGTGGAGTGTGCATTGTACTGCTTTGAGTAGCGTATTCTATAAGTTATTGTACTTGTCCTTGGGGACTTAAACGGTTTTACCTCCCTACCTACTGATATTATACTAACTTTAAAGGAAACATATTATGCAAAATCAACTTTTTAATCAGTTTAATAAGTATATTTGGGACTCTGGAGGACCTATGAGGAAACAAAGTGTGAAAAAAGATGACTCGCTCATGTTTTTGTGGTCCTCCTCAGTCTAAGTACAGGAGATAAAACACACAATGTTGACTTGCGCGCTCACTGGGACGTCACAATGAGACATTCCTTGAATTGTTGTCTCGCAGAGCTCCGCTTTGTCCCTAAAAAAACGCAAGAGTGCAGGCGAGGGCAAAAGTAGAGCGGAAGTCTGCGAAGTGTTCTATTCTTGGCTGCACATTGCAGCCCAGAGTTCTACACAGACTTTGCAGCCTCAGAGGATTTATGTGTCCAGTGGATACATTTTATATATGACGGCAATGTGCAAAACGACAAATGATGGATATTCCAAATGCTAACTGCTGTTAGCAGCCTGAGCCTCAGTGACGCTAACGTAGTTTCCTGTGTCTCATTTGTATTTAAAGAGACAGGCGCTCAAAACCAAGCATTCTGAACAGGGCTGTTTTGGCAGGGTGATTGAACTGCTGTGGTGCTTCATCCTTATATTTTGACCAAAGCATGTCACAGACATGTTCATTAGGACACCAAGGAACTCAGTTAACTTGGAGAAATAGGGTATAATATGTCTACTTTAAAAGCCAGATAAAAGTTTCAGGGGTTGTTGTGAAATCTTGGGAGAAAATGAAAACTGTAATCTGGTGTTATCGTCCATGCTGTGTGTGACAGCTGTTGAGAATGAAACCAAAAGAGTTGATGCAATCTTCAGTAAACACACAAAAGCGCAACAGGAACACAGCAGTAATCCCGGTGCTTCTGGAAGGGATTTCTGTTGGAATTTCAAAATACTGCACAACTTTTTGGGGGAGATGACGCATCCCTGACATGGTGATTGAAACATGTGCTACTGCCAACTGGTGTCTCCGTGAAACGTATCACATTAGAAAAGTAGAATTAAAGCCCAGCACTTGAACCAAAATAACAGTTGTGACAGTACACAAGGTATTTTCTATACTACACTTAATTCAGTCCAAGTAATCAAAACTTATCAATCACATCTTCACAATAGACTCAAATCAGCTACGAGATATTATTAAAGGGATATACACTACCGTTCAAAAGTTTGGAGTCACTTAGAAATGTCCTTATTTTTGAAGGAAAGGCACTTTTTTTCAATGAATATAACATTAAATGAATCAGAAATACAGTCTATACATTGTTAATGTGGTAAACGACTATTCTAGCTAGTGTTCTAATGGTACATTGTGTTTGCTAATCGCGTTAGAAGGCTATTGGATGATTAGAAAACCCTTGAAAACCCTTGTGCAATTATGTTAGCACAGCTGAAAACAGTTTTGCTGGTTCTTTGACGAAAGCAAAGCATTTTGATAATAATAATCATAATTTCTAATCTTGTCAATGTCTTGACTATATTTTCTATTCATTTTGCAACTCTTTTGATGAATAAAAGTGTGAGTTTCAATGGAAAACACCAAAAAAATTGTTCTGGTGACCCCAAACTTTTGAACGGTAATGTATCAGTGTAAAAATGGCAGGATAAGCCCATAGGATGATTGTATTACTCCCATTTTATGCCACTTCTTTGGGCAGTTCCAAAGAAACATTAACAGAGGAAAAGAAAACGTCTTCAGCCCTTAAATACACTCGTCATTACTTTGCCCAAAGTCATGTTGGAGTAATATCTTTCTTGGGTGAGACAAACTCTCTCGCATGCACTCTTTCTCAAATTTCTAGATGTACGAGCAGACGTCTCTGTGGGGCAAGTCGATGTAATTCCTATGGCTTTTTCATGGAAAAACCTTCAAAGGTCACTCATAATGGCAGTAAAATTACCTCAGGGCTCAGAGGGCCAGTCATTTAACTGCTCCGTTGCATGGAATAACGTGAACTGCACTAGGGGCAGGACTAGGGGATGATATTAGGAAATGAATTGAAATTAGGAAATTAACGATGAACCAAATATTTCTGTTTAGGGTTAAATGATTTGGGGAAAAATGCCAAATTGTCACATTTTTCTTCCAAATATTGGGATTCATGTGACATATGTGATGTTGCACTGTCAGATTAACTCATTTATAAATTGCAGCCTTTGTAATTTTGCTTTTTGCATTGTTTTCTGGTCAACTGCTGGATGTAAGTGCGATGTTTACTCGCCTTTAACTCTGTTTCTGTCCTGCAACTACCAGGGAAAATATCTGTCTCTTTAGCCCCTAATGCCCCGCCATCTTCAAATTTGTTTCTGTGCGGTTTAGTGTTGAGCCCATCGTGTACAATGGTTTTTTTTAGAACCATTTTAATGCCTGTCAGCTGCAGGTAAAAGCAAAAACAGCGTCAGTGTGGGACAAATACATAAACCAGGAGCTGAAGCTTTCTATACACTTCCAAAAGCTCACATAATCTGCTGACTCGGGTGATAATTCTCAGCAGGTTCATCGATACAAGCGTCTGGATGAATGGATTGATTTTTAATATCAAGGTCAAAAAACTGTATTATCATCCAACTCTGCTGCTCCCTTAAGCTCTATGGAGCATTTTAGGGTCTTTCAAATCAATGTTTTGGTTTAATAGCCCATAACTTTATATAAGGTCACTTTCAACGCTCAGATAAGCTCACAGCACGCTGGCTTCCTCAAAGCAAAACGCCAAAGTCAGCAACTAGCTCCAGGACATAATCAACCATTAGCATCTAAAGAGTCAAATGTTTCCCCAGGAGCTGGTGAAGATCAAATCAGAGCAGAAAGGAGAGAAAACATTAGATTTACATTCAATAAGTGGACACGACTACGACTGCTAGTTAATACCAGTGTTGCTCTGTGTCTGCGTGGATGTACAAATAAGCAGCTGGTTAATTACCACTGCTGTAAAGGACATCTACTTTTTATTTATGAAAAACTGGCTGCTGGTTTAAAAAAAATATTAATAGTTTCTTTCATTTTTTTGTGCTCGGTAGTGTGTTTTATTTTTTACTTTTGAAAGGAGATAATTGCACATTTGGCCATTCAGTCTCTACTCGAATATCTAATATTTAAGAGTGATTTCTCATTTACAGAGAAAGTCTGAAGTGGGGATTTTAATTTTCTATGAGATGTGTTTACAACTGTTATAAAGACCATTATGGGTCACTTAAAATCCGTAGTTGATAATAAAGACTACCAGCAACACACATTTATGTTTAATAAATCATACCTAGAAACTGTTGAGTTAGAGATCCACAACTATACATGGGGTTTTTAGAACTCCAATAATGACTTTAAGTAAATAAAAGAGAGCTATGTCTCAATGATCGGCAAAGGTACAAAGAAGGAAATGACCCATGTATAATGTAAAAACAGGAGTGCACTGAAGGAAATCGGGAATGAAAAAAACATTGGTCATTTTCTTTAACAGCTCTCAGTATCATTTGAGTCAGTGTATGTGTGGCAAACGGCATTCTTGCTGCTTCAGCAAGACTTTTAAATTAGAGCTCAGGGCCAGAGAGAGTTCAAGGAAAGTGTTGTGATGGAAAAGTTAGAGGCAGATGAGGACAGCTTATATGAAGTACAAGAAACGCAGAATGCAGCATAATGTGCAGGACAATAGCAGCCGTAGTCTGCACTGGTGGTTGTTAAATGATGATACTGTTGCACAGAGCGCAACCAAGGAGGATGAGGAGTGAGAGACTCACAGGGAGGTCAGCGTAGAAGTAATGTTTCCTGTCAAAATACGACTTCCTGTTTATAGTGCAGTTGAGAGCCAATCCTGTCATCACTGCTGCCTCAACACATCGTCTGTTCAGGGCCTGTAGACACACACACACACACATTACCTAATGATCAAACAATGAATGGGTAAAAATGTTGTTCTTTTTGTTGAAATTAAGCTAAACATTGCTTACAGGTAACGTGCCAGGTAAGGATCCATCAAAGAACGACACCAGGGAGTTTGGAGGGGAAGAGAAGCAAACCCCTGAGCCAGAAAACAGCTTGGTTTTGGAATTAATCTGGGCGTGGATTTCCAATCCAACCACACCGACAAGCTTCTGTGGAATGCTAAAACAGAAATTATAGGAAATTAAAGAAATTTTAACTGGACGTTTGGTCTGCACATCTCCATATTTGAAACTGAGGGTAGGATCTTCCTGCAGGGTCATACAGTTTTTTCAGTAATGTGAAATAACACAAACTTGAACAAAAAGGACACGCCTCCTGTTATTAGGACTTCCGGGCTTCCTATATTTTATATGCATATTCAAGTGCAAGAAACTTTAACTTTAAAAATACAATCCAAAAATCCTCTATATCGCATGCTACACTATGCACAGACTGTATGCAATATTTGTTACAGAATTGGAGATTTATTCTTTGAAATGACTCGTAAACGTAAACAGCTAAATCGTTTAAAAATGGTCTAAAATTACTGATTGGACAAATATCGGTATCAGTAGTTTGTATCGGACACAAAAAAGTAGTATCGGTCCATCCATATTTCTCAGCACAAAAAAACCAGACAGTGCTTCCACGTCTGTTTACATTCTGACGTCACGTTAAATCACACGAGTTTCTGCGAGATCACAAATCCCCTGTAATCTCCTCCCCTGGAAATGGTTTGATTAAACACGTGTGTGTGTGTGTGTGGTCCTGCGTCTTGACCGGGTCGTATAGTCTGTGCTTTCTCAGGCTTAAATCAATGAAAGTCAGTGAGAAAGTCCAAGAAAGTGTGGGGCAGTCTTCAGTTGCGGTTGTAAGTTTAAAAACACGTAAATATTTTATCAGTAAACCCGTGTCCCTTCAGTCAGTTGACGAGTTTCCACTGTTTACCTTCGGGAATTCTGGATTCACTCAAAGATATTGGTTCGTCATTGAACTGCTCCACAAACACAGGTAAGCGACACCGACAATAACAACACAAGCAGCAGCTTCTCTTACCTCTGCGCCTGACTATGGCACCGTGAGCTCCTTGTACTTATTCGTCTTACGACACTTAAAACGTTTGGACATAATGTTGATATTCGCGAATTCATGTTATAAAGCAGCTCACTTGCGGCGACAGAGGGGGCGGCCATGTTGCCTTTACGGCTTTGGTTAACACGAGAAGGACACTGTAGTTTTTCAAGGTGACATTTCGTATTAGCAGCTATCCTGCTGCTTGTCCTGTAACAACTACAAACCCCAGCCCTGACGAACTTCCTGTTCACGACATATGTTGCATCATTTCCGGTGTGACAACTGGCGGGAGTTCACTTCAACACTGTGGCGCGTGAGAGCAGAGGCTGTTTGCAGTCAGACGTCGACAAACGTTTGTGTTTTTATTTCGCGACAAAGCGGAAAAAACTTCACTCACCATGATGGCGACACACAGAAACGGAGACTGTGGAGTTAAAGACGACGTGTCGTCAGCGGTGGTGAACGGAGAAGCCACGGAGGCATCAACCGGCGTCAAGCTGCAGAATGGAGCGACCGTCCGGCCGGAGAGTTTCACCTTCACTCCCGAGCCCACGTTAGAGGATATTCGGCGAATGCAGGCCGAGTTCACGGACGAGCGGAACTGGCAACAGTTCCACCAGCCCCGCAACCTTCTCCTGGCCATGGTGGGTGAGGTGGGCGAGGTGTCGGAGCTCTTCCAGTGGCGGGGGGAGGTCGCCGAGGGACTGCCGGACTGGACCGAGTCGGAGCGGGAGCATCTGGCACACGAACTCAGCGACGTGCTGATCTACTTGGTGGAGCTCGCCGAGAAGTGTGACATCGACCTTCCCCAAGCGGTGCTGCGCAAAATGGCCCTAAACCGAATGAAATACCCCGCCAACAAGGTGCACGGTTCGGCCAAGAAGTACACAGAGTACAAGGACTAAGTTTGTTTGGGTGTTTTGTTTGGAGACGGATCACAATCACAGAGACTGGTGGAGCTGCTGTTACTGAGCACCACACTGCCAGCATGATGCTGCTGCTGATGCTGGACACTGATATGTCTACTGCTGCACATTTTAATACTTGGTTGAAAAGGCTTTTTTCTCTCGGTTGACTTGTTGCACAACCCTTTGAATGCCTTTGTATGCTGCACACATGTAACTCCACTTATCCCAGCATGCAGAGCTACAGTTGGCAGACAGGCACTTGAGTTATGTGCAGGTTTTTACTGAGCTTCACATTGCCCTTTTAAGTACAGTTTTTGTGTGTGTGTGTATTTGAAGCATTGCATTCTATTTTTAAAGTGGGCATTTTATTGTTTATATTTTATTTCTTTTCCGTGGTATCGGGATGAACATATTTCTCCTTGAACATTTTTTAGATATGATCTCGCTTTGTTGTGAACTTTAACAAAGTGGATAAGAGGCTGATTTTCCTGACCTTTCCTGACGAGGTTAAAAAAAGAGCTTATTCTGTTTATTTTTCATCGGGTTTGAATGTTCTCATCTAGTAAAAGTTGCTGAAATTCTATTCTGTGTATGTGTCCTCATTTATCAGCACAGTTAATCCAGTAAACAAAGAACTAGCCAGGTTGTATGTAGAGAGGTTTACAGTTAATGCAGTCAAATACAACAGTACTTTAGGGATCAGGGAGCTGGTTCTTGTGTATAATGTTATTGTGTTTATTGTAACTGATAGAAATCGTGCATCAAACAATACAATTAATCATTTTATAGCAGTTTTACCTCATTATAGACTCCTCTAAGAAACTGGAATCGACTCCCAATACTAGTAGCACAGCCAGTTCATCCAGTAAAACCATACATCACTATGCAAATCAGTGAAAGCCTTCAATTTTCCCCTCGCCAAACTTGACTTGGTTTAAGCAGAAGTGAAGTTGTTGATGTAGTATCTTCTTTTTATGAAGTCATTAGCAGCAGGACAGTGATTTAACGATTCACTTCGAACTTATAAGTGTCATATTTAAATCATGCTGATGTAAATGAAATTGAAAGTGCAGAATATAATGGGGAGGGGAATTTAACAGCATCGTTCCACTTACAATACCCCCCCCCCTCCCCACCTACCTGAAGTTAAACTTTAATAAATATTCCATCAAAGATCTTAGATCTTGGACACATCCATCTGATTTTATCTTTTTTTTAAATTTGATGTGTTCTGAGACACAAACGTTGCCCTCGGGTGCATATTCTGGTATTTATTTAGACATTAGTTTCTCTTGCCTTTTTTACTCGAGCAGATGTGACACAGAATTTGTCAACTCTCCTGATTCACGTACAAAAACACTTGGAAAGGCAAACCTCTCTCTGACTTGGGCACCACATTCTGTAAATATGTCATTTTTAATTCCAAGCTCTTTGGTGATTTATTGCAAAAAGTGGGAATAAACCTTTGTCAAATTCAAGTTAAAGCACACTGAGAGTTTTTCATTACCATAAACTCTTTGGTCCAACATTATTCCCCACATAAAGTATTTTTTATTTTTTACTAAGCTTGCTCTAACGGCTGCAAATGAAACCATTTGTGGCAGTTCATCAAAAATAATAAGCCCCTCTCGCTCGGAGTGCGAGTTCTGTAATTCACTGTGAATGGGATGCCATAGAGCTTCTATAAAAACGGGTGATTGAGGAGAATGTGACGTTTTGTAGGTGCTATTTCAACATTCGGTGCCTTGAATCTCAATGTGTGCGAGCCAAGAGAAAGACTCTCAGCGTTCATCACTGTTCTAAAACATGGATGTAATGTATATTTCCTGATTGTCTGTTACAGCAAATCAGATGCATCCTGTCACCATCGGGGATCTGTGATCAGGGAAGTGCTGATGCAAACATCACCTCTCTCACTACTTCAAACCTATCCCAGAGAGCTGAAGATGTAGGTTAACATCCTAGTTCTATACACCATCCACTCCAATTTAGTACCAATATCACACTAGAGCAGGGGTTCTCAAATTTCTGATACCTGAGGGCCAATTTAGGAACCCAACATTGGACTGAGGGCCGCCAAAGGAAAAAAACGGAAAGAAATCCCATCTGTAATAATTTTAATGACCATATTGCAGCTGTACAGTTTAGCGTTAAGTAATATAAGCCTTTCTTTAAGCATTAATATAATAACGCTTTATAATTTACTGGGTAATTACCCAGTATTTTGGCCATTGTTCTTACCTTCTAATTACAGGTTAATACCAAGTAACACATTTCTGTTACCATATATTTACTGGCAAAATAGCTAGTAATTGGGGGCTGTAGCTACCTGCTTATTATTATCAGCTTATAACCCAATAATACACTAAAATTCACCATATAGAAACCAGTTAAATACCCAGTATTTTAGTTAACACTTGTTGGTCTATATCCAGTAATGTCCAATAAACATTTAACAAGCTTAGTACCTCTTGGATTAAAACTATCAACTGTAATTCATTGCGGGCCGCCAGAAATGGTTCTGCGGGCCGCCATTGGCCCCCGGGCCGCACTTTGAGAAGCAATGCACTAGAGGTTAACCTTGTGTATTCTGTTTTTAGGCCATGACTGGAACCGACACACAGCTCGGACACCTGGTGACGCAGAGCGACAATGTTTTCGAGGAACCCGTTTCTTTACATTCAGAACAAATCGGTGAGAAAAAGCACATTGTACTCTCAGACATAAATGCAACTGTCACATTTAGTGTACATGAACTATAGTTTTCTGTTATACAGGTTGAAAGTGAGGTGTGACAGACCAGCTAAAATACTTCAAGGAGACTAAAGAGACCATGGGGGAAAATGAGTGAAATTCATGCAGGTAAGATCACAACATAAATGAGGACATTTGCACTAATCATCTATTGACCATATAGTCTTCTATACACAACAATAACCTACTGTAAATCTCGTTAAAATGCATGTTAAATAGCATGCATCACTTACCACAAAAGATTAAAAACAGCATGCGAAATATTCCTTCACAAAACCTGCTCTCATGTGTCTCCAGACAGCGGTAATACACGGGGACTCTTAAGGAAATCCTTCAGACTTTAAGCACACTTAAGATCACTACAATGTAATAATGGATGCCGTTATAGTGCAGATAAGTGTCGTTCATGTACGCTCCACACACAGTTTTCTGTGTAACAGGTTTTATAGGCAGAGTAGGGCGAGGATAGCAGGTTAAATGGTCAAATTAAAAAAAGCTGTGGTCGTTGAACTTTCACAGCAGTTCCTGTTTGGTTAAGACACGGGTGAAAACCAAGGTTGTTATTGCTGTGTTATTTGTCTATCATATTATACATATCTATATTTTTCTGTTTTGTTTCAAACTTCCATCAAATACATGTAAATACACTTCTGTGTCTCTCTCTCTTGAAAGTGTTCGTAAAAAAAGAAAGTTGTTTTCCCCTCACGTCTTCAAGTTGTGCTGTTCCCAAGGTGTCATTCCCCGTCTGAAGATGGCGCTGAGGGCTTAATTACACACTAATCTTTAGATGAGTTCAAATCTTCAAGATTTTCTTCCACTTTTTTTAATGGTCTGCTCCAGCAGATACCATCAGTCCAGTTGTTGTTATGGGGTTTTAAAAGGAAGTAAGGTTTTCATGCTGATGCAGATAAGCTCGCGTGGAAAAGCTTTGGCTTCTCTTCTTTTATTTTTTTTCGCCCACTTTCTTTTCCTTTTCACTATCTGCGTCAGACACACATCAACACTCTTTTATCCCATCCTAGAGACGGCAGTGGGAGCTGTCAGAGCTCACACAGTGGGGTTACCCAGCAGCAGCAGGGGTTCACGTCTCATCACATTACATCACACACACATACATGCGTACATGCACGTGGAAACACACACAGACCACACTGTTTTTGGAACATCGGGTAAGGCGTTCTTCTTGTGTGGTTCTGTCAGAGGCAATCACATCCTCTTTACCCCAAAACGGATCCATTGTGAACACGAAAGAAAGACTCGTGACAGTTATGTTACATAGCATTTGCTAAGGTATCATGGTGTTTGATCAATTCAATATTTAATCTTTAGCTGTAAGGGCATGTTTGCTTACTTGTCTGTCTCATTTCTACTTTTTATACTTTATATAAATATCTATTTTTGTGACGAGGAATTTTAAGCGTCTGAACTTTACTGTGAACTGTTTTAAGATAAAAACATGCAATGGTTTGTTTATAGGGGTGCAACGGAATATTAGGGCCAAACAACAAAGGAAAAATAATCTAATCTTTCAAGAATAAAGTCAAAATATTAAGAGAATAAAGTCATATTGCAACTTTTCATAATGTTACGACTTTATTCTGATAATGCTATGACTTTATTCTCATAGTGTTACGACTTTATTCTCATAATGTTGTGACTTTATTCTCATGTTACGACTTTATTCTCATGTTACGACTTTTTTCTCATAATGTTGTGACTTTATTCTCATAATGTTACGACTTTATTCTCATCATGTTGTGACTTTATTCTCATCATGTTACAACTTTATTCTCATCATGTTACGACTTTATTCTCATAATGTTGTGACTTTTTTCTCATAATATTTTGACTTTATTCTCATAATATTACGACTTTATTCTCACAATATTACAACTTTCTTCTCGTAAATATTACAACTTTTGTAATATTCCGAGTTTATTATCGCAATATTATGACTTTGTTTGACTTTTATTCTCACTTGAACTAATGACTTAGTCCAAGTGAACAGCAGTATTCTATTAGATATCAGTAGTCTGAATAAAGCTCTTGCATATAATTTTCTGTTCTAATTACATTAATATGAATAAAGTCACTGTGGAACTGTCCATGGTGTTACCCGCCTACCGCCCTGTGACAACTAAGATTGGCACAGCACCCCTCGCGACCCTCCAGTGTAGGATTAAGCGGTAGATAATGGATGGATGAATAAAGTCATATTTAGAATATGCAGTTATTGGAGTGAGACATGGAGTTTTCCAATCTTAGACTTATATACATGTATGTCTTAATGAGATTATAATGGCGTTTTCACAGCAGTAGACATAATAATATAGACATGAGTTATAATCAGACTATGCTGATAGCAGAGGTCTCACTCAAATGACCTCGGGGTGTCTATAGTTTGGTCAGTAGGGGGCCGGTCAAGTGGAAAAATCAACATTTATGATGATATTTCACATAATTGTTTTGATATGGAGCGATGAATAGTTCACAATATAAACGTTTATGATGCAGAATGAATCTATTATTGAAGAAACATACAGATATAACTCATATATTGACCTCTGCTCTATAGTGTGTAAACAGGCATATGTATATGGAATTTACATTCCATTCCATGTATATGGAATTTACATTATTTTAAATATAAATAAAATGTGTAATGTAATGTAAAAAAAGATTTATTCCAATGCAGTTAATGGGCCATTAAGTGTGGCTGTGTTCAGTTTGTGTAAGTCAGGACAGTGTGACGGTGAACAGCATGCACACTGGAACAGGAGGCTAAACTGAATGCAGCCGTCATTACTTGCATGTGATTTTCCTACCTATCAAAATAGCTGAAAAGGCTCATAGCAGAACTTGAAACTGATGCAACAAAATAGAATTCAGCCATCACACAACATACTCATTGAAACGTATGAAGGAAGGAAATATAACATATAAGATCCAGTATGACACACTTTGACTGTGAGTCATATGCCTCATAGTATTTACCAATACAAATACAACAGGAACACAGAGCACATAACATAAACTATATCCTTCAGTCCCACATTATGCACACTTTTCACTTCCTCCTGAGGCTGTATTTTTGTTTTTGAGGAGTTGCCAGTTGGATTTCAGTTTTGTGTCTGTATAATGGCTTTACAAATGTAAACATGAGCTGTTTTTGCACACTGCCCATTCTTCCCCCCCCACTGGACATGGCTTTTGTCCTGTGCAGAGCCAAGTAATCCGTTTCACATTCTCTCCCCTCGTGGACTGAGGTGCAGAGGTGCACAAAGCCCATAAGTCAACTGCCAAAACATATTGTTGCAAACAACACTTCCGCAGCTCATCCGACATTTCACAATCCACACCTCCAGACCAGCGTGCACCTGTATGGATGCTCTTACTCCCCCTGTGGAGGTCTTTATCATAGTCAATCCCCAATCTTCTCTTTTGCTGAGTTTGGTGTTTGCTTACAGTGAATGACTGAGGTCAGAATCCAGTCACCAAATACACTGTAATACTATGGTGCTTCACTGAAATGAACTTTTCTTTAGAATAGTGATGTTTTAATATTTTTGAGTTGAGTTGAATCACAGCTCCCAGGCTGTTCTATTACCCTGTTGTGATTCATGAGGAGCTCTCTCTCTCTCTGCCTGCTTTAAAATGCATTATTTTATTTTATTCTTTTGCATTGGATGCCTGCTGTTTTGTTTGGTCTTTTTGTTCCGTCTGCCTTAGGTTCACTTTGACGCACACAAATGATCCTCCTGAAACAATGAAAGTGAACTGAACTTGGCTACAGTGAATAAATGAATGAAGGATTTTTTAAAAACAATGGACCAGTCACAGGATGTCCAGCAGTAACAGTCTTATGGCTATTATGGCTCTTATTCGTAACACTGACATTTCTCTAAATGTGAAAATATGGCCATTTCTTGTCACTCTCTTTTTATTGCTTTTCAAAAGATTAACACAAACCATTAACTCGAGAAAAAAGAGAAATGTGATAATAGAATCTATATATATATATGTATAATATACATATATACACATATTTTGTGTATATATATATATGTGTGTGTATTTATATATATATATATATATATATATATACATATTATATTATGTATATATATACTGTATATAGGAAGGAAGGAAGGAAGAAAATAGACACCACATTATTAACATAAAATGAAAAGACAACTGAAAAGAAAACACAATAAACATATATGTATGCATGTATATGTGTATGTATGTACATATATATGTATGCATGTATATGTGTATGTATGTACATATATATGTATGTTTGTATATGTATTTATATATGTATATATATATGTATGTGTATGCATATATTTATAGATGTAGATACATACATACATGTATGTGTAAACATGTATGCATATATACATGTATGTATATACATGTATATATGCATATATACATACATATATGGGACATAATAATCCCAAATCAAAACATTTGACAGTTAATTAGTTTTTGTGCCAACCTCGAGATACTTGCAGAAAACAACAAAACAAAACAAGGACCATTATCTCCAAAAGGAAGAAATTTGTGTTGCAGAACGACATCAGTCTGCGCAGGTGTCGCTGATGCTGTGTGTCCAACACCTGCGTTCTTGACATTGTGATTTACAGCAGGATCTAAAAGTGTCGCACAACCATTACTGTGAAACACATCTGACAGATTTTTTTTTTTGGCAAGTGGTTCTTTGCATCAATGATCAAAGTGTAACGGAACAGGCTCAGGTCCTGTTCACATAACAAACACAGGAAATCAAGAGCAGCAAAAATAATATGTGACAGTTGGAGGCAGAAGAATCGTCCTTTGATTTATTTATTTTGAATTTTTTTTGTGTGTGGCCGTAAAAAAAGATTCACACATATATGACAAACTTTACCGGTCAAAGTATCAAGCAAGTAAAACCAGTGTTGAGACATTTTAAAAAAATGATTCAGAAGGTGCCTGCAGCCAAAGTTAAACATATTCATATAACATTGTTGAGAGTTAAATACCCTTTTATGTCACAATCTTTTAAACTTAATGAATTCTTTCAAAACAGCCTCTGACCTGATTTGTCCTGTTGGCCAGAGACTCTTTTATTCATGGACGTCTCTAGAATTTCAAGGTTTATGGATTGTGCGGATGTGAGTGTCCTTGTCTTGTCTTTTTTTTTTTTTTCATCACATTTGTGTCACCCTTTGCACATGGATTTAATTGAGCCTTTTCTAGTCTTTTGACAGTGTCGGCTATTAAATTTGAATACTTCCCCCCGTCTTCGTGTGGCTCAGACCTGAAGCCATTTGTTCCTAGGCAAAGTTTTTTTTTTTGTCAAAACAAGTCACAGATACTCAATTGAACATGGCCATTGTGCACTTACTGCAAAAATAATTAAGCATTCAGATTTTTGTATCCCCATTTCACATGATATTAATAATAATTCAGTATCTCCATATAGCTAGAGTCAACTTTATTTGATCTCAATTAAAGAGGGGGACAAAATTAAAAATTGTGTCCTAGTCGAGGGCAAGGCGAGGTCAAATAATCTAAAATTCAGAGTAAAACAAGCTTGTAGATTAAACAGAGAAACAAATCAGAAATCTGATTTGAAATTAAAGATGTGAAGATATGTTTGAAGACACATTTTTCATCTGAGTGACATCAGAACGGCTAAATATCAACACTGGACGACTGTTTCAAAGTCATACACATCAATATAAATATTGATGAATGATTTTTACATTGAAATCGGCAGTATAATAGTAATGCAATTTCCCTTATCTGATTTCCTCTGCCCCGTTACAAGTCAAGAGTCAATTCCAAGCTCTGCAGTTTGCTCGGGAGAGCTTCAGCCAAATTCCCAAAAAACCTCTAACTCTACCTGAACAATACCCCACTATATAAAAGCTACCTGCTCCTCCTCCTATACATCACCTTATGCCCTTGTTTTATCCATTTGACCTTGAGTCTCCCTTAGGGAGCACATCAAAGGACAAATGCTTAACCTATGCACACACCATGGTCAACCGAAGATGCAGAAGGCAATGCTTCTGTAATTATTGTGCATTGTGTACCTAGTTACAGTATATGTGGAAACATACTTATAGTGCATCGTAAACATATTTGCTGTGTTAATGTTTGCACATTATGCACCTTATTCCAAAATGAAGCTGGTTTGTCCAAATGTGCTTTAGTGTGACTCTGTTTGTGGTGGGTGCAGAGAAAAGGCTTTTTCTGCATTACTCTTCCATACAGCATCTCCTTGTGTAAAGTGTGCTGAATAGTTGAACGATGCACAGCGACACCATCTGCAGCAAGATGATGTTGTAGGTCTTTGGAGCTGGTCTGTGGGTTGACTGTGACGGTTCTCACCATCCTTCGCCTCTGCTTATCTGAGAATTTTCTTGGTCTGCCACTTCGGGCCTTAACTAGAACTGTGCCTGTGGTCTTCACATTCCTCACAGTGTTTTTTCCTAAACCATGATGTTAAAACTAAACAGTCTAAACAATCATTGTTTTAAGGTAATTTGAGAGTTGTTTGGAGGCTCCCATGTTAATGTATGTCTAAGATACTTCAAAAGCTAAAGGAGAGGGAGAAAAATATAAATTGAAGGCCTGGTTCTGGCTCTGTGTTTTCAAAGTCCACATTTAATTTGTTTATTTCCTTTACGGCCAAGGTAACGTGATGTGCGGCACTGTTAAGTGTGTCAAAGGAGGAGCAGGAAAGACAATATATCATACATTTGTATGTGGCCCCCGGGCCTTGATTTTGACACATGGTATAAATAAAGAGTCTTTGAGCTATAGCACGTGTAGCTTTCAGTCAAAATGCCATGTTGTCCAGCCCAGCATGAAATGGACTTGTAGCCGCTGGTGTGGACGATGTGTCCTCTTTGTCCTCTTTGTCCTCTTTCCTCTGCTGCCATTTTCCCAGTTTTCAAGCCAACATGGCAACAGTTGAGGATGAGAAGTGTCCAGAAATTCACGCTCAACCCTTGGACACCATCTTGCGCTTGCAACACATGTTGCCATAATTATCAGCGTGAAGACTCTCTCTCGCTCTCTCTCTCAAAACAGTGTAAGTATATGGAGAAGAAAGGAGTTTGTGACGTAGCGTACATTTCCGACAATCGCGCCAGTGTAGTCTTGGCGTCGACGTATGTCTTTGATTCGGAAGACGACCACCTGCCATCGTCTATTTCCGATTTGTCCCGGAGGGTCCAAATCCCAGCATGCTCAGCGTAACTGCTCCTGGAGGAGCTGTGTAGGAGTGATAGACAGTTTTTGTAGTGACACTCTAAATCAGCCGTAGAGGCCGATCAAAGTGCTGCATTGTTGGACTGAAATTGAACTCGGGCTAGCTGCGGCGAGCTCAATGAAAGGACAGTTTCCGTCTTGTCTGGTCTCATTTCGCGCCCGACGCTTTGAAGGGTTCATCAAGCGGAGTGTGCAAATGATGAGGAGAAGTTCCTCTAGAGACTAATTCTTGGATGATTATGTTTTTTACTTAAAAAAGAGGGTAGAGAGGAGTGTTGTTGTTCAAATCCATACATTTCAGTTGACATTCAGCAACAGTTTTTTACCCTCTTCATTTAAAAGCCTGTGGACTGAATGTCATACTTTTTAGAATATAAAAACATTCAGTCGCAAAAGAGATCACCAGGTTTATCAAATCAAATGACTTCACAATTTCTGGAGTACTCCCAATGTCCTCTTATGGGTGGGAGATACGAGATGCGCTGAATGGCATCCAAGGCTATCTTCATTCTAAGAAGACTGTTGCTATGTAGAACTGTTGCTATGGAGGAGTCTTCCACCGTCTCACTGAAGATGGACAGCTGTAGCCTCGCCACAGGGAGGAGCCCTTCCTCTCTCTTCTTCCTCTGTGCTGCTTTCTGTAGTGTTCAACCCCGGGGGGAGTTTGCTCGGTGTTCCTTTCTTCACGTTGATAAAAATAAAACTGTGATTCATACCCACTGAGAAAACTATCCAAAGTTCAACAAGTGACCAAGGTGTATGCCTTTACAGCGTCTAACTTTTACATTCTCAGTTGTAACTTCACAAAAAAAAGAAAGAAAAATAAGTTAATTCACACATTTCCAAGGCCCAGAGGCATGCGTGGTGTTAATCAACTTTAAAGTCTGCTGTGGCTGATCATTGTGCAGTCTTTGACATACATATTTTATAATCTCATGCAAAAAATACAGAGTCTGAATGTGAGAAGTGCTAAAAAGGAATTGTAGACAAATTGTTTAGTTCCTTTGTGAAATGGTTTCAGTTTTTTTTTTATATATATATATTTGCAGCCTGAGCCGTCAAAGCCCTTTTCACCGTATTAAAATATACTGAGGACATAATGATTAATAAGACTGACGGTGCTGAATGTTATAACAGGCACTGTATTCTGCGTCGACGTGGACTGTCTGCTTTTTGAAGAGGATTCTTATTTTAACCTTTTTTTTTTTTATCATGACAGTGAAAGGCAGGATTTATGAGTCATCTGGATGAAGGTGTGTCCCTCAGAAAGAATACAATGCTTGCATGCTGTTATGTTATTGTGCATAGGATCCACCTGGAATTTACTGAAAAGAGGTGTAATCACCCGCGTGTACTCTGAAAACCTATACTACTATTTGATTTGCACTCTTTTACCCTGAGAAACACACTTGAGCCTTTTTTAAATCATGAGCAGACTCTGCAAGGACACTGTTAAATAGCCACCCCATCTCATAAGCTATGTTTATACTTTTGTACATGTTTCTCATTTATATTTTGAAGGAAACACAATTGCTGGCTCAATTACCTTCATTAACCTTAGTCCCCACACGGCATGGTTTATAGGTCACATTTTATATCACATTTTTAGTTGTGATATCAACGAGCAACAATTGTGCAGAAGTCACAAAATAGACCGTTTTTTTTTTCGTTTTTTGTTCATAAAAACGAGCTGAGCGAACTTTTAACTGTGACATATTTTATATTAAAAAGGTTGTGCTGAAAAAAAAGACATTAGACACTCTTATAGCCTCTGTATATGCTGTACATTTATATATATATATATATATATATATATGTATATATATATATATATATATATATATATATATATATGTAATAATAATAATAATGCATTATATTTAAGGCGCCTTTCAAGACACTCAAGGTCGCCGTACAAAAACAAAACAAAAACAAAACAAAAAAAAAGGTAAGTATGTATATTTATGTATGTGTGTATATATATATGTGTATATGCATATATATGTATGTATGTGTGTGTGTGTATATGTGTGTGTGTGTATATGTGTATGTGTGTGTGTATATGTATATATGTATATATGTGTATATATATATATGTGTATATATATATGTGTATATATGTATACATATATATGTATTTATGTATACGTATACACACATATATGTATATGTATATATGTATATATATATATGTGTATATATATATATATGTGTTTGTACATGTAACCCCTTCACAGATGCACACATTAAAATCACGAATAATGAGAAATACTCACAATGGATTTACATAAAAGAACATTTTCTATAATTGTGTATGTACAAACCTAAACCTGCATCTGTGCACTTTTGCACTCGAACGCAATGCAACGATTACCTCGGCTCCAGATGCCACAGAGCAGTCTGTTTATGCCCCATAGTGTTCTTTAAAATGTCTCTAAATCTTTCACCGTACACACAGAAGCCGAAGTTCCTGCAGGGCAAGAGAGTGACTATCATCTAATGAAGTCTCTCCTTTGGGACCTGAAAAATCGCAGAACATTGTGGTCTGTGAACCTGCTGAGAACAAACCGAACTCTGCTGCTGTGCTCAGAAATCGGGCCTGCAAGAACAGACTCTGCAGCTCCTGAGTGCGCAGCTACGCCGCTGCTGTTTTGAAGAAAGCCAAAGAGACGATTCCCTTGACAGTTGAGCGTCGTCAAGGCAGTTCTTGCACTCTCCATGTGGAATAACCAGAACAATGAGCCAAATCTACACGACGAGGCGGCCATTAGGGGTCAGACGTGGATGCATCGTCACAAATAATTCCTCCCATCATCAGGTGTTAGCAATTTTGTCGCAAAATCAGGATTTCTCAATCTAATTAACATGTATGTCCGTGCCATTTTTAGGACATTTATGTACTGCAGCCCCACTTTGTTTCCTTTAATAGCAGAGTTTGCAGTTCTCTCCTGCTGTGAGGGCGGCTGAATTCATGATCACTCTTGGAGCAGCAGCAGCTGCGGCTGATGCTCTTTGTATGAATACCACCCGCGTGTGTTTCAGTGCACAGGGTCAGAATACAGATGAGTCCCGTTTAGACCGTCCCCTTTACAATAATATGTGCTTTCCTGTAGTAAGAGCCACTTCTGCCATGGCTGTTTTAGTCCTTGGCACCATTTTCCTTTCAGGCAGCTTTCTCTTGTTTTTCTTCCCTCATCATTACACAGTAATGCCTCTCTTGCTCTTTACCCTTCGCCAGTTCCTCCACCCTCTCTGCATTGTTCCCCCCCAGCTCCCTCATGTCTTGCCTTGCTACTTGTCCAACCTTTGAGGAGCTTCCTCACTTTGGCCTGTAAAAGGGGTCATCGGCTCTCCCCCCCATGTTTCTGCTGGCAGGCTATCACTCAGCACCACCACAGGGGAAAAAAGGACAGCGACTAATACGTCCCACCAACACAGTGGCCCATACGAGTCGCACAAAAAAATGGGAACAGTGAACTTTAAAGGGAGATGGCTTGAACAGGGTTATGCTACCGTAAAATATTGCACTTGTAGAGGGACAATAAAAGCCTGTTATGACTGGCTCAGCTGTGCCACTCTCCAGAGGCAGGAAACAGCTCACTTATCACCCACAGCTTTATGTCAGGGTGGCGTTAACATCGTTAGCCCTTCGTTACTTTATTTGATTCATTCATTCGTCGACAAAAAGGAAAGAACAATTTAAAATAACAGAAAATGTCCATCTGTCCCTTTGTCTTCTTGGGGCCAATTCCAATTCCTATCTTAACCCTCAAGCTCAACCCTTAATCTTAACTGGCCCTCAAAACCAAGTGTTGAGGGTTATTTTGTCACTTAGAAATGGGACACCCCTTAAATGCAGATACGTCTTCAGACTGCAGGGGGCAGAATAACGCGAAAGCTGCGTCCAGTCTTTCAACTCCAAAGAAGAAGAAGAAGAACGCATTTATGTCACGATTATTTATTACGAACCGTTTTAGGAAGTTATTAGGTTGTCAGTTAGTTATAAGATGATACTCATACAAATACCACAACCACAGACATATTCAGCTGACAGTTACCACACACCACGGCTTATTGAAAAGTAAACCATAGCAAACAATTGCTTGTCCGCACCGGCCGGCTATTGACAAAAGATCGTAAAATAAATGTTACGCAACAATGACGTCAGTAATCCATAAAATGGGCCTAAACTAAGATAATAAAATTGTTTTCATGAATTGTATATCTCTATTAACAAAGAAAATACTTAATTTGTAGCGTACTCGTTTCGCTGCTTTCGGCGCCATCTTTGTTATGTCAAAACACGCAATGCACAGTTTCTCTTACTGATGGTATTTAGCAGTGATCTTTTTGTGTTAGAACTTCATTGTGTGTATATACAGTGGCCGTTGAATCACTGAAATGTAGAAAACGGTGTCTGCTTTTATTTGATCTCTTAAGGAAGTTGGTTTATGATGACCAATTATTGACTAATGTAACAACGACAGCACGGTAATCAATTTCTCTTGCGAGCTAGAAATCCGAACCCCCTGATAAGATTTATTAAAATTTGAACACTTTTGCTGTTTGGCTCGCATTGTGAATGACTAGAAAAGGTTCAAATGGAGGTTAATTTGAATTTGGCACACATGTTTATATTTAGTTTGGAGGTTAAAATGTTAAACTTCAAGATCTTTTCAGGATGAGAGGAGCAGCTACATTGGTGTGTGAGTGTGTTATTACTATTGAGGCTTAAAATCATAAATCACGAGAATGATGAACATTTTTATAAAGCAAATTTCAAGTGACAAATCCAGAGTAAACAAGAAGAAAAAATAGCAATCTTGTTATATTGTGTTGCTCGTGATATTACTAGGACTCCAACTCGTGATTATTGTCGATCACAGTTGATTAGTACTTACCTGCACTCTTAGAAATAAAGGTTCCTTCTACAAGGGCTGAGGTTCTACCTGGAACCATTTGCTTCTGAAAAACCCTTTCTCGAAAAGAAATTGTTTTTCCAAGGGTTCTTGGTAACACTAATGGTTCCAGTAAGAACCATTTTGATCCAGAGAACCCTTTAACACCCATTTCCTGAATAAAGGGTTTTAAAAGGGTTCATGGTGGAACCCTCCAAAAGGGTTCCAGGTGGTACCATTATAAAAAGGTTCTACCTGAAGCCAAAAAGGGTTCTCCTATGAGGACAAGCCAAAGAACCTTATATGGTTCTACTTTCACTTTTATTTCTAAGAGTGTGTTCTCAAATGCCTTTTTTTTCCACAAACCAAAATGATTCAGTTTTATTTAGAGCTGCAACTAACGATTATTTTCGTAATAGATTAATCTGTCGATTATTTTCTCGATTAATCAATGAATCGCTTGGTCCAGAAAATGTCAGAAAATGTTGAAAAACGTTCATCAGTGTTTGTCAAACCTGGAAATGACGATGTTCTTGAATGCCTTGTTTTGTTCACAAACCAAAATGATTCAGTTTTAATGATTTCTTTGTTATGTGGAGCAAAGAAACCATATAATACCAAAGAAAATATTCACATTTAAGAAGCTAAAACAATCAGAAATCTTGTTTTAATAATGAAAAAAGCTTCAAACCGATTATAGATTATCAAAATAGTTGGCGATTAATTTAGTAATCGATTAATAATCAGAAGTAAATAAAACTAGAGCTGAATCGATTAATCGTTTCAGCTCTAGTTTTATTTACTTCTGTGTTACATGGAGCAAAGAAACCAGAAAATATTCACATTTAAGGAGCTGAAAAATCATCTTAACCCTTATCTTATTTAAGGATTTCTTAATTGTTTCCTGCACGGTATGTTCTCATTAAATGAAATTAAGCAGACTGTAAATCTGACAGATGTCTGTGGAATTCTACATGGATGCTGTTGTCCTGAAGCGTCAAGCACAAGGTCTGGCTCCACAGCCGAGCGAACCAGTCATCCTTATCTCCATTCAAACACGGCAGCTCCTAGATTATGTATGGTTCATGCGGTATGGGGCCATGTCCGCCTACAGATCACAGAGAGGCAGTGTGTACTCCAAGCCCACCAAGTGAGAACCTGTAATATACATGGACCCACAGTCATTATTAATGCAGCTGGATATCTAATGCATGATGGCTACCTGCAGCACATTGCACTCCTGGCAGGTGGAGTGAAATGGATTACAGGGTCTGACAGAGGCTGTGTTTGGTGCAATTACCGGAGCTGAATCGTGATGTATTAGAGAAATTGCAAGGCAAACCATGACAGGGTGCTCATTATAATACATACCTGTTGGAGGATATTGTAATCACATCTGCTATAAATCTGTTCCTGTGTAATATCATGCAAATGGCTTCTCGGTAAAAGACGGCACATGTAACATTAAATAGTGAGAGAGGGCGTTTCAAACAATGCCTTAACACCTTTATTGGGCAAGTGACCATAAATGGTGAGTTAGTAAGTGAGGTTGGAGGAATAACGTGACCCCTCTCGGCCAATCATCGAAGGTTAGGCTACGTCACAGATGGTTTAGGGCAGGGGTGTCAAACACATTTTCACCGAGGGCCACATCAGCATAATAGTTAGCCTCAAAGTGCCAGATGTAGCTGTCATACTGTCATACATTGCTGTAACATATTGCTAACTTACTTTCTGTATTTATTACTTATTCAAGTTACACATATCATGCATTATAGATGTAACCTGGTCTGCGATGGTGTTTCTTGACAAACGAACAGTTTTAAAAGTCTGTATCTGATCACGGCAGACCTGTTCACACACCTACAGTATGTACTGCCTCAAAAACGCACCCTCAGAAAAAGACTTTGAAACATTTCTTCAGCCACAATAAAGCAAGCTTTCACTACAACATGGTTTTTGGTTGTGGCTTTTGTGAACACATTCTGCTGCGATCACAGTCTCAATCTCAATTTCACTCATCGCATGATGCATATACAATGATACCGTCACTTTGCGGGTAACGCAATCGCCGTGCATTGTGGGAAATGTAGTTTATGGTCAACGCACAACGTAAAGCAGCATAGACCTATTTTAGCACTGATTTTTTTATCACCAATTAATCACTTGCGGGCCACATAAAATTTGAAAAAACATGTTCATTTGTGTTTTTCTTATCCTTTTGGTAACACCTTAGATTAGGAACAGATATTCACCACTAAATCTCAGCTGACATAGGGCGATATAGGTGGGGTACACCACAGGGCCACATAGAGACAAACAATCACCCACTCTCATAATCACACCTACGGTCAAGTGCCCTATTTACTTAATCCCCATATTGCATGTTTTTGGACTGTGGGAGGAAGTTGGAGAACTTGGAGAAAACTCACACACACACACACCACTCACTACACCAGCCGTGTTGCCCCCCATTGTGTTTATATTTTCTCAAAATCATATATCAAGACATTTGAATTGTTCATCTCTATAATTTTTTTCACCATCTATCCTCATACATGAGTGAATTGGTTTTTCATAACATGTTTGAATTCTCGTTACTGTTTTTCTCCCAGAAGCTTGGAGGCGTATTTGCACACAAACAAAAAAAGCCTATTTTTTTCGGCGTCTCGCGCAAACACGGACATAAATAAACGTATTTCTACTCCGTCTGTGCGGCACGATCTATTGTGCGTGAACAAGTGCTGCCCAGGACCCTCCCCCGTGTCCTGCTCCCTCCATCATCCCTTTTTTTTTTTCTTAACTTCACTGAATACCCTTACGGGACGGGGGGGCGGTATGTTGGCCAAAGTGAAAGGCCACACATTTCTATGGGTGTGAATAAATCAGCCCTCATCAGACACTTAAATCACCATAGTTTAATAGACTTGCTGTGTGTTGGTACTTTGTGGACCACCAGTGCCAGTAGCAAGCCCTTTAGGAAAAGACGGAGAGGAATCCTAGGCAGCCATCCACGCCAGCTCCAAGTGTCCAATTCCATCCTTCCACAATGGAAATCTCAACCCCCCCCCAGAGCAGCCTCTCTGGAGAGCTACTAAAGAGATGACTAATTATTACACAGGCATCCACACATCGGGGTCCCCCCCTCGTCTCCTGCCTCATGTCCCGATTATTCCTTCTGTTGCTGTGTGTGAGGACAAAATGAGAGAGAGGATGCAGCCAAGGAAAAGGAAAGGAAAGGAGTGCCACAAAGGTAAAGAAAGAGAAGAGAGAAGGAAGTTGTACAAGTGCTTTGTTGTGTGTGTGTGTATATGAATGAATTAAATAACAAGATGAGAGTGAAAAGCAAAAAAAAGAAAAAAGAGATGTTTGCTGGCAGGCCCACTTAAGGAGTGCCAAGGGGCGAAGGCCCCCTATTCAGGATGTGCCACCAAGTGGTCTCTTCCCACAGCGTAACACAGGCACAGCCAGGGTCACCTCTGAAGCAGAGGAGGGGTCTTTTCTTTTCTCTGAAAAGAAACAGGAGCCGTTATTTCTTTTCTCATTCCCCTCTGCTCCCTTTTTTTTTTTTTTTTTAAATCTTTACACGCTCTTGTTTGAGTTAACACCTATGGAAAAAGCGATGCGTGCATCGGAGACGGAGAAGGTCTGTGTACATTTGTGGTGCCGAGCTTTTATTTTCTTTTCTTTTAACTTCAGAAAAACACAAGTGTTTGCAAAACACGTGTTTACTGCATTTCTTTTCCCTGGTGCCAGAAACACAGGTGTCCGTAGGCGTTATAATTTTGGGTTGTTCTTCATTCACGCTCTTGTGAGCGAGAAATCCAACCCCCCCCCCCACGATAAGATTTATTAAAATTCAAACAGTTTGGCTCGTGTTTGTGAATGACTAGAAAAGGTTCAAAGTTCAAAGGGAGGTTAATTTGAATTTGGCACAAATGTTTATATTTAGTTTGGAGGTTAAAAGGTTAAACTTCAAGATCTTTTCAGGATGAGAGGAGCAGCTAAGTGTGTTATTAAAATCCTAAATAAAATCCAAAGGAAATGTTCGCATAATACAATTTCTTAAGTGTTAAAATATGGCTTTGTGGTTTATTTGGATCCTCATGAGCTTTTTTTGTCCAACACAAAGTGAAAAATAGTCTCATGGAGTGAAACAATAGACACAATCAATATATATGTGAGAAAGACAACTGAGAAATGCGTTTCTATTGTCAAGCAATATAATATACGGCCCTTTATGGTGACATTACACCACATAAATACCAGTTACAGACAAATATAATCAAATCCATCCATAAAATGATCTGTCACAAACATGAAACAGTGCACTATATGTTAGAAAAGAGAAGACACGCACACATACACACATTTGTAAAACAGGTTTAGATAAAAACTGTGATACAATAAGAGAAAAGACGGCGCAGGCAGCAGAGAGTGATGAATGTGAGGGCACATTCGTATTCGCACAGAGTTTGCGTTGTCATCAAAAGTCACGTCTGTCTGTCAGGAGTGTAGCGAGTGGAGCGGCAAACGTCGCATGAATCATTTTTTTTTGATTCCACTGAGGCCAAACACACACTCTCTCACTGAGACTTTCGGAGTCGGTAAACTGTTACTTCATCAGCTCCCACAATTCTTTTCTTCACTTTGAGAAAAGTCACCTGTGGAGATGTACAGTGCAGCTGTTGTTTTGCATTTTGTAAAGAAAAATCCCAATCTTCTCTCAGCAGATTCCCTCTGACATTTTTAATGAAGCCATAGAAATTCATTAATAGTCATTACAAATATGCCCTAGTTACAAATCACCATAACCTGGTTCCATTTTAGAGCCAGTTCCAGTGAGACCTTTTGATCTCTGTCAGCCTTTTCAAACCATCATAATTCATGATCTCTCAAACTGGAAAGACGAGACATTTTTCCAGAAGTTTCCTGGAATTCCTGAACATTGTAGAGGTGGCTCAGATATTTTCCTAGAAAGCAGTCTCTGGGGCTGGTAGAGAAATTTCTGTGTGAATATAAATATGATTCCTCTTTGAGAGCCTGTGATCACCTGATTTTCATGTTCCTGTAGCTTTTCGGGCTATATAGCTTTCATCTCTCGCAAAAACTGCCTGATCCGTTTTAATTTATCTCCGTACCCTTTCTGTGCAGAAGGCAAACACCGTTTGATGAATGTGTGTATAAACCTATGCTTTAAAGGCAGCTCGGCTTCGTCCTTCAACATTTCCCCCCCCCCGTTCTGAATGTCAAGTGTCTGTGATGATGGAAACATTTATGCACGGTGTCCTTTTTCTGAGTTTTTGTCAACTTTAAAGACTGGTGTGTGCCTGCAGGGTGGTCATAAACGTGACACAAGGTCGCCGGGTGCGCCGGTGCCAATCCCAGCTGAACAGGTCGCCAGTCCATCACAGTGACACCTCCATAATAATGATGAATATGTGGGTGGTCATTTTGTGCCACTGTGCTCTGTGCCCCAAATAGTCGTGGTCATGTGACCCTGTGTCTTCAAAACCTAGTGTGGATGTTTTCCTCCGCTGGCTGCCAGGCCATAACATTTCTATTTACCAGAGATTGGACGAGTTTGACCTCACTATCTCCTGTGAGACACACTTAGGTGGTTCCTGATGAGGGGCAGGTGCGGGTCAGCCGCTATCAGAGATTGGACTTTTGTTCCGATACCGACTGTGAGTGTTTGTTAAGGTTCTCGGTTGGACTCAATGGGATGAAACGAAGAAATAGAAGAAGTAAAGGGACACAAGGAGTGGTCTTGTTGTTACTGAGTTATAGACAGGGGCATTTTGTGAGTCTTCCATTGTCCATTCGTTCTCTACTTCTTATCCTTGTGGGATGTCCATGAGTCTGCTTGGACCCTATGCAAATCAGATCAAATCAAATTTTATTTATATAGCCCACAATTACAAAACACAGTTTGTCTCACAGGGTTGGTAACATACTCTGTCCTTAGACCCTCGACCAGCGTAAGGAAAAACTACCAGGACGAAAACCTGTGTAACAGGTAAAAAGAAAGAGGTAGAAACCTTACGGAGAACCACAGGATGGACAGACGTGTAGTAGATGTTACCCAAAACATACACTACACAATTACAAATAAATAAAGAGCAAAGAGTGTTTAAATGCCAGTATCCATCTGGATCACTGGGTTTGTCGCAGGCTGTTGTGGTCAGAGACTTGGGGATGACAGAGTCCTTGTTTCCATCCTGGCCTCATCCCGTTCGCCGGTGGCAGCAGAAACTAGTAGTAGCCTCGATCCTGCCAAGTGCTTTACCCTCCACCGGACGGTCGTGGAGGGTACTGGGCCTATCTCAGCTGACATAGGGCGACAGACGCAAGGCCATGGTGATGGTGATGTATGATAGTAATAATAGTAGTAGCCTCAAAACTGGATCTGGATCCTGCAACCTGCAATATGAGGACACAGAGAGAGAGATGAAAGGAAGGAAAGACACAACTAGGGAGACAATGATACATGCAAGCATTTTATGACTATTTCCACTCCTAATTTAGTTGAAGAAGATGATAATAAAGAAGACAATCACCATGGATGCTTGTTTTGACGATGGGTTGACATTTGCTCAGTTTCTTGGTTTCTCTCTTGCTCCAGTTCCGTTGTCTCTTCTCTTTTTTTCCCCCTCATGTTCCAAAATAGTAATTAGTACAGAAGCTCTCTGGCACCAGAACACAAACCCATGGCCTCTGTGGCTTCAGAGGCAGCTTCCACCCCCAACACCCGCACACTGCTCTTCTTCAAAACAGTTTGTATTTATCAGCACAACTATTAGTTTTTATTTATAGGGCCTCTCTGTGCGGGGGGCGGCTTGCAAGTGATTAATTGATGTCTGAGGCTGTGCCACAGAAATTATATGGTATCGGAGTTTGCGCTGCATTCGTCATGAGGACACCCATAGACCCTTAACCCTCAAGAAGCCACTTTCCCAAAATGTCCTCACTCTTTCAAAGATATCCATACACACAGAGAGACTTTATGATAGAGGAATGTTAATAAGTGCTGCCAGCTCTGGAGCTGAGCTCTGTACCATAAGGACCTGCCATGGGAGTGGCACTAATCCAGCTGACTGACACACATTATTGTGAATTGAGTACAAGAAGTTTCTGATTGAAACTTCACTGAATCTCATTTCTAGTCGGACTAAAACCCCAACATTATGAGATTTGGATTCAAGCTATACTGCAGGTATACCATTAGTTGGACCAGAGTCGGTCGGACTCGAGCTGGCCACAGTTCTCAATCCCCCGGCTAATACCCAGAAATAATAGAAGGCATGTGACAAGGTGAATGGTAGGAAGACTTGAAATGGCGCTTGACATGCTAACAACTAGCCATATGGTTGTAACAGTGTCGTTTAGTGCATCGACGGTCGTAATTAACTACTACACTTTTAACAGACGTATTTACTGTGATCACTCGTGGGCCCCCAATAGTGTGTGGTGAAAAATCGAAATATCTTTAGATATAAGTTTTAAAAACCAAATTCATTAAACTGGTTTACTTTAGTATCACTACACTCACTTTCACTTTGAATACAAAAGTGCAAAAATTGCGGCGCCCCAGACACAAAATGGGTATACTATACTACTTAGGGCCCCATAAAGGCTTGGCCTGGTGCTACATATGAATGCATCTTGTGGGCTTACGTGTACCTACATTTACCTCATATGGAAGATTTTATGCAGAATAACATTACTTGATTTTACTGGTGTTAGAAATGTGCAACAAACTTAAAAGTTAATCTTCTTGCGACTCCCTTTTGGGGTCACTGCAGCCGATCATCTGCCTCCGTCTCACCCTGTCCCTCATGTCCTTTTCTGTTACCCCAACTGTCTCCACGTCCACAACACCGATGAACTTTCTCTGCGGTCTTCCTCTTTACCTCTTTAACACAAAAGTTCGCAAACAAACAAAACATCTGTACACACAACCATGTGTTTTCTGATTAGACCACTTTCCAGGATGTGGGTGCACACAGATTGATTTTTATTGACTGCTCCACTCTCCTGTTTTGTTGCACACATTTCTGCAGGATGACTCATTGACCAGTCATCACTCTTATTCGTGCCTGGAATTTTGCAACATCATTAATTCCCTCTGTGTCGTCACCCGTTTTCACCCTGACCAGATCTGATCGGTCATTAAAAAAACATCTGTGTGGATGTAAAGAGACTCTAATTTCCCCTGTTTTTTTTCTTTTGACCACTTTTAAATAATGTTCTTCATTTGTCTATTTCCTGGTTTTTCTGTCACAGACTTCAGGGCCTGGTAGGGTAGCAGGTTTTCTATTACCAGGAGACTCACACACTAAATCTCACATTGAGTCTTTGTGTGTCTTGTCAGCTTGGTATCCACACATAATGTGATGGTGCCATTGTCATCTATCTCAGTGTAAAGATCTGCAGGAGAGGAACTCTTTATTATGGATCCCAACATTTTGGCCATTTTCAAATGAGACACAACATGTATATTAATGTCATGAATAGGCAGAGCCAGTGTCTGCTAGTCATCGGCTGTCACACCAAATCCTCTATATCAGATACATAAGATCATCCTCCAGTCGTTAGAGGTTAATTCAGTAACAACGATAAAAACCTTCATAAAATCAGTCTGTCTATAGTCACATGTCATACAACTTATATATGCAGTACCTTTTCATAAAGTTTTACACACTTTATAATAAAACAATAATAAAAAAATAATAAATACAATGAGTAAAAAAAAACCAACCCAATATGTCAATGAATGTGTATAATAAATTGGGTCAAGACCTTTAAAATTAGCCTACATTTTTGAACCAGGTTAAATTGTGGCTGCAGAGTTTAGAGGTGCTGGATTAGACTTAAATCTTACTCATTAACTCCAAACCTTTAACTAATCTAAGTGTTCATAAAGAACACAGTGGCAAACTGAGGAATCCTCATCTTTAATCAAATGAAATCAGTGGGAAACAGAGTCCATGCTAATGCTAATGCAATCAGCATATGTTTAGGTTGATCATCAGAGGCTGCTGCTGCTGCTGTTCTCTGGAAAAAGTGCTGAGCTCTAATCATAAATTCATGATGTAATGGTTTACACAGAGCTTGGGAATACGCTGCAACATTTGTGCAAGGCACATTTTTAGAAAACTGCAAAAAAAAAAAAAAAAATGGAATATGCAAAATGGCTGAACAAGGCTCGGTCCTTTGAGATTCCACAATGAATTCTAATCTTCTGGTTTCTATTTAATGATGTCAAGATATTTTGTAAGATAATTAGGCAGCAGAATGATTTTCCCCAACTAAAAACACTATAAAAGTTTCACCTGGTGCCGCACAGGAGCTCAACATTTGAGCATGAGAAAAAAATACAATATGCAGATTTTTAGATACTCAACAATCTCTTATTCACACTTACTCAACTCTGGACACGTAAAGTTTTGCTTTCCGTAATATTTCCACTTTTATAAACTGCCTATTAAACGGCATCTTTCAGTTGAAGTGATTAGGGACAATATCTGAATCCTTGTTTTGAGCTAAAAACAGAATTTCTGAGTCTATTTGATGCTAATGAGGCTTCAGCGGTCAAACAAATCAAGTGGGTGTCTTCCTAATGTAGTTTGTTTTTTCGAGAAATCCTTGTTTGTGTTTCTTTTGGACAAGTTTAGCACGCTGTGTTTTAAATTTGTAACCACTGCACTGCACCACTATATAATGTAATGCTATATAATACCACAGCTGAACAAAATACTGAATTAACACACACAGAGCATTCATAGTGAGGCCCCCCATAGACATAATGCATTTCCTATAGCCTTTTACCCTAACCTTAACCATCACAACCATCCAATCACAAATGACTAACCGTGACCCTAAAATCAGGTTTTAACCCTCAGAAAGCCCTTTAAAGATGTAAGGACCAGCCAAAATACAACCATTTTCCCAACTTTTCCCACGTTCCCCCACTCTGTATGGTTTATACCAGGAGCCTAGAACTCAAATGACCTTTGGTGCCACATGAGCTTCAGGTTTAGTACAACTGTGTTTTTTGCGACAATTGTGACAATATTTGATACAATTTTGAAATAAAGATGCTTGTTTTTATGCAATTCTCCCCCCAAATTTTTTTTTTTTTTCAAACATTTATCATGCAAAATTACACATTTAATCAGTTCAAGCGCCACATGTGGCCCACGTGCCACAGGTTTGAGACCTCTGGTTTATACAATTTTTGGACCTCACAAAGATACAGAGAATTGGGTCACATCCTATGGATCACTCAGTTGTTTCATAAGTGTAGACTAATGATGACTAAAGTCATTTATTCGCCTCATGTTTTCTGGTCCTCATAAATATAGCTAAGCATCAGAGTTAATTGAAGCAGTTTTATTAACTTGTGACCCAAACCCTCACGTGAGTGCATTAATTATGACGTCAGTGTTGTGACCTTGACTGAACGTGTAAATTAAATGATTTACTGGCACCTTCATCCTCACATTGGCTCTGATTTATGACATTTTAAAATTCCTTGTGCTGCTGCTGCTACTGAGAAGAGCCTCCTCGTCCACTGCAGTGTCTAATAACTGTTTTTCTGGAGAGTTATTCCTACTCGTGGATTGTTGTCAAACCTTGCAGCATGTTATCTATTGTGTGCTGTGTTTTCTGTGTTGTTCTGCTGCGGGGAGGGAGCATCCCCACGAGTGCAGCCACACCACCATGTCAGACGGTATTGCCTCTCATCCCTCTTATATGTTTCCGACAGGCTCACTATAGGCGACTATAAAACCATGTATGGACATTATTAATATTGCATGTCACACGCACGCGAGACACCAAGACCCATCGATTTTGAAATACAGTGTTAATAATAAAATTCCATGCACGTGATGTGCAGTAGAATACAGTATGAGTTTCTCAGTCCTGGTCCTGGGGACCCACTGCACTGCATGTTTTAGATGTTTCCCTGCTCCAACACACCTGATTCAAAGGGCCAGCTCATCAATAAAGTTCTGCAAAACCCTGGACATGGATTTCCAGGAAAAGCATCACAAACCCTAAACCCAAAAGAGACATCAGGGCCCCTAACCACCTAAACCAATTCACCTACAGCAAAATAATACAGTCATGTGATCTCACTCATTAAAATACGTCAATCCTTTAGTGTTATTGGAGGATTTAAAAATACTTTTGTTTCTTTTGTTACATCCATCCATCCTTCTTCTACTGCTTTATCGTCCACATGAGGGTCAGAGGGGGTGCTTTGCCAATCCCAGCTAACATTGGGCAAACCTTGGACAGTTCATCACAGATGGACAAACAACCATTCACTCTCACCTATGGTCAATTTAGAGTGTCCAAATTACCAAAACTGTATTGTTTTTGGACTATGGGAGGAAACTGGAGAACCCCCCGAGAAATCCCTTGATTGGACTGGGTCGCGAACCTGGGTCAAACTATCTTTTTCTTTGTTGTTTTGGAAAAAGCGCTCTGTAAACACGGCATAGTTTCAGGAAATGTCTTCATTCACAAGAAATGACCGTACTTCATCATAATGTGAACAGACCAAACAATCAACCAAACACATAGATAGAGACAATGAATTAGAGATAGACCGATATGTTTTTTCAGGGCTGATACTGATACCAATTATTAGTGGTGAAGGAGGCCGATAACCAATATTTGGAGCCGATATTCAATTGCAGTAAAAGTGAAAACATTGGCAGCAAAATTTTGAATAATACAAACACCAAGCTACACCTTTACACCTTTAAGCATATGTTTATTAAACAGCTTTTCAGATTTTTTTTTTTATCGTAGACAACAGACGTATTTGCTCCCAGGCTCAGCAGCATGTCTTATAAAGTTAAATGAAAACTAAAACAAATAAATAGCTCCGTAAAGTTTTCTACAGTAAATAAAGTTTTCTAAAATTTCAATATTACTGAAGTGTTATTTTTATCTTTCACTTATCTTAGTTTTAAGTTCAAACACAAACAAGCATGGTCAGCGGCATCTTTTAAAAAGTTAACTGAAATTTTAAATAAATTGATCCATTGTTGGCGGTCAGGATTGGTCATTGGGACTATGACAGCATTTCCCCAACGTAGTGTATTTTGATTATCGACAAAAATGCAAGGGTAGCTTTCAAAGATTTGTGTGGACTAAATGCCAATTTCATGCATCTTCTTGCCAAAGGCCCAACATTTCACTAACATTCAATCAAGCTTTATAGCTAAGCCAACCCCTGGATCTTCCCCCAGAATTTAGTCCATCCTTGTCCCAAACCCCATCTCTTCACATAAATCTGTTTGGTTTTTAATAATCCTGCAAACAAACAAACAGCACAGCTGAAAACAAAACCATGTTGGCAGAGGTAATAACCAAATGCTTATGGACAGGATCAGTCTGTACAGGCAGCAGACGAACATCCAAAAATCAGTTTTAGTCCTCAGTACACATAAAATAATGATAGCATAGTAAGTAATTGTGTTCTTTAATTTAGGGTATCAGCGTATACAAAGTGTGATATTACTAATATTAACCTAAATAATGATTTAATTTGTAGCATATGTATTTCTGTTGCACCCTTTTCACATTCTGGCTGAGCTCTCACTAATCACCTGCTCATTTACTGTAGCTTTAGAAAAAAAAACGTTTTTCTACAACTTCCAGACTTTCACACACACTTAACGCTGTGCCGAAGTGTGAGAAGAGCTGACTGTTGTACTTTCATCTGCTCTCTCTTTTCATTTACAGTGTTGTAATGTAACGAATTACAAAGTAAAAGTACTTTGTTACTGGATTCTCATATATCTGTACTTTACGTCATTATATCTTACTTCAACTTTTGCATTTACTTCACTACATTTCCTCAATAAAAATGTGTACTTTTACTCCGATACATTTCCCTTAACCATCTCGGTTAATGCTACAAAATAAAAGTTTAGTTGGTGACGTTGGTGGTAATGCCTGTTTGTTGTCCTTAGTTGTCATTAGCGGCACCGGCTGTTAGCCGCCCAGCTGTTAGCCGCTCAGCTGTTAGCCGCCCAGGTGTTAGCCGCTCAGCTGTTAGCCGCCCAGGTGTTAGCCGCTCAGCTGTTAGCCGCCCAGCTGTTAGCCGCTCAGCTGTTAGCCTCAGATTTTGGCTCCAAGTGGACTTAAAACACACTAGCGGCTAGTTGTTTACCGTGTCCGACACCATGACTCTGGTCTCCTGTCTCCGGGTTTCTGTTGTCCACTCCGGACGCTGGGTTCCAGCTATTAGTTGTTTCAGCTCTCAGCTATCATACTTTTACTTTTACTTCTAATACTTAAGTACGTGTCAGATACTTTAAGACTTTTACTCAAGTAATATTCTAAAAGGTGACTTTAAAGGTGCATTATGTAATAAATCTAAAGCAACTGGCCAAAAAATCCTCCTAATATGTCACAGGGACTCAGGAATAATGTTCATATAACAAACTGAACTCACCAACAACAACAGTACAGACAAAATATTTGCATTGAAAAAAATATTTTGCAGACTGCAAATCATGTTTATGTTTTGAAATCATGCTTTGACATGTGGCGCCACCTACTGCCGTCTACCCATCATTGTAGTCAGTAGAGTCTAAGTTGCCGAGCAACCAAGAGTTGCCAGTTACGTCAGAAAACGAAACCTAAAAGACCTCAGTACTTTGAATTTGAGTGTAGTAACCGTTTTTTGGCCACATTCTTACATATGGCTTAACCTAACCCTTAACCTAACCCTTCTACCAAAGTCAGTTTCTCTTAAGATACTCAAGTATCACTTTCAAGTACTTTATGCAAGACTGTTCATTTATTACTTGTTACACATGTGTGGCACATTCCATGGAAATAAACCTACAGTTCTCCCTGAAAATGTATGAACTCAAGCCCCTTGTTCCCCCCAAATGACAGCCAGGTTTTCCCTTCACCTTCTACCTTCACATTTGATTTTTCGGTGTAGTCGGGACTGCGCGTCTTACCGGCCGACTTCTGAGTGACTGCAGGCCAGCTGCCACGAAGCAACTGTGGCTCAGGAGGTAGAGCAGGTTGTTCATTAATCACGGGGTTGGCAGTTCGAACCTCCTCCTGTCCGCCAGTCAAAGAGTCTCTAAGCAGGGGAGTGAACCCCCCAAATTGCTCCAGATGGGCATGATGTGATGTTGTATGGTAGCTCGATCACTGCCTGCTTGTGTGTGAGTGGCTCAATAAGGTAAAATATTGTCGGGAGAAAAATGCCACACAAGTAAGATCGAGGCAGTAAAGGTTATATTTTTGTCACTTCAGTACATATACACCATATCTCATCACCTCTTATTTATATTTGACTCTTGATTCTTCTTCTTCATATTTTGTATTTCAGCGTTTATATTTTACATTTATTCTGATACTTTACTTTCATTCTAGTACTTTTACCTTTATTTGTACTTTTCTTTACTCCAGGAGTGTCAAACTCATTATATTTCAGGGGCCACAAAGAGCACAGTTTGACCTCAAGTGGGTTAGACCAGTAAAATAATCGCATAATAACCGATAAACAATGAGAACTCCAATTTTTTTTCCCTTTGTTTTGCATTTAATGAAGTGTCTTCATAATGCATTTAGTCACAGGTATCTGAAACTGCAAAATATAGTATTTGACATAAAATTTTCACAAATTCAATCTGCGGGGCCAGAATGGACCCTCTTTTGGGCCGGTTCTGGTCCACGGGCCGTATGTTTGACACCCCTGCTTTATACTGATTTCTATATTCTGATATAGATACTAGAGAAATGAAATGAAATGTGTTATGTGTAAAATACAGAGGAGCATATCGTCCCACTGATCCAACAGATTTGGTCAGAATTAGATAAGGGAAACTAAAGGAGCTTAAAGAAGTAGAAAATTGAAACTGGAGATAAAGAGCATGAAGGGAGAGAGCAGATTTAAAGGGGAATCGGTTTGAATGGGAGAGACGCTCTGACACATTGCGTAAGAAACAAAGAGGATGAAAGCTACACGGACACAGATTGAAACGGAGAGGAGATGTGAGGAAGGCGACGATGACGTCCGATGTGACTGACACACATGCTGGCAGTGTTGCTTGGTCACAGGCAGAGACAGAGGCAGAGGCAGTGCACTCATAATTCAGTCTGATGTAGTGCTCAGGGATAATAAGCAGTCTAATTTTCAGTGAGGTGTGAGCAGACTGCATAAGTAGGGCAAGTGTTTGCATCACATCTCAGCCTCGGTGCTGTTGCTTTCAGCGCCGTTCAGTTCATTTCACTTTTTAATGGAAACGGTTCACCTGTTAGTTAGCTCAGTTGAGTCCAAATCGCTTAAATTTGCTTCAGTTGAGTTGAGTTTAGCCCACGTCAAATGGTTTTGATTGATTGATTGAAATTCTTTATTGACACATACACAAAGGTACATTTCCATTGTGGTCCCTTTGTAGTGTAAGCATGTTGATAGGTGTAATGTGTGTGTGTGTGTGTTAAAATATGACATTACAATCGCACATTCAAAATTCATATCGCGTCAAATGGTGTGGTTCATGATTATGGACACATAATTCATTTGCCTTTATAATGTAAAGAGACTGCAAACAAAAAAACACCAATCTATGGAGTAGCAGAATTCAAAGGGTTTCATTAAAGACAGCCTTTCAATGATTCAGGGTGTTATGAGAATTTCATTCGTCATCGGCTATAAATGGAAAAGGCTGTTTTTGTCCACCTTTTGTGAGGTCGAGGACACAGAAATGACGCAGAAAGAGATAAGTGCAGAAACTCACCTGCTCCTGTAGCTCTCATTGCAACATATGTGTTTCCTGTGAATCTGGAAAGATTCTTGGCACACACAGTGAGAGGGAATCATCATGTAGGGTATACAGATAAGATTTATTATGTATTATTTTTATTTTCTTATAATATAAGAAAATAAAATATTTATATTTATATTTTTTTTATATATATATAAAACATATATATATGTATTTGTGTATGTGTATAAATATATGTATGTATTTATATATATATATATATATACACAGTATATATATATATATATACACAGTATATATGTGTATATATATATATATGTGTATATGTGTATATGTATATATGCATATGTCTGTATATGTATCAGGATCTGGATTTAAAAGATTTATTTGCCCTTATTTAATAATTTTGTATTCTGGTTATTATCTGTTTTATTTTGACAACCTGAGCCTCTCCTCCTGTCTCATTTAATTTCAGGTCTCTTCACCACTCTCTGGCCTTTGCTTTCCCACCTGTGTGATTACTTGTCATACCCTAATAATAATACTAATTACTACCTTTGTTTCCTAAAGCCGCATTACACCTTTTTTTTACCCTGAGTTAGGTCCAATATTGCATCTATTAACAGCTGTCGAGTCAAGTCAACTTTATCTCTCAAGCACTTTTTAAAATAACCAAGGTTGATCAAAGTCCTTTACAGAGCATAAAAGGTATAAAACATGAAGTCAATAGAAACATAATAATATAGTAAAATGGTAGAAATGGAAGTTTCTTATCCTGAAGTGAAGGCCAAGGAGAAAAGGTCTTGTTCAATATTGGGGGCAGATTTAATTTCCATGGGTACATGGTTCCAAAATTTGGTGAGGAAGAAGTTCAGAGAGCTGAACCATTAAGATCTTTAAAAGCCAACTATAGCATTTTAAAATCAATCCTAAAACAAATAGGAAGCCAGTGGAGGGTGTGATGTTTTGTTTTTTTCCCTGTCATAAGGAAAAAGGAAAAGCTGATTCTGGATCAGCTGGAGTCACTGGACAGATGACTGGTCTACGCCAACACACTGAGAAATACAGTGATCCAGCCGAGATGTTTAGAAAGCGTGGATCAGTGTTGTACTGCCTGTAGGCCAACACTTCCACTGAGTCATTCATTTATCCAGAAGAAACCTGCTGACTCCTTCATGCATTAAACCTTTCGTTGGCGTGGCCCGACCATCAGCTCGTGCCACAGTAATTGCCGCTTGTTCTAGGCTGGGACAGAGCAATAAACGTGTCAGCGCACATTAACCACGTGGGAGAGATGAACAGGAAGGAACACTTCTAGCTTCCCGCCCTCTCATCTTAACGGCATCTATCTCCTGCATCGCACGTCCCCAGACAGACAACTCATTTCATCTCGCCATTAATTCTGAACAGGAAGGGTGACATTGTGTCCATCCTGACAGCTTTATGTAAAACAGGATCCTTTGTGTCTTCGCTCATTATACAAACATCTATCCAACTTGCCCCCGATTGTCATTAGGTGATAATTTGATGCTGAAATCTTGTCAGAGGTGCAGCTAAGGTGTACATTTGTTGGGTAATTTCCATAAAACGGGGGGGAAATAAACGGCAGTCAGAAGTCACGACAGCGAGATTGTTCAACAGAACAGCTGGTAGATATTTATTTACCTGATATTTTATTTACCTGTGTGCCAGCTGTGTTCTCTGAGGAGCACAGCTCAAGGGGCTCTGTAGGTGTAGCTCCTAAGAAACGTGTGGGATACCTTTTGATGTGTGTTTTTTATTCAAGGGACTTGATGGTTACACTCCTGTTGTTTCCAAGACACCAAAACTTGTGCACTGAGATGATGAGATGACTCGACTCATTCACCTAAGGTAAAACACTGCAAATCTCTCTGAGCAGCTTAGATTAGGCAACACATATTCACCATTAACTAGGTGCTTACTAACATAAGCAGCATACTAGCCCTTTATTAGTCATTATTATGCATGCATTCAGACCTTATTCTACCTCTATTACTACATTAATTAAGATTTTTCCTACATAATGTGTTAATACATGCTGAATTTTTCCTGATAAAGTTCTAGTATGCTGCTTTATATGCATGTTTGTAAGCACCTCGTCAGATAGTGACATAAAGGTGACGTGAAGTCTAGGGTGCACAGAAGAGTTGTGTCACAACAAATGTGTATGACGATTTATTGGCAGGAACTGAATATAATACTCATAGGTGTGTTTTTGTGCACAGTTTTCCATAGCTTTACAATAAGACTTTTACATGCAGTTTAATTCCTTTGTTTGTCGTGCAAACAATGACTCCTGTGACCTAGTTTTACTAACTAAATGAATCCAACTTTCCCGTCATATATAAAATGTATCCACTGGACACGTAAATCCTCTGAGGCTGGAAGTTTGTGTAGAACTCTGTGCTGCACGGTGGAGCCAAGAATAGAACACTTTTTGGACTTCCGCTCTTCCGGATACTTTTGCCCTCGACTGCACTCTTGCGTTTTAAACATCTGGTGGATGACTCAACATTTATATTGACCATCATAGCCTTTCTGTATGTTAAGGTCTCTGTTTGTTCCAATCTGAAATCTCACGATTCGAACCACAGTGCGTTTTCTCGGGTCATCTGCTTCGTTTTTGGCAGGTTTGTAAAAGCTTGTCCGAACTCTGACGAAGACCAAACAAGCAAACTCTGGTCCGCCTGAAAACGTCTCAGTTTCGCTTGCATGTGAACCCTGGTGTTGTTCACTTACAGTGGGAAATGCATCTTAATGGACTATCCAGCTGTTTTGTCTGTTTGACATTGTCCAGGCAGTTTGTTCCGCTTACAAAAGTGCAGTGTGAACGTGAACCACTTTTTCTTTGGCATTCCACACCCAATCAAAGCAAGTCCCCTGGACATTAATGTGCCCTAAGTGTGCAATAGATGCTACATCTGATTGGCCCCTGACTGTCTTTTAAAGCTCCTGCCCCGTTTTATATATGTCTCCCTCTGCCTTCAATTAACAAAGCATCAGCACAGTCTGCACGGCCTCAGAGAACTCATTAGGGAGCACCTCATCATCCAGCCGACTTGTACCAAAGGGACAGGCCAAGAGGGAAGAATCAATTTGGAGGCTTGCAGGAGCTGGTGGAATTATCAGCCTGTGTATGAAGGTCTGGTTATCAATAAACTCTGTCGTGGGCTGAACAAGGTGACTGAGCAATTTGGGGGGGTCGGCACTTTAGAAGGTGGGAAGACTGTGTCTAAAGTGGAGGTGGAGAGTGACTGCACATCAGTATGGGGCGGCCATCTTTCAAAAGCTGAAATTGAGCTTACGGTGCAGGTGATCGTAAGGTGATGGTGCAGCACAAATGCACAACAACGTCGTTAGCTGTGGTGTTTCCCCCCCCTACATGAATTGCTCCTTCCATTTTGTTTCATGATAATGAATCGGTTTTGTGCTCGCTGCAGAGAAACTGAAGACCAGGACCAGCTTCAATCAGTCAGGCATTTTTATTAAAGGTGCATTATGTAATAAATCTAAATCAACTGGTCTTAAAATCCTCCTAATATGTCACAGAGACTCAGGAATAATGTTCATATAACAAACTGAACTCACCAACAACAACAGTACAGACAAAATATTTGCATTAAAAAAATATTTTGCAGACTGCAAATCATGTTTATGTTTTGAAGTCATGTTTTGGCATGTGGCGCCACCTACCGCCATCTACCCATCGTCAGCTGCTGAGCAACCACGGGTTGCCAGTTCCGTCAGAAAACGAAACCTGAAAGACCTCGGTATTTTGAATTTGAATGTAGTAACCGTTTTTGGCCACATTCTTACATATGGCACCTTTAAAGGCTGATATTTTGGCACCTATCCATTCTTTTTTCCTTTATGGATTGATTCATAATTCGAGGTTACAAATATTTGGTTATCTTCAGTGTAACAGTTTGGACTGAATATAATCTCGTCACCGCAGATGCGTTTGTGATATACTGCTCTCATTCCGCCAATAAAACTCATTATTAGCAGAAGGAGAGTTGTATAGCATGAGTATACTCAAGGATTATGATTCTTGGAAAGATTTTTAATGGGATGTTTTAACATCAACTGGGGGCACGGCTAGAAAGAATATGAAGTGTGTCTCCGTGAAAAAGAACAACTAAAAATCTCTTCATTTTTAGTAATGAAACTGTTGTACGTCTGCTGCATATTATAACTCATTATTGTAACTAAGAAGCCATAAACATTCTGCACCACTCAGATTTTTTGTGAATTGGAAAAACCTCAAAACTGCAAACAGTCTGACCTAATTGAATTATTCAGTGTAACATGATGAACACAGATACACCATGTTGAGGATATTTAAAGCACTGAGAAAAGACCAACGTTAACTCGTAACCTTGTATTATTATTATTATTGGCCAATTACTGTATGAGGCAATGCAAAAAGGGATCTGGAAACAGATTAAAACCTGCACAGGAAAAGGAAAGCACTTAGACCTGGCTGACCAAAGCCCATGGAGATTACCCAAGGCCTTCTTTTACATTATTGATTCTGTTGCTGCTCAAGCTCTCCACCACAAGTCTCTGGAAGACATTTCACAATTGATTTAGATCACTGAATATCTTTCACATTATCTCTGTGTGTTGTAGTTGTAGTTTTGAGTAGATTTAAATATCTTTACCTCAACAACACCTGTGCTTTTTGACACAGGTGTTGTTGTTGTTGTTTATTTTCCGAAGACTACAAATAAGTTTCTGGTTAGCTCGCTGATATATATATTTTTTGAAATGTTATTGTTATGCACCGTCCATTTCGAATCAATAGAATGAATTAATGACTAAGAACTATTATTGCTGTTGAACAATAGCATAATATTTAAAGGTGCATTCTGTAATAAATTTAAAGCAACTGGCCATAAAATCCTCCTAATATGTCACAGAGACTCAGGAATAATGTTCATATAACAAACTGAACTCACCAACAACAACAGTACAGCCAAAATAGTTGCATTAAAAAAAATATTTTGCAGACTGCAAATCATGTTTATGTTTTGAAATCATGTTTTGGCATGTGGCGCCACCTACCACTGTCTACCAATCATTGCAGTCAGTAGAGTCTCAGCTGCCGAGCAACCACGGGTTGCCAGTTACGTCAGAAAACGAAACCTAAAAGACCTCAGTATTTTGAATTTGAGTTTTTGACCACATTCTTACATATGGCACCTTTAATAAACTATACCTGTGTAGATTAACATGGTGCTACTTTACTAAGACATTTTTTCCATTTGTATAATGTAGTTTAGATACAGTGTTAGAAAAATGGAGTACACATGTTTCTAAACCACTGAAGGTAACATACTTAACTAAATTACTGTGACAAGGTGAAAAGTTACACATCATCCAAGGAAGCTTCAGTGATATTGTTTTTTTTTTATTATTTTTTTTTTAACTCAACCTGAAGGTACAGACAATCAATACTCAGGGAAATGTATTCATAAATAATGCAAAACCTATTACTGTCCACTGACATTATAAGTGTCATTACTGTTATTTATTGCTGTTTGTTCAGGAAACATTGACCGAGCGATGAGCTTTATTCTGTTTTACAGCAAGCCAGAAGAATATGAAATAAATGACAATAACCACGTTGCCGATGATGATTATAATAAGATGATAAAAAAAAAAAACAAGTCAAAACAAATAACAGAAGTGGAATACAGAACTGACGACAATAAAATCAAACCAAACCAAAACAAACATAACAATCTGCCAAGAAAGACGTACAACTGTAGATGAACAAGTCTGTACAGTGTAATAAACCATATACAAACAAATCATGTTTGTATATGAAACAAATTACTCAAAGACGATTACAATCCCAACCCTGTCTGACTTTAATGGGTCTTTTAATTTGTTGTGTTTCTTTTGTGTGGAACAAGAGGGCGACAATGTATAATAAACAGAAAGTAAATTACTTTCTAAAGTCATTCCCACTTATAAAATGTAAACCTGTAATAAAGTAAATGAAAGTCTTTACAGGAAACTCATTAACCCTTAGAACACAGAGCAATTTGGCCGCTTTTTTTCCATTAATATGCTAAAATATACAGTATATACGGAGACTATAAGAATGTGCAATACAGTTTCCTTTTTTCCAGCACAACCTATAGGTAATCTGATGAAAATATTTTTTTTTTCACCAACTATATTAACACACTGGAGCAAAAAGTACTCAAAATGTTTGACATTTGATTTTGAAATGATTTGAAATGATTGAATTTGTGAAATTTGCTATTTACTAGAATTTGCAGTAAATAGCATTATAATGCTAATTACTGCTATTTGCTAATTACCAGAATTGGGTAGTATTTTTGAAAAAAAATTGTGCTTCCCAACCTCAGTTTACCCTGAGTCGAGAAATATCTTCATTCTTCTTTTTGTTATGTGCCCACCAGTGACACTTGGACCGAGACTCGGTCCGAGGCTTTAAACTGCAACACTAATTCCCGCACTTTTTAGACCCAAAGATGGCGGTTAGCAAAGACGCTGTTTACATTCTGGGAATGAGGTCCCATCCCCCCTCACGGGTGGGTCTAGATATTTCTCAACTCAGAGGAAACTGTTACTATTCTAGTGATAGCTAAAGCTAGCTAAAGCTAAATGCAAATCTGTGAAGTATTCCTTTAAAGGTGCATATTATGTAATAAATCTAAAGCAACTGGCCATAAAATCCTCCTAATATGTCACAGAGACTCAGGAATAATGTTCATATAACAAACTGAACTCACCAACAACAACAGGACACACAAAATATTTGCATTAAAAAAAATATTTTGCAGACTGCAAATCATGTTTATGTCTTAAAATCATGTTTTGGCATGTGGCGCCACCTACCGTTGTCTACCAATCACAGCAGTCAGTAGAGTCTCAGCTGCCGAGCAACCACGGGTTGCCAGTTGCCAGAAAACGAAACCTAAAAGACCTTGGTAATTTGAGTTTGAATGTAGTAACCGTTTTTGGACACATTCTTACATATGGCACCTTTAAGCATTCCATTGTGGATTTCATAGACTGCATCCACACTGTCACCACTAAAAAAAACCTTTGTACACGTTGTGTAGCATGCAGGTAAAAACAAACACAAACACTGAGAATCTAAATCCCAGGTTCTAGCCAGGTGCCTGTAATTGGTAAACAATGACTTTAAAAAAATAATAATATATGCACTGATTCCTATATGTTAAAGCTCCACTATGACCTTAATCCCTTCAGCGTCTTCTGTCATTACTCTCAGTGAGCAGAGGAGACACTGTTGACTTCCTGCTTCCAGCCTGTGCACGCACTTTTCCCTGGAGGAACAAAGTGTGCGCACAATTCCCCAACGAGATCTTAATTACCACACTCGGTGGTAATGAAGCTGTGGCAGGCAACACATGGATCCATGAAGAACAGTTTCACTATTTAAGTGTGACTCGCACATTTTAACAAGAACCCCTGTCATTTAAATAGCATGTCAGGTCTTTTTTTTTTTTTAAACAGAGAAATCCCACAGCAGTTTGAAAGCATGTGTGTGTGTGTGTGAGATCTGATTCTCTCTTCCTTATGCTCGCTCATCATTTTTAAATGTCTGGTCTGCCGCTGAGGTGGAAGGCAGGGAACATGCATCATTTGAAGGCCACTGAGTCTCATTCACTCCCCACTTACAAAGCAAAAAGTCATGGGCTGGGCTTGTTAGAGGCTGGTGTATAGATGTCTTTTATACCTGCATTATAAAACAAGCTCTCCCACTCAGCCATCCATCCATCCCTGCTGCTGCTGCTGCTTCTCTTTTACTCTTCCTCCTAGGAATTCAACAGGGCAGGAAAGATGGATGTGAAAGACGGCTGCACAAGTGACTCGCATCCAGTTTTTACCGAGCAAATGGATGGATGCAGTGTTGCCTGTCGTCATTTAACATCAGGCGGCCTGTTGTGCTCCTTATCACATCTAATCAGTCACTCCTCACTGTACAGTATGGATTGAGAATTGTAAAACACACACAATTCTCATTAGGCTTTAACCATTAGTTGTTGAAACAAACCCAGAAAATGTAATTTTTTTTTGCCAGTAATCATGCCGTATTGACTGTTTGAGACACACACACACACACACACACACACACACACACACACCTCTCAGCACCGACAGCCTATTATTTGTCACTTCTGCAGGGCAGAAAGAACATTCACTGCTTTGTTGGGCCACAGCACACACGGCTAATTTCTTTTTCAGACCTCGTGGTTCAGTTCAATTATATTTTTTAGGAGGATGAACAAAAAAAAATCTATATTTTCAATTGGTGAGATGAAAAATATCTTTATTTTCAGTCGGGGAGATAAACAATAAAATTTAGTTTTTTTTTGTTTTTTTTTCTAATGCATTCCAACGCAGACGAAAATGACAAAAGTTTAATTCATGATAAGGGAGAGAGGGTGGAAGCGTACTTATTGGTTTGGATTTGATTTTCAATAATTCCAAGGTACAGCATATTCCATGGCCTATGGCTTTAGAGAACGCTTCGCAGTCTGAGAGAAAAACCAATAAAGCCAAGCTTTATGTTCTGTGAAATTAAATTCAACTTACAGCCTTATATTTTTTTTGTTCATTTGTTTTGCTGCCCTCTTTGCTATACTGCCTCTTGAAATGCATATATCTGATTGCACTTTTTTTTTTCTTTATCTGCTGTGCATTCGTTTTTCATGAGTTATTCAGTGGTCAGTGAAACTGAGGAAAAGAGAGACATTGGTAATGTTGTGTTCTGGTTGTAGTTTGTTGATTTATGGGAAAACAAAAGGCCCTTGTAGGAAAACCAGTTGTGTGAGACGTATGTCGTTGTTAGGTGTTGGAAGAAACATATCAGGTATTCGTCATGGTCTTCATCCTTCTATCCCTGTTTCTCCCTCAGCTAGTGTTGGTGCTGTGGCTCCAGGTGGCGCTGCTGTGAGTCTGACTCTTATTTTCCTTCATTTAAAAGCAGTTGCAGAGGATTTAATTCTACTTGTATATTTTTAGAACACTATTGAATATTTTAATCACATGTACATGCGTTAAAAAGTCGGATTTTAGTCAGACTAAGACGATAATTGTCTTGTTGTCATGTTAGTCTGACTAAAATTGAGCTAGTCTTAGTCGGACTAAATACCTGGATAATGTAATTCATAGTCCAATTACTCCTGCATGTATGCACTCAGTCGGACTGGAGTCAGACTGGAGTCGGACTGGAGTCAGACTTGGCGTTCTGCGCATGACCCAAAATTTCCACCCCGGTATGTTTTAGCTTGTATTTGTTTTTTAAACACTTTTGAATCGTTTAAATCACACAGTGTGTTTCAACAAGCAATGTTAAAAGTCTGATTTTAGTCAGACTAAGACGATCATTTTGTTTTCTGCTAATGTCATGTTAGTCTGACTAAAATTGAGATAATCTTAGTCGGGCTGATATCTGGATTATGTGATTCATAGTCCGATTACTCCTGCTTGTAAGCGCTTAGTCGGACTGGAGTCGGACTGCGCATGCCCCAAAATTTCTTCCCCGGTCTGACCCCAGAAGTAGAAGGAGACGATATATAGACTGCAGCAGTGTCTTTCTTTGGACAACACAACGACCACAAAAGCCAATGCTCCATTTAATTTATATCGGACTATGAATCACATAAGCCAGATAATCTTAGTCAGACTAAGATATCTGGATTATGTGATTCATAGTCCGATTACTCCTGCATCTATGCTCTTAGTCGGACTGGAGTCGGACTTGGCGTTCTGTGTATGCCCCAAAAATTCTTCTCCGGTCTTTGACACCGGAAGTAGAAAGACTTGTTAAAACCATACCTTGGTTCTAACAAGTGATTATTTGTGTTCCTGTTGCTTTTTTTTCTCTATCATTTGGAATGGTCTGGCCATTTTCTTCTGTCATCAATGAGGCAGTTTTATCCAGATAAACTCCTACTCACTCTGCATTTTCTCTTCTTTCTTGGACCACTCTCTGTCAAACTATATGGTTGTGCATGAAAATCCCCAGAGATCAGCAGGTACTGCCCATGCACCACTCCTGCCACCTATCACTGATTGGTGTGTGTGCAAAGAAGACACTTCTTTCTCATTCTGATGCTCGGTTTGAACTTCAGCATGTCTATACGCCTAAATGCATTGGGTTGCCACTATGTGATTGGCTGTCGGTGAGTGATGCAGAGAAATAGAGAGACTTAGTCATAGATGAACTTGAAATCACTTCTCTTTAATGAGTGCAACTTTGAAAACTCGGAGCCCCTCTCCCTCCCTCCCTCCCTCCCTCCCTCCCTCCCTCCCTCTCTTTCTCTCTGATCTGACGTGTAATTGACATAATAACACAACATCTTGTTAAGCCGCTACTGGAGGACAAAACGCTGCGGAGCATTTCTATGGCGATAACATTAAAGGGTTGATACCTCACTGTTCCTCGCCACCTTTGAAGTTGACCAGATGTGATGAATAATGGAAAAATCTTTCACAGCCTCCTCCAAAGACGATATTACCTGTGGAAGAAAAAAAAAAAAACTTTTGCCTCTGACTTTCTCCCAGAGGACAGGTGGGAGAAGTTTTGCTCTTTTGTAAGTGGAGCAGAGGAAGGCGAGCACAATTATTTTTTAAGAAGCTCTTTCGTGTAACACTGCTTACCAAGGATCAAAGTTTTTTTTTTTCCTTTAATTTGAGAGGTTTGAACCCCTGTCCACTTCAAGCCCGAGCTAATCCTCAAATGAAACTCTCGAAACTTGCCTGATTACGCTGCTCTCACCAGATACTTGACAAAAAAACGGTGTTGGGAGCAAAGGTAAAATTACATCCTCTGTCAGCCGTTGGACTGAAGTGTGAGCTGAACTGGGGTTTAGAGCGCAGCGAGACGAGTGCTTACATTTAAACCCCTTTGTTGGATTTTACCACTGATGTGAACTCATCCTGCTCTTTTTCCTCTGAACCCAGGAGTAACATGCAGCATAGCTCCAGCAAAATGCATGATTCATCATATCCCTGCACTACAACTAATCACAGCTTAGCTCTGCTTGGCACAGCGATGTGGAAACGTCACCCTGTCCATCTGTTTTTAAAAAAAAAACCACACACATACGTGTGATTGAGAATCTGCCCGTTTCCAAGGGCTTATCCTGTTGTTTCACATAGGAAAAAAAAAATTGGACGGCGAGTCTGCAGCATTACAACAATTCCCTTTATGCCTCTCTGACATTAGCAATAGCTGTGAGTTTGTTTACTCAGCTCATTTAAACTTCCCAGTTAACAAGCGTGTGCCTATGATGTTGCTGTGTGTTGTCCTTCACGGCTAATCTTCTTGCCTTTGATGGCAGATACCATTAGCACTGTCATTATGGCCTCTCTCAGTGGGAAGTGGGCAAGCATTTGTGTGTACTTCCCCATAATATTGTGTGTGTATCTTAATGTCTGTGTGTGTGTGTGGGTTGTGCATAGTGCCAGTCTGGCCATGCCTGTCTGCAATTACTCCCCTCCGTGGAGGCAGTAAAATCTACTGCCATGGAAAGATGCCATGGCTGAGACATTCGTGCCCACATACAAGTGCTGTGAAGACCCTGGAGTGGACTGGATTTGCCACATATGCACGTTCCATCCATCGACTGAGAGGCAGGGCAGATGCCAGGATGGGAATTACTTCTTCAGTCTGAACAAACGGTGCAAGAATTCTGGGTGCATTAATGCCCTGGCTGCAGTCTTGTGGGTTTGTGTAGTCTGAGACGTGCCAGTTTAAAATCCCTTCAGATTGCAAGTACATGCGAGGGACAGTGAAATGAGTTGTGAGGCAAATAGTTTGTTATGTTCTTCAGTTGTAGCTTAAGACTCTGCAGACTTTGTCCCCAAAGGCTCATTGACCCCCAACCAGTGTTGGGGAAGTGACTTTGAAAATTTAGTGCTTGTTACTTCTTTAAAAAGTAAGCTAAGAAGGCAGTGCGGCTGTCAGATCTGTCCCTGAGAAACGTAACGTTGCGCAGAATTGAAAAAGGAACTACGTTCTGCTGCTTTTTACCCTGAAAAAAACGTGTTACACACAACACTGTCCCCAACATTAGCCCTTTAACATCATTTTTGCTTATTTTAACCATAAAAGGACCAGAAATTGTCCTGTAACTAACTGCTTTTACCCATTTTTCCAGAATAACTTCCAATATCTGGCAGTTTATTTCATATTTATTTGTGCATGTTTTCCCAAAGCCTATAGATACAAAGCAAACCCACATAATGAGTACTACAGCAGTACCACTGGACATTATAGGGGCAGGGTTGCCAACAGTTTAGCCAACACCTTTTGTGGAGGGACTTTGGGACTCAACAACAATGACAACATTCATTCAATCATTCATCTTCTACCGCTTTATCCTCCAAATGAGGGTGATTGGGGCCAATACCAGTTGGCATAGGGCAAAAGGTGGGGTGTCCAATTTACCTAATCCCCAAATCTGCATGTTTTTGGACTGTGAGAGGAACCTGGAGAAAACCCTCTAAAAAACATACAACATTTTCTAAAAACCCTACTAAATGAGACTATGTGTGTGTATGAGTGTGTGTGTATATATATATTTCCTCTTTTATGGAACTTTTGCATTTTTGTGTGCTCTCATGTCCCTATGTTTTTATTTCCCTATTTTCATTTTTATCCCTTATAAACACCAACCTGCCAAGGTGGAAATTAGCCTCAGGCTACAAACGCTCTGTTTAGTAGTATCTCTTTAAGTCCACCTTAAAAAAAAAGAAACTTAAGGGACAGGAAATCAGCCACAGAGGCTACTGGGAGCGAACAGCAGTTAGCATTTGGAAAATGTATCATTTGCAGGCTCTAGCAGGCACATCACCGTCATATATAACATGTATCCACTGGACAGATAAATCCTCTGAGGCTGGAAGTTTGTGTAGAACTCTGTGCTGCACTGTGGTGCCAAGAATAGAACTTTTTGCGCACTTCCCGTTTTCAGATACAGTTGCCCTCTCCAGCACTCTTGCGTGTTTTACGGACAAAGTGGAGCTCTGTGAGACAACAATTCCAGGAATTCAGCGCATTGTGACGTCCCAGTGAGCGCAGAAGTCAACATCGCGTGTTTTATCTCCTGTACTTAGACTGAGGAGGACCACAAAAACATGAGTGATTCATCTTTTTTCACACTTTGGTGACTGGTAAGACCTCCAGAGTCCCAAATATAAGGATTTAAATGATTAAAAAGTTGATTTTGCATAATATGTCCCCTTTAACATTTTAATGTTTATTAATATGCATTGTCCCGTTCCTTAAATAAATAAATAATAATCAAAATTGTTATTATTAAGTCATCCACTGCGTTGATAATCCAGAAGCTCTCCACTATGTGCTGCCCTCTATCAGACGCTCTGCTCCACGACCTTGCCAATATAAAGGGTGCGATGTGGGCAGTGACGGCAAAAACAACCCTCAGACAGCCACAGCTGGAGATGCAACACAGTCGGTTGATTCGATTCTGCAAAGAGAAAACAACATTCTTTGTCAGGGACTTTTGTGATATCTCTGTTTGTAATAGCGCGCTGCAAATTTGATTTTCACCTACACTGATTCAGATTGTATTTCTTTCAGTTTCTGCCTTCACTTTACAGAGTCGGGAGGCCTAAACGATCCCCCTGTCATTTCCTATCCATTTGAAGTTGGCGATTTTCACTTCTCTGTCTAAAAAGAGTAGACGCATTGATTTTAAAATCTTATTTCTGTCTATTGCCTTAGGGTTCTACTATATGAGAGACGGTGTTTTTTTTCTGCAGGTCTGTTGATGTAAAATGATGGGTAATGTAAACAAACTGTCTAGTGGCTCAATTTTGTTCAGTTTGCTGGCAGAAAATTCCAGGTGCCTTGGGAAATTTTGTTCTATCCAAAGTTTTTACTCTTTATTGTCAGTGATTTTCCGGTACACCCTATGTTTCTTTGAGGTGGTAAAACGTTTAAATCATTTAGCAATTAAAATTGTGCATTTAAAGATCCAATGTTTGTTTCCGTTTGGCAAAAATGGAAGATCTTTTTTATTATTTAGATTAGACACAAATTCACCATTAACTAGGTGCTTAATAAAATATATAAGTCGCATACTAGCCCTTTATCAGCAACATGTGTTAACACCTTATTGTGCATAACCTTATTCTACCTCTATTACGACATGAATTCAGATTTTTCCGACATAAGGTGTTAATACATGCTTAATATTTACTAATAAAGGGCTAGTATGCGACTTGTATGCATGTTAGTAAGCACCTAGTTAATGGAGAATATGTGTTCCCTGGTCTTCACTTACAGAGGCTGCCCAATGAACTCACCTGTGGAGGATTATTTTACTGCAATTTCAACAAACACATTGTGAATTTGAGAAAAATATGTGTCATGATTTTTCATTTGTATTTTTGTTATTCTGTGTTGGATCTAGGTGTTGGTTTGTGACTTGTCTTGTGTTTAAGATTCATGTTGCATTTGTCAGCCTTTGTTGTTTTGTTGGCTTCGTCCTCGTTTGTCTCGTCCACATTAAATTCCCTTCTTTGTCCTGTTCCCGTTGATTATCTATCGCACCCTGATGCATTTGACCCGCATATAATTATCCTGGCCTAAGTCTCAGTACCCATTCTCTGATGTGTCCTGTCATATTTTGGGTCCCTGTTCCTGTTTCTGTGTTCCAATGGTATTTTTAGATTTTCTCTTTGTTTTATAACCTGACTCTCAACCTGTTTTTCTTATCTGCCATTGATATATTTTACGCTTCTGTTTATTCATTGAGACTCCGACAATGGATTATTTGTAAAATAATCAGTGCTAACCATAAACTGTTTGTGCAGTACTGCATACTGTGCACTACTTTATTATTTCCTTTAAAAAGTGGTTGGCTTCTTGATCTTGCATAAAGTAATATTATTTCTATACATTACATTTCTAGAGCGCTTTTCTAGACAATCCAAAGCGTGTACAAATTATTATTCTTTAACACATTCTCACTGGTGGTGGTAAGCTAAGCTAAGTCTGTAGCCACAGCTGCTCTGGAGCAGACTGACGGAAGCGTGGCCCCTCCGACCACCATGATCATTCATATACACATATATAGACACACATTCATACATTGCATGTTTTTTTCGAACTGAGAGAGGAAGCCGGAGAACCCGGGAAAACATGCAAACCCCTTGCAGAAAGGCCCTTGTTCCAAGATATATCTCTTCTATGGGCCCAGAAGAGATATATCCTCTTTATTGGGTCACATGGTTGGTTGACCCGGTCAGAACAAGGGCCTTTCTGCATGTTTTCCCCGTGTGTACGTGGGTTTTCTCCAGGTTCTCCGGTTCCTCCCACAGTCCAAAAACATGCAATATGGGGATTAAGCAAATTAGACACTTGAGTGTGAGAGCGGACGGTTGTTTGTCGTTGTGTGGCCCTGCGATGGACTGGCAATCTGTCCACGGTGTACACTGCCTTTCGTCCTATGTCAGCTGAGATTGGCATAGCGCCCCCTGTGACCCTCATGTGGATGATAAAGCGGTAGAAGATCTATGTATATATGTATAAGTCACCACCAAGCCAAAGGCAGTGGTGTAGGAGCAGGTGTCGTTACTCATGAGTGCATTTTTATACACAAATCAAAATACGTCCTTGTTATAGTTTTCTGCTTTTGTCCCTCGTTTGCCAAATATATCGTGCTTCATGCTCTTCCGTCCAAATTCAACCATCAGCCCTCAAAACATTTTCAAATTAGCACTGTGAAATGGAATTGCTGTCAGTTGTTTCGCCGAACAGCTGCTTCCTCTGCTGCACAATTTGTGTCCAAGGATACCAAGTTCTAGTCACATCATAGTCTCTTTTATCATCTGCAGATATTCAAGCTTCGCTACTGCATTCTGAGCCTTCACATATTCCTGAAAAGCATGGAAGACTTCAGCATCATAACTATGAAAATGGCGACCAGGGAGGCGGGATTTCAGTTGGGAAGACAGACGGAAGTCAGAAGGTGTCAGTTAGGGTGAGTAATGAGCGTTCAGCAACAGTGGAAAAGGTACATTTGTTGGTCTTCCTCTAATTTTTATATAACCAGATAAAAGACCCATTGAGATCAAGACCTCTTTCACAAGGGTGACCTGGCCAAGAAAGGCAGCAGCACTCATCACAGTCAATAACACAGGTACAAAATGCCATTGGCTTTATGTTCTCTGAAGAAAAGTGCATAAATAATAAGCAGAAACCAAACCAAGAAGAGCCTTATAAACCGCAGTCTAATCTACTGATTTGTACCTCATTCAACCATTGTTCCTGGTTGATGTAGAACTTTTTGAACTATCCTTATTGACCTATGAGCGGATCATTTTCGGGTCTGTACCAACACCTTGTAGCTGTTCAAATCTGCATAATGTCCACACTCTCTTCTTCTATCTTCTGTTTTTTTTGTTGTGCAACAGGAAGTTCTCTGAAAACAGATGCCCACTGCATTTTGCTCTACTTTAGTTTTGTGGCTTAGAATAAATCAGAGTGAACGAAAAACAGTAAAGATGCTACCTGAGCAGCTGAACAATCGACTGAAAGAGGACTTTTTACAGCAACTGTAAAGCCGAGCACAAGCAGGGTGTGATAATTGAGGGTCGGTCTGATAATTGCGGGTCCGTGGGTTCATCTATATTGAGCTATTCTTTATTTTGTCGCATTCTCTCATATTCCCTAAGAAACAATCAACAATAATAATAATAATAATACAAAATTAACATGGAAATAAGGAGAATAAATGGATGAAAGTGAGAATAAAATATGATAATAGTTTGTTTAGGGCTTCTGCCTGGCTGTCACATTTACTTTACGGTCTTCTAATACATATTCCTCTGCAGAACTGAGCATTAGATTTATGACTGTTTATATGAAGTGTTGTTTTACCCACAGCCAAAGCAAAGGATTCTTGGTGTTTTGTTTATGGCTTTACAAGACTGTATAATAGGCTCTTATATGCAGAGAGAGAGCATTTAAAATGGCTGTGGTTGTCTGCATGGCCTTCAGTTCATCTTCCGTGTCAAAATGCATTATTATTATTATTATTATTATTATTATTATTATTAAGGCGAGTGCGGCTGCTGTGATATACATGTAGCAGTCTCAGTTTCAGTGCATGCATTTCGACCAACCTGCAGTCACTAGGATGTGTCCTACAGAGAAACACATTTAATCTGCTTTTTCTCACTGAGTTGTGATGCGTCGTGTGCGTGAACTCGGTTAATTGCTCTGTTGCTGAAATGAAGAAAACCCTCAGTTCGATGTCTTCAGATAATTGTGACTTTTCGCTCCACTCGTCTCTTATCTCTGCTCATCTGAATAAGATATTGGATGGTGAGGAGATAAACACAGGAGACGGGTACACGCATGCACGCATGCACGCACACACACACACACACACACACACACACACACACACACACACACACACACACACACACACACACACACACACACACACACACACACACACACACACACACGTATACGCATGGACACACTCAGGTTTCCCTGACTTCAGAGGACATAGCATTGACTTGCATTAATTTCCTGGAGACTTACTCTAACCCTTCTGGCCTTATCCTAAACCTGACCCTAACCTTAACCTAACCGCTACCGGTTTGTGCTATTGAAAACATTTTTCAGCAGTTTCTGCAGGTTATTACGGTCATTTCAGTCACGCTGTTGCAGGAAGCCGGCAATTCAGCATCTTTGTCACCAGAGAGAAGAGTTGGAAAACAGCCTGTACATATTCTCCATTTTTTGGCCTGTTTTTGACACCGAGACAAAGTCTCAAACAAATGTTATCTTAAATATGTATATATAAATGTATAACAGTGTCCAGTGTTTTTTTTCTAAATAAAACATATTTGTTTTTCTTCGATTTAAATTTTAGCAAGCAGTTAATTGTAAATAGCTGTCAGATATTGGAAGTTATTATAGAAACAATCGATAAAGGATACATTTTCTGGCCCTTTTATGGTTAAAACAAGTCTCAAAGTCCAGATGGACACTTTCAGGCTTCGGTGTTAAAGAGTTAACCTAACTTTAAAACACGTCTACACCTTAAAATGTAGTAATTTACGTAAGTCCCCATAATGTGACTGTGTAAACAGATTTAGGTCCCCACAACATAAGAATACCAGGTACACACACACACACTTGCACTTGTCTTCTGTAGTTGTGTGGATTAATTGACTTAATACGTCCCCTAACCCCTTAATCATTACAACTGTGTGTCAAACCCCAACTTCACTCTAAATTAAACCTAAACCTAATTTCACCCTACTCTAAAACCACACACACACACACACACAGCTTGATTTGTCTTCCACAATTTACCACCGTAATCCCGGCGTAAGCAGATGTAGTGTACATTTAAGTCGTTTTTAATAAATAACATAGTGTTTTTCGGTCTGTGGGACCAATTCCGTAGAAATACGTAACTGTGCATCTTCTGAATGTCAAAATCACTAATGCAGTCATGCATAAACCCGGACAGTAATCCAAGTCTGCGATGTGCAAACATCTTTGTGCTGCCTTCATTTCATGACAAACAGTGCGATTAGCAAAGTCATGTGTAATCGATTGACCTGCGGGAAAGAAAAGTTTTCCAACTTCCAAAACGTTGGAGATTTGCTGATTTTTATGGCTATTTTTAGACAGAAGAGAGTTGGTTAAAACCATGTATTCTACAAGCCGATGCGAGAGGATTAATCCCCACATTGCTTGTGACGGCTGTGCTGACAGTGTGTGAAAGAACGTGTGCTGGAACAAACTGCTGCACATAGATGTGTTCTATGAACGTACGACCGAAAACCCGCCTCTTCTCCTTGGCATTTAAGACCCTATATAAGAGGATGACGATTGTATTTGTATATTTTATTTCACGGCTGTTGATTCTACTTATGTTTTATGTATTTAATTAGTTCCATTTGCATCTTTCTTCCCCGTGTGAGCTGTTATGTCTCTTAATTATCGTGTCTTTTAGTTACTCTTGGTTTGAATGGTTGTGAATATAAAGCAGGTCTTGACTGAGTGGGATCATCCAAACTAGAAAAGTGCTGTTTACTGTAAAGTACACTATAATATATGAAAGTCTGTTAGTTAGAGTTTACTCGCAAATGATTATATCAGTAAATTACACTGTCAATCAACTGCTACAAGTGTATTATCAACTATTATTGGTTTAGTTAAAAGCGTTTACCTCCTTTATCATGTCAAACATTTCATTATTCCAGTGTCTCACAGCAATTTGATAAGAATGCTTTGCACTCTGGAAAGTTTCCATATGCATAATATCACCCCCTTACAGTTTATTATACCTTATATATTTACTTTACTTACTTTATAATTTATTTATTTTTCTTAAAATGCACAGAATAAATCACATCCCCTACTTAGGTCCAGCGTGCTACCCATTTTGTTTTAGTTTGTGGTCACTTTAAAAAGCTTCTGGTATTTTTGGCCTTAGAATAAGACTTTTAGGCAAAAATAGTGGTTTGACTAATGCCACTTTTCCACTACATGGTCCCAGCTCGCCTGGCCTCGGCACGGCACAGCTTGGTTACTTTTCCAACCAAACTTCTCTGTTAAATATTGAGATTTTAGACATTGCTGCGCTAAATGTTGGAGATTAACGCACATTTTCAGGATGTTTAAGTCTTTTTAACAGTTCGGCATTGTTCCGTTTGGTTCTTGTGTCGGACGTCTTGCTCGCTGCTCTTCCAGTGACGACACTGTCTGACCAATCAGTGACCGGCAGTCTGACGATGTTACGCATAGTGTCAGCTCAGCTCACTTGGAATCTCGACAGAGCAGGTAGAGAACAAAAAGTGAAGCGAGTGCCGAAGCGAGTCGAGTCGTGCCGGAAACCATGTAGTGGAAAAAGTGGCATTAGTTCACCATGTTGAATTCAATTAAATTCAATTCAATTTGTATATCACCAAATCATAACATAAATCATCTCAAGGCCCTGTACATAGACGACATCATGCAGAGAATAGAAACCCAACAATACACACGATAAACAAGCACTAGGCATCAGTGGAGAGAAAAAAAACTCCCTTTTAACAGAAGAAGAAATCTCTGACGGAACCAGCCTCAAAGATGTGCAGCTATCTGCCTAGACCGGTTGGGGTGAAAGGAAAAATAGAGGACAGAGAGTTGCCTACAGCAGCCAAAATAGATAAACCAGCCAAAGCATACTTTTTGTGTTTTGAAACAGACTAACCTAAAGTTGAACTAAATGAATCATACTTTAAACCACTGTACAGAACATACCTTTTTTGGTCCACTAGGACCACCGCGGTTCCCTCATGGGCCTTCGCAATCTCCCTGTTAGATGTCACTAATTCTTACACAGTGGACCTTTAAAGCATTTTGACGATTATAATAATTAAACACAATAATTATCTAGTGTTTGAATGCCATCAACATATTGGTCAGATTCGGAATCATGACAGAAGCACTGTCCATTTTTTTGGTATTTTAATCAACCGTGCTCTTCGTTCCAGCAGCTTCATTAAATGACTCATCCCTAAAAGCCTGCACTGTCATTTCAGTTTTCTGCCACATACACTAAAACTCAGTTAATTCATCCCACGCTCTTCTTTTAACAACTCGGAGAGGGCAACAGTTTGTGACTGTTACTCCTGCTATAACCCTTTTTATATTCATACACGTAACGGTTATGAGTGGCGTTTGCCGTTGATGTTTCCCTTTCTGTTGTTTGTGTGCCCAGTTTTTACGCTGCCCCTTGGCCAGCTCGACATGATCAGATCAATAAAAAACTCCAGTTCTGATAAATAAATGAACATCAAAGCTTGTATTTTAATGTGACAGATGTGACCCTGCACCGCTTCATAAATGTATTTCAGAAGATTCACGGTATTCACAGTGTTCACTGTTATTTAGTAAGATCCATATTCCTGTGTGAAACCGTAAAGCATTAGTGTGGACTGACGACAAAGCTGTGATTGGAAATGACACCTCCACCAGCAGAGAACGGGTGAAAATAGCAATCCCCATGTATGCAGCCTACACATCTATAGCAATCAAGGAGCACAGCAGCGCTCGGCACTGAGATATTCACATCCATTTTGCACGAATAACAATCCACCCACCTGACATAATGATCTTTGTCCTCAATGTAAAGTAGCAGGAATGAAAATGGTGATTTAGTTTGAAAAATACCTTTAGCTGAACAATTATTTCTGCGGCATAACAATGGGACCCAAGGTCTCGGTTGGTCCACAGCAATTGACTGTAAATGAATATTTATGGCATGACAGCTCCACAAAAAGGAAGCCCCCTGGTGGCTGGCTGTAGTATCGGCCATAAACACAAGTGGATGGAACAGTCAGTGCGTTTGCACAGTTTAATCGAGCTAAGGCCATAGTCAGACTAAGACAATCGGACAACTTGCAGAGAAAACTTGAGAAAATCAATATATTGGCCGTGTACATCTGACTCTGCCTCCATAGGTGGATCTGTATCGCTCTTTATGCTTGTGCGTGTTTAATCCGTTTCCTGTTGACCATTACGTCACAGAAAAACAGCGAACGGTGAATGTTTAGTCTGTATGTTTCGTACCCGCTGTACATCGTGAGTGGGTCTTCTCTCGCCGACACCATTGAGTTGTTTGTTACTTTCCCGGCAACAGTACTGTTCTGGTCCAATTCCCAGGAGGAAATTTTGGTGCATGCACGGAACGCCAAGTACGAGTCTAGTCCGACTAAGCGTATAATCGGACTATGAATGGCATTATCCAGGTATGTTAGTCTGGCCAAGACTATCTCGATTTCAGTCAGACTAAAACCCAATTTATATCCCTGCGTAAAGGGCTCTGTGTAGGTTACGCAGAGCCCTCTGCATCGACGCAGAGCCTGTCGTAGAGCCTCTGCGTCGTCTCCGACTGCACAAAATATTTTTTAAGTGTCCGTCACTCCGTCAAGGGACAACGGAGACAGCAAGAGCTGCGATTGGTCCTCAGGACAGGCCGAGCTAACGCTGCTCTGTGCCGGCTCACAGTGCGCACCGAGCGTCCACAGAGGCGGAGCTGATCACCGCCGACAACGTTGCTGATCACCGCCGACGACGTCGCTGCCAAACTATAAATACGTCATATCTTAATACACAAACCACATGTTTAGAGTCTAAATGGCCAATTTCTCGCCTCAAATTATCTTAAAACTGCGTTCCGTGACACAGAAAAGTGAGAAACGGCCACTGTTTCAACAACAACAGTCTTTCTCTCTCGGACACCATTGCTCACTTTAGCCAAAAGCACAACAACCTTGCGCAGCGACCCCTACTGATCGGGCGGGAAATTGCAGCGCGTATCCGTCCACGATGCAGTAGTATGACTGCTCGAGGTGTCTCCATGGTTACGCAGTCGGATAACACAGTCGGAGAAGTATAATGTGGCCTTAACGTCTTTACATGACATGAAGAAGCCCGTGAACAGGCATGTAAACTAACTTGATGAGGTGTAAAAGCTCAGCGGAGAAGAATTAGTGACATCTAATGGTGAGAATGGAGATAACAAACGGGGGACATCAAAAACGCAAAAAAGGCTCTGGCTGGTTTGTCCATTCAGGCTTCTGTAGAAACATGACAATGCAAGAAAGCAAAGCCCTTCTTTTCACTCGGACAAACTGCAGCTCCAAATAACGTCACCAGTGCATTTTTTTTATACAGTGGGAATTAATGGAGGCTTATTATCCATCGTAATACACAGCCTCTGTTTTCAGCACAGCAGACATGGTCTTGAGATGGACAGAGCTGGAGCCATTACGCGGCACCGATTTCCTAATAAGAGCTTGTGTCATTGTTTGTGTCAGGGTGAGGGCAGCGGAGGGAAGGACGAGCTGCAGCAAAAATCACCAGAGCCTGTGGAATAAAATAAATGATGTGATGTCTGTGTCTGGAAACATACTGCACAGTTCACACATAGGTCTTAACTAGCAGGCTTATCATTTGTGTGCACGATTTCTTCTCGCCGTGATGTTGGTCCTGTCAAGCTGTCTGTACTTAAAGATTCAGAGCCACGAAAAAATGTTTGGTCATTTTCAAAACAAATATTGATTCGTGTTTTTTGAAAGAAAAGGGGGAAAAAAGCAGAGTTGGCATTTCTGCTTGACTGTTGTGTTATTTGTCAGCTGGAATCGGCAACTGCTGTGTTATTACCAACCCCATTTAGTTGGACGGTCACGTTTTCTGGAGAGGCAAAAAATATTATGCTGCACATAGTGATGATTGTGTTTCTGCTGGGATCTAGGCCTGACACACCTCCAGTGGTGTCCATGGGTGACGATGCATGGCAGGGACGTCCATTTACCTGAGTCAGGCCTAAGCCCGACCGCATACTAAAGTTGATAGCTGCAGGGTCATCAGCCAGGGACCACCGCTCTTTAATGCAGGATGTCCAAGCATCCTAGAAAAAGTCTTAAATTCATGTATATAAAATTAAGGCCTTAAAATATCTTAAATTCATATGCTGGTCTTAAATACATTACCCGAAGGTATTACATTTTTCGGGGCAGGACTATTTAATGTTATATTTAACAGTCTCAAAGTCTGCGACCACAGGCGATTCTAGAGTCTGTAGGGGCCCCAAGCAAAAATTCCCAGGGGGCCCTTCCAATCAGTGTTCATCACCATTATGTTATAAATAATCTGACACCAACGAAAAATGTATGAGTTCAAAATATAATTCTTTTTTCGACAACATGGAAAAACCTTGTAATTAAAAAGTATGTGAGAATATAAATGTAAAGAACAATTAAATACTGTAAATAGCTATAAAACTATACAAACTTAGTAAATTACATTACACTGTAAAGAACCCACATTATAAAACAATATAAATATATAGAACATTAAAATATACTGTAAATAACTGAAAAAAACATTAATAAACTGAATAAAAAAGATATGCATTACACTGTAAATCCTCTTCATTTTCCAACTTGCAGAACTATAACATCACACAGGTTAACGTGAGGTGGGGCCCCTTTAGGGAGGTTTCCTACTGAGATGTCATTGCAAATCGCCCATTGTTTTTTTTAAGGGGGACTGGGATGTGGCTGGTCACTGCACATTTCATTAAAACAGCCCTCAGGCTCCGAGTGTCGGGGGCCCCCTATCAGCTCGGGGCCCCAAGCAGTTGCCTGCCTTGCCTGTTCACTAGCTGCGCCCCTGTCTGCGACGATGTGTAAGTCCAAATTATTGAGAGATGGCTGGACGATGTTTTCGAGGTTGGCTCACCGAGACAAGGTTTTTTGTCTTAAATTTCATTCAAGGTGGCATTAAAAAGTATTAAATTTGACATGCTGAAACCTGCAGATACCCCGTTATGCTTCACCCCTTATCCCGAAACATCTCCTTCTGGTAGGACAGTGGCAGTGCCATCCCCTGCTACCCTTCTCTAGATCTTATTTGCTCCCCAAGACTGGTTGCGTCTTCCCAACCAGAGCCAGAAACCACGGCTTTCTCCACCTCCCGTGATATATCCTCAGTGGCCATGTGGAGTTTGGCTCCCTGTAGCTCCAGGTCATTTAGAAGACGTGATGTTGAGCCCCACAACAAAGCCTCCAGCTCCCACCTCCCACAGGACAGTGGAACTGTTGAGGTGTCCATCTGCCTTCCCTGCCCTATGCCACAAAGTCTGCATACTTTGCCCTTGTTCTTCCGTGGGCAGCCTCCAACCCCTTCTCCCCGTGGCACTGTTGACTCTATTAGGAGGGCAGATCTTCCAGCTGGAGTCCACAAAAGTTAGTTCTGTAAGAAAGTTTATCCAGTTTTAGCGCGCCTACAGTCGAACTGGAGCGGTGTGTTTATTAAAAGCGAAAAGCGCAGCGCTACAAATAACCAGCGTACCTGTGTACTGCGTATGTGTTGCCTCTGTTTTTTTTTTTACTTTACAGACTCATGACGTCACGCGCGTCTTTTTTCGGTCAGTTGTCATGGAAACTCGTTGTGCGTTAATGTTTGACAGCACTAATGATAATTATATATTCTGCGCTTGTATCATTATTATTGTGCACTTATTTATAAGAAGGTTATGTTAGTAATAAAAGACAGAGACACTAATTAGTGATATATTATGATTAATATATATATTATGCTGATAATAATTATATAGCTCTATGCAAAATTATGAAGTTGATTAAATATGTTGATTAATAAGACTTCTTCCCACTACTTTTGAACATGGCCTTTTTGTTAATACATATATAAATATATATGTTAACTTCTTTCATTTTGTTTTATTCTTCTTCTTATGCCTTTATTTGTTTCTTTTACATTCAAATAGCCTTTAAAATCTGAATTCTAGTGCTGGGTGGTTAATGGCATTAACGGCGTCAACGTTAACGCACATTAGTGTATGACGCGTTTCCATGACGACTGACTGGAAAAAGACGCGCCGGACATCATGTTTACGTGACTCCCGATTGTTAAAATGAGTCTCTTAAGTTAGCTAAACGCTAAACTTAGACCAAACAAAGACTCTTTTCATTTTAATAAACAGACCGCTGCAAGTTGACTGTATGCGCGCTAACGGCGCTAAAGGAGCTAACGCAGCTAAAGAAGCTAGCTGGTAAACAGTGCCTGGAATCTGGTGCCGCGACGCGTAAGCATTAGCGTTGCACTCGTCTTTTTCCAGTCAGTCGTCATGGAAACGTGTCATGCTAATGCATCATGTTAACGCGCGTTAGCGGTTACAGCGTTGATGGTGTCAAAGTTAACGCATGACGTGCGACGTGCCCAGCACTACTAAAATCGAATCTGAATTTATTATATGAAACTGTCGTCATATAACTTAACTTTAACATAACCTTAGTAGTGCATTTCTAAATTTGTCAATCGTGAAGGCTCACATGATGCATAAATGTTAGAACAAGGGAAAAAAGATAAGGTAAATGTTTAACACCAAAGCCATAGGCGTATGTGCGTAGCAGGGATGTAGGGGGGCTGTGATGGGGTCTGTAATCGTCTTTGCTGCAGACAAGTTAATATTTGATGTTTTGAGTCACTGTCTAAGGCCTGTAAAAAAAAAGAAAAAACAGTGCAAAATACTTGCTTGCTTGGAAACGCCTGCTGCTCTGTCTCAGCTCCATCCAGCAATGAGCAGAAGATGAAATGATTCATCACAGCGGCGACAGCTTCTGGAGAATGAGATGAGATGAGAGTGGGAACAATGTCATTTTATGTCTCCCAGAGAAATACACAAGGCACAAGATGAATTGTTAGCGGCTGGAAGCCGACGATACGCCATCTAAGGCATCTGGCACTGAACCTTGCAGCTCCCCACAGGTGTGATAGCACTGCAGTGTTTGTCCAGCACCCGCAATTAAAGGAGCAATACTCCCCTGATGTTGCACTCTGCTGCACAGAGCCTGAGCTCAGACAAACTGAAGGTCAGCGAGGCTCAGATTGGAAAGGATCTAGAGCTTAAGCAGGTCGTTGAGTCCCATGAGTGCTGCTCAGGTTGGTCTGTTCTGCAGAACATGAGAACTATTTGTACGTTTTGTAAAGAATGTGACATTTGCCAAGTTGTTTCCTATGAGTCGTACGCGGCAGTGCAAAAGTCTTACGGTTAGATTTGTTATAATAGTGTTCTATACATTAAAATACAATGATCTTGTTGATGGGGGTGGTTGAGAATGCATGGATAACAATGAAAATCACCATTTCAGCTGTCTGAAATCAGTCGTATCTGTCATTAAATAAATATTTCGATAAACATGTTTAACGCTAACGTTTTTATTCTTATTTATTTGGCAAATAACAAACTGAAAACCTTTTTATCCCAAAATTTGGGCATAACATTCAACCACAAAAACATTTTTTTCTGTTCAGGAAGTCAAGTAAATAACTGTAATTTGACTGCAATTTTCATCAAGAAATAATAATGTGCTTTACTGTTTCTTTTTTTTCTTCTTTTTTTTATCAACAATAACATTTAAAATGTCATTTTGGTTAAAGAGCTTCTACATACTGGTGTATTAACCATTACAGGAACATAAAAATATATTTTGATAAGTAGCAGTGCTGTTAATTTAGGGCAACTGTGGCTTTGGGGGGTGGTCTAATAAATGTATATGTATATGTATGTATATGTATGTATATATGTATATATGTTTATATGTATATATATATATCTATATATCTATATATATATAGATATATAGATATATGGATAGATAGATAGATTAGAGCTGAAGATCCTTGCCCGAACCCGACGGGACCCAACAAAGGCCCGAATACAGCTCTAAAATAGATAGATAGATAGATAGATTTTGTTCTATATATTGAAATAGAATGATCTTGCGTCTGTTTCTCACCATCACAACAATCTCCTGCTTCCAACACAACAGAGCAAAAACGTACTAATTATTCTCTCTTTGAAGTTCTTTTGTTCCCAGGTTTTGGGATCTTTTTGGAATCTTTTCAGACTGAAGCAGTAAATCATATATGAAAGCCCCAGGCATCAACAACACATAAGAGCGATGTTTACTGCCTTCCTGTTTGTTTTCCATCCATTTGTGTCGTATGAAACAATATCCCGAAATGAACTAGCTTGCCATCTTATAATGATGGGGGGAGGGTGAGGCTCACAGTGTTTGTGTTTATTCTGCACTGAAAGAATGATGATGAACAATGAGCTGAATTTCACTAAAATCAGACTTGATTGTAGAAGGTGCCCTCTGGTCTGTTCTACTCCTCGTTATATGACATTGCTAAAATATTCAATTTCAGAACATGCATGCCTTAGAGAGGATTGTGGTTAGCCAAATTTATGAAGCTCAAGCCATAATTACTTCACTAATTTGGAGCGTTTGTGCTAAACCGATAAGACGCTCTCTTTCATGGGATTCGGAGGCTGCCATCGGTAATGTGGCTGCTTGGGGTAAAAGTGATTTAAAGCCCATTTCACACTTTGCTTATAAGGAGAGTGATGGTTGCACATTCTCAATTTCACACAGCTGCCGTCGTGACCACACGCCTTGCATTTAATGCAAACAGAACTTGGAGTCAAAGAAAAATGTGCTGCTTAGTCAGGCTTCCTTCTTCTTGAGAACAACAGGTGATGAGGTGATGAAGCAGAATGAGACTCCGTGACACAAGACCTTTCACCAAACAGAGACATCTTTAGTGTCGATTCGGAGCGCTGCAGTTCGCTTGGGAGAGCTTCAGCCAAATTCCCCAAAACCTCTTACCCCCCAGTGAGCAAGACCACACTTCTTACCTGCTCCTCCTCCTCTACAGTACATCACCTTCTGCCCATATTAGGGTATTCTACCTTCAGTCCCCCATAGGGACCACATCACTGACCAAACAAGGACAGATGCTCAACCTATGCAACGACCTTCTGGTCAACCAAAGACCAAACAAAGGCAATGTTCAGGTACGGCCTGCAGGCTTCCATCATAATCATAATTATAGTGTATGTGGACCCAGACTCCTCTCCATCCTGAGGAACCTTGTGCTCCTTATCTACCTAATCTTATTCTAAATAGAATTTCGCTGTGTTAATGTGTTCATCTACTTCAAACGTCTCCGTTGCATGTTCATTTACACTGACAAATCTGCACCGAGCTGTTTTAAATGCAGTGTCAACACTCAGTTCTGCTGCAGGTAGTGTTGGTGCTGGTGAATGCATTACCAAGGAATTCACTTCAACTATAGCAACGATACAAAATATGGTTCATGCTCTGAGGAGAGATTTGGTTAAATTGAAAAGCAAGTAGATAGAAGATTCTAATCTACTTGCTTTTTAAAGTAAGAGTGAGATGGGATCCTTCCCTAAAAATGCAATTAAAACCATAACTCTTATTATAGTTGCCTTGCATGTGTAGTAAAGTGGATAATCTTCAAGTAGCTCTTGAAGACCCAACTCTTCCAAGAGCATCTTCGGTACGAGCACTTACTTTACTCCTTCTGCACACTCACCCTCTGTGAGTCCACTGTTCCAATCTAATGGATTTCTTTACAAGATTTATTCGATGTAGCTTATTTCCTCTTTTGTAAGTCCGTTTGGATAAAAGCGTCTGCTAAATGCTTAAAGGTGCCATATGTAAGAATGTGGCCAAAAACGGTTACTACATTCAAATTCAAAATACAGAGGTTAGTTTTGGTTTTCTGACATAACTGGCAACCCGTGGTTGCTCGGCAGCTGAGACTCTACTGACTGCAATGATGGGTAGACGGCGGTAGGTGGCGCCACATGCCAAAACATGATTTCAAAACATAAACATGATTTGCAGTCTGCAAAATATTTTTTTTAATGCAAATATTTTGTCTGTACTGTTGTTGTTGGTGAGTTCAGTTTGTTATATGAACATTATTCCTGAGTCTCTGTGACATATTAGGAGGATTTTATGGCCAGTTGATTTAGATTTATTACATAATGCACCTTTAAATGTAAAAAAAGTCATTGGATTTAAAAAAAACAACCCCGAAACAAAAACCGACCTTAGTTTAGCACATTATTGGGCATTATTTAATTACTTTTCTAAATTGTGAATCTACATAAAGACATTAAAAAATAGGAAAATGAACAATTGACTGATTTACAGTATGGTTGTAGTCATAGATGTCCTTAGCACAACCTAGTCTTGTTTAGAACTTATGGACTTAAAGTTACAATTTTTTTTTGAAACTTTTAACTTGAAGTTTCTTTAAAACTGTACAGTAAAAATGTGTGGTTTACAGTATGGTAGTCATAAATGTCCTGAAACTGTACAATGTAGCCAGTCTTGTCTCGAAAAAAAAAAAATTGCAAGAAGTCTCTCAATGTGCACACTTGAGAGGATCAGTCAAGTTAGAGTTAGTAATCTTGGACCCGATCCATTTATGAGACGTGGAGATATTTCATCAAATTAGAGAAACCTTGTTTCTTGAAGGTGCGAGAAAAACAACCCCAAAGTCATTAGGTTTTACACTGTGGGATCATGAATTTCAGTCTGGACCATCTCAAGAGTCATGTAGATAAAAAAACAAAACAAATCCGGGCTGAAAGAGTAAATGAATGAATGAACAGATGAGCAAGTGAAGGTTGGCGTGATCCACTGAATGTCCATGATCTTGTTGCTCTTCATCCAAACAAGACGACGGGGTCAGTGACTTCATTATCAGACTGATGGTTCTCTGTGGAACACTGAACACTGATGATCAACACAGAGCTCTGCTGATTAAAGTCCTATTCCCTCAGAGTAAGCACTAATTATCTGCACTGACATGCTGCTGCTGCTGCTGAAGCCTCTGTCTGGCTTCTCTCTGTCCTCCTGCCTCTCTGCTCGTGTTACATATGTAGCACAAATTGGATTTTCCAACTATGGAAGGAGGCAACACAAGAAAGTGATGGACGAATGATTTCAGCGACTGTTATTTCAGGTAACTGTTTGGTCTGTTAGAGCATGTGCTGTACTGAAATACATGGTAATCGTGGCAGACAGGAGTTACGGGAGGTTACAGCTCCTAAAATGTGTGGACGAATCCAGACATGTTTTTACCTGAGGTGCCTGGTCCTGCTCCTGACACATCCATCTTTAGTAAGAACTCATTGACTGAAGAAAGCAGCCTCATTGCTGCTTGATGCATGTGTGGCAGGAAAACAACCCCTCGTCACGGCTCGAGCATCCTCTCCAGCATCCTCTCCTTCACCAACTGATTCAGGAGCTAGACGATGCATGTTCAGATTTGACAAAAAACGATTATGACCTTCTTCTTTTTTTTTGGCCTGTGTATCAAAAGGCATATTGAAAACGTGTGCTGCATATTTTATCTTGCTGTGCTCAGAAAATAACATATTCCCTTGCATGGGAACGGCCCCATATAGGGTTTGTGGATGGATATAGATCACGTGTGTCAAACTCAAGGCCCGGGGGCCAGATGTGGCCCGCCACGTCATTTTATGTGGCCTGCGAGTGATTAGTTGGTCTTAAAAATCTGTGTTAAAATAGTTCTATGCTGCTTTAAGGCGTGCGGTGACCATAAACTACATTTCCCACAATGCATGGCGATTGCGTCACACTCTTAGAAATAAAAGTAGTAAGTAGAACCATATAATGTACTTCGGCTTGTCCTCATAGGACAACTCTTTTTGACTCCAGGTAAAACCTTTATATAAAGCCTTTTTGGGTGTTCCACCAAGAACCCTTTTAAAACCCTTTATTCAGGAAAGGGGTTTTAAAGGGTTCTCTGGATCAAAATGGTTCTTACTGGAACCATTAGTTTTACCAAGAACCCTTGAAAAACCCTTTCTTGGGGAAAAGGTTTTTCAGAAGCAAATGGTTCCAGGTAGAACCTCAGCCCTTGTAGAAGGACCCTTTTGGAACCCTTATTTCTTAGAGTGTACCCGCAAAAGTGACGGCACCGCCACTAGATCGCAGTGTATCATTGTATATGCATCATGCGACGAGCGAAATAAGTAATAAATACAGAACGTTATTTATCGTAGTTACCTTTATTTTACATTATATTTGGTGACATTTAGTTACGTTTATTCTGTATGACAGTTACATCTGGCCCTTTGAGGGTGTAACCATTATGCTGATGTGACCCTCAGTGAAAATGAGTTTGACACCCCTGATATAGATAGATGGATATATTGTGGATTTCTATTCAGAAAGCCATTATCAGCACAGTTTTTCAGTCATTCATTCATTGTCCACCACTTTATCCTCCACATGAGGGTCGTGGGGGGCTGGTTGCCAATCCCAGCTAGCACAAGAGTGAAAGGTGGGATACATCCTGGACAGGTCACCAATCCATCGCAAAGGCCAACACATAGAGATGAACAACCAATCACTCCTGCGGTCAATTCTAGAGTGTCTAATTAACCTTTGCATGTTTGTGGACTCGGGCTACACGGTTGGCGTAGTGGTTCTCACTCTTGCCTTTGCAGCACGAAGACCCGGGTTTGAGCCCCGGTTGGAAGAAGGATCTTTCTGCATGGAGTTTGCATGTTCTCCCCGTGTGTGCATGGGGTTTTCCGGGGATTAGGTAAATCGGTCACTCTAAATTGACCATAGGTGTGAATGTGAGAGTGAATGGTTGTTTGTCTCTATATGTGGCCCTGCAATGGACTGGCGAACTGTCCAGGGTGTACCCCACCTATCGCTAGATAGGCACAGCACCCCTGTGACCCTCAGGTGGAGGATAAATCGGTAGATAATGGATGGATGTTTGTGGGCTGTGGGAGAAAATGCACACAAAGAGAACACGCCTATAAGTCACTGTACTGCCAGGTGGCCCACTGTTTACCATGTCATCTTTATTCAACGTAAAGCTGATACTCACACAGCAGATCAAATGCAGCATCATAGACTGAAAAGGGACACGAAACCAGACACTTTTACAGTTCTGATTCTCGTCGGCCTCATTTCTAGCAGCAACAAGCAGCTGTTTTGAACAAAAAAATCAACTGCTCCACCAACCCCCCACCTCCCCGCAAAAAAAAAAAAAAAAAATGACAGATGGACAAAGTTCACCACTGGCCGATTAACATAGTGGGATATTTAGCTGCTAAAGATCAAGACATTTTCCTGACTGAGCTGAAGGGCCAGTGAATGTTGAATGTGTCTCGCACGCTTCAGTGCCTGCTAATGATGCTGAGGCTCTGCTGGAGATTTAATTAGGTGACCGTTTGCTCAAAGGTTCGCTGTTCTTTCTAACGGATTTGTTTTGACGTCAAATTTGTCCCACATCATGAAGTTAAAAACAAAACCCGACAACAGTTTAGATTATTTTATATCAATTCTTCATTTACTTTTATTTTCTTGTCAAAGTAAACTAACGCGTTTGTCTAATCTTTCTTTTTCCGAGATGCTGTAATCAAGGTTGGTCCTTTTTGGAGGACATGAATTAAGAGATTATGAAAGGCAGATTAGATTTGTGTTGTTTTACTGACTGATAGATTATTCATCTGAAAAACCCCAGCAAAACAAACAAAGGTACTTTTTCATTCATGATTTGATTAATGCAAGTCATGTTCTGTCTATTATTATTATTATTATGATATATTGTGGACAAAATTATAATTATTGATACATTAAAATCATGAAATACAGATTAAATGAATTATTGATTGGGATGGAAATGGAGATGATTTTGTGGGACATACTGTTGGAGCGTCAGTCAACCTGGCATATTAATTGAATGACCTCATAATTGCGTATCCAGATCCCATTAGCGCCTGTGCTGCCTAAAGCTCCAGCAGGCAAACACAGTATGGCATCTGTATGACTATAATGTGCTGAAACCCACAGGAGGCATTTTGATTTCATCTTTAATGGAAATAACCCGGAGCTCTTTCTATCACGTATGTGTTTGCATGTGTCATTGAACCGATCACATGTGGAAAAGACGAATAGGAGCACAAACATTGTTTCTGCGTCATTAGATTGTGCACTGTAGGGCAAATTAAACAGAATTCCTTCAGGCATCGTATTTGCTGAACGTCTTGTCGATGTGATGAGTTTTTTTTTTTTTTTTTTTTTTCTTCTGTGTGCTATCACAACAGAACATGCAGTACCACACGGCACAATGTGGACAATCTCTGCGGAGGCACAGTTTTCCTAATAAGAAAGAAGTTTCTTTTCATTTCACAAATCCTTGACCCAAAACTTCCCCCCCTGATGTAAAATAAGTGAGCCTTTGAAGGTGTCTATTTCAGCAGACAATAAGATGGAAAGCCCTCAGGCCCAGTTGTAGAAATGGAGAACCGATTTTTCCAGGCATGCACGAGTCTGTTGTACGGTGAAAGGACACGGAGACGCTTTCCAAATCTGATTAGACATCCATTCCTCCCTCAGAGTGACACAGCACCAGCACGAGGCAGGAACCCTTTACTTATAAATTCAAAAGAAAGTGCACGAAGACCACATGTAATGTGAAGCAGTGGAGGAATTAAAATGATTATCTGGCAGATTCTCACAGGACCTTATGGTAGCAGCAGAGCTGTTCCAAGGGAGTTTGGGGCCCCATGGCACCAGGGACCAGGGGGGCTTTTAATGTTCAAACATAAATAGTGAAAGCAAAATTAACCATTGGCTTAACCCTTAGTGCTCACTTGGCACAGATCTGTGCCGCAAGGTGCAACCCGTGGTACTGTAATTTGCCGTGGGAATAATACACAACTCCTTATATGGACATCCTGGGGGTGTGTGTTTATAGGTCACATTCAGGCTCATGTGTTGTTGAGTCAAAGTTGGTTTATCTTCATTCTAAATTGTTAATACAGTATTTTAACATGCAATAAATTGTAAATAACTGCCAGATATTTAAAGTATTCTGGAAAAATGGGCATAAGCACCTGTTTACCTTCTGTCAGCTAAACATCTACTGTTTACAAAGAATGAATGATGAATAAAATTATCTGATGGATCTCTTCTTCAATGTTGGCTGATCCCAACTGTTCATTTTCTTCCTTTTTCTTCTTCTTATATTAAGTAAAATGATCAGATCATCATCACTGGATCATTGTTTTAAGGCAGGTTGCAATAGACTATTATGGTTGTTTTTCTTGTTTTTAAATGATTTAAAATGGTTTTCTAATGACAATAGAAAGACAATACATTTAATGAGTTGTTGTCTTAGTCTGTGTTTTTCAAAGCAGTAGAACTACTGTGTGTGTGTACAGTATAAGACTGTAGATGCATGTATTTTATGAAGAAGAAGCTTGTTATGTGAGACACTGATCCTGCTCAGCAGCGGTCACATTACACTAGTGTCAGACACGACGTGGTGTGGTTTGTCCCTGGACTCATTAAAAACGACTGTCATATGCTGTCACTTTATCAGTAGGTGTCTAAGAGCGGGTGAATCATCATCATTAATGGATTAACCCCTGGACGTACTCCAAAAATGTGATAATGTGAGAAAAAGTGAATCCGTTGCGTCGGTTCCCTTCGAAACCTGTGACGTCCATTGTTCTCACAGTGACACTGACAGAGCTTAGAGTTCAGTCTCCGTGGATCAAATGTTGGTTCATAGTGTGAGCTCACGTGTCTGAGCCAAAGGTTTCTTCTTAGTCACGTTTTCACGTACGTGGAGAGTGTTTTAATTCCTGGTGGTGACAGAGCTTTCGACAGATTTGAGGAAATTGAAGTGGCGATGAATGACTGGCAATTTGGTGATGACCGTGGTTAGGATTAGGTAGCCTTTGGTAAGGTTTAGGGACAAAAAAAAGATCTTGTTACTCATGACATCAACGTTCTTAAACGCTCTCCAGCCCCTTTGACAAAGAAACTGCTTTCTGCTACAGCCAAACGTTTCAAATCATTTCAGAACACTGCACTTTTTTGTACATACTTGAGTCACTTGGCCTTGTTTCCACATCACAGGTGTATGGCTCTTTGGCTGCAATACATGAAGACCATTTCTGGCCAGACGTCTCTGGACAGTAAGTGGTTGTATCACAGGTTTCTGCCAGGTTTCTGAGCTGATGGCACTGCTGGTCATCTTCCAGTTATGAAGGGACGTAATCACGATGTGTCTTTCATATTCGACACAGTCAGATTTCTTGGCTGACCGTGTGTCTACAGCCCTCAATGTTGCCCGTTTCTTTAAAAAGAGCTTGAACAGCGCATCTTGAAACCCCCAGTCTGCTTTGGAACCTTCCCATGGTGTATGACCAGTGCCACGAAACTGTCTTCCACAACCTCACATTGGTAGCAAAATCTGGCTGGTTCTCGGCCTCCTTACACAGCTGTTTCTGTTAATGACTGCGTTTCAACCTACAAATGGAAATGATAGATCGTGTGCACCTGTTTGGTATAATTGGTTAATAATACACCTGAATATTACACAATGGCTGACTTGGTGCAAGTGTAAAGCAGAAGAATTGATGCTGTTTTGAAGGCAAATGGCAAAATCACACCAAATATTGATTTGATTTAGATTGTTCCTTTGGTAGCTCACTTTACATTTTGTAAATTGATCAAAAAATAACTAGAATTTATATTTGTAAAGTTCTTTCTGGAAACATTTTCCCCCCACACCTGCCTAAAACTTTTGTACAGTATAGCGATATGAGCATTGATCACTCCTGAAACAATGCAAATGCATTAGTACTGTGTGGATGTGAACTATGTGACACCATCAACAGCTCATCCACTTATGCATATGAATTTAGCCTCAAATATTTGAACGGTATGTCACTCAAAATGCTAAAGGGACATGAGGAAAAAAAAAAATTGACTGAAACGGCTAAAATTGATTAAAACGTAAAAAAAATCTAAAAAAAACAAACAACCTTCAATTCCTGCACCAAAGGCCTCCTGTAACAACAAAAGGAAAGGTGCCATTTTTGGGTTATACAGGCTTAAAGCAGTCGTGGGCTGTGAAACTAAAACATTCTCCTGAAAGCACATGGATCATTCTGTGTGACAGTGAAACAGCCCATTTAACATTACAAAGAGTAATTGATCCGCCGATTTGAGCAGCTTTTAAATACACTCAACATGTAAAAACTGTTGGTGTGAAAGCCAGTGCTGTCTCCAAAATGAACCATGCCCGTTTGTTTTTTGTCTCGTATCGCCTTTTTCTCTTTCAGCAGTCATCCAGCAGCCTTGCTCTCTGCTTTTGTCAGATGTTGATGATGCATTTGCGGCGCACATTTCTCAGCAGAGCTAAATGAATGCTGTGCGCGTTGATCACAATAGAAATAGAAATACCGCTTTTGTGGATTCTTTTGCAGAGACACTCGCACCCGATGACTGACAGTCGCAATCCGGTTTGTTTTGTCACGTCATGTTTGTCAAGGACCCTTTTGTGCAAACATGTTTTGCAAGTATAATAAAAAGCAAAACACCTTTTTCATCTTTGTAAAGGGATTTTTCGACAAAGCGTTATGGTTTGTTCAAGTGGAAGAATATTTGATCTGAATACCAAAACATCGGGGGACAGAATATTGTTTTACATACCAGCGAAGGTTGCATACATGTATGTTCTATTGAAGCTCACATAGAGTGGTCCTATGGCACATATATGTGAGTTATGGAGGTCTACTTATAGACATTAACTTGTTTTTATGGGCAAAAACCTCCTAGTTTCTGTAAACGAGCCTATCAAAATCTCTCCTCATTGAAGCTCTCATCAGCCGCTCTGTTTCAGACTGAAATCTCACCCCCAGAAGACAGAACTGTGTTGTGATTGGCCAGCCAATGAGAGCTTTCTCAATTGTCTGATGATTGGCCAGGTACCTGGAAGTGACGTATTTAGCACGTCAGCTCTCAACAGCGCAGCTCCCCCCTCTGGAACGGTGTATGCACTGCTACTCATTATCAAAACATTGTTTTAAAGCTCACATAAAGTGGCCCTGTTGCACATATATGTTAGTTATGGAGGTCTACTTACATACATTTACTTGTTTTTATGGTCAAAAACCTCCTAGTTGCTATAAACAAGCTCTTTTCTGACGCTGTTTCCCAGCCACGATATTTCAGACTCAACTCTCACACCCAGAAGACGACTTTGTTGTGATTGGCCAGCCAGTGTAGAGGCTTCCCAACTGTCTTGTGATTGGCCAATACCCGGAAGTGACATATTCAGCTCCCCCCTCTGGAACGGTGGATGCACTGCTACTCATTATCAAAACATTGTTTTGACAATATAAATAATATAAAATAGCTTCTTCACGACTCCCCGCCGCAGTCCCTTTTACGCCTTTGACCCAGACGAGTCGGACCCAGAGTCAGAAGACACTGTCGCAGGTGAAACACCTCCACAACGGACGTTCTTCTTCTTCTGCGGTTCAATGTACGCAACCGGATGTGCCCGGACTAGTGCCCGGAGCAGGAAGATCTGCTGTTCAGGAGACAGGATCCTTACGTCACGATTCCAGGCTTTTTCAGAGCGCTTGCAGAGCCCGAGAATACAATAAAACCCAGCTTAGAAACTTTAGGGCTTCATAAACGAGGTAATGGCGCAGATACACACCAAAAAACAGCGTTAATTGGAACTTCCGATTTATGAGAGCTTTAAGCTTACACAATATTAATGATCTAGAATCCTAGAACACAATCTTTCTTCTTCTCCTTGCCCTTCACCTTTTACTGAATCCCTCAGTGATCCACTCCTGCCAACATCCTTACTGAGGACGATCAGGGGAGCAGGCCTCTATCTCGCACCGGTGATCATGATACAGAGAAATACGCTGGCTCCACAACCGAGGGCCAGAGGACATTTGTTACCCATGATTATATCATTTATTCACCTGCCGCTGCGCTCTTGGCTGCCGCTTCCTTCACTCCCAGCCCCGTCTCTGCCCCCACTTCCTGTTTTCCTTGTTCATTTGCGAGGAAATGCTTCTTCATTTGTTTTGCGTGATTGAGAAGGGAGACGCGGGCGAGTCGGAACAGCCTTCCCTAAGAGAGGGAATCCAGGCACAGCTGGTGCGACGCTCGCCCGTAATGAGCAAACATGGCTGCATGAAAGTGTGTGCAGCATCTGCCATGTGCCACAGCCTCGGGGGGGCACTTTGAGAAAAGGGTCATTTGAAGATATTGATGCGGCCTTGTAATCGTTAGTGACCATGAATAGAACTTTTTATTTTCGGTCATCAATAAGCTGAATCAAACGCAATTACGCAGTTGACACCCTCACACAGAACCCCCCCCCCCCCCCCCCCTGCGTGAGTCATACAGGACTGTGAATCACAGGTTATTATCCATGAAGATTCTTGTCAGGCGTCCAGAAATGGTCAGAGATGTAGCCAAACTGTGTCTCAGGGTCCAGGAACCCCATCAGTTTCCACCCATTAACAGGAGTAATGGGGCATGAAGCTTCCTCCAGCTGAGAGCAGGAAATGTTCTTTAAGTTAGCAAAGCAAAGAAATATGAAGTGAGCAGAATATGAATCCTTCCCTGAAAGACGTGGGGCTCAACGGAAGTTCTGAAGTGTGTTGTTTCAAGGACGGCACGACTTTTCTGCTCAAGTGTAATTCTTTGGATCCCGTCTACTTTGAAAGCAACATAAAAATTAGAATACAATTACACTCTCTGTCCTTTTGTTCTGGGCTCATTTGAAATGCATTTCTTAAAGTAATAGTTTAAACGTTTCAAGGAACTTCAGTAATTTGCTTTTCTTCTGAGAATTAGATGAGAGGAGAGGATCCCTGCTGCATTGGAAAAAGAAAAAAGGGACTGCAGCGTGAAGCATAATAAGCCTAGCTTGGAATAAAGGCTGGAATCACAGAGGAATGGCTAGCTGGCTCTGACAAAGGTTTGTCAGCAATTAAAGGGATAGAGCTCATTTGTTTGATTGGTACAAAAGTTCACTTTCGTTTGCAACCAGTGAGTTTAAAACTCTGAAGAGAGAAGAAAGCAATTTGCAAACCTCCACGATTCCAAACGTTCTATTAGATTTCCTCATGGACAACATTAGTAGACTGACGCTTGGAGAACTGCAGCTTAAATGCTCGTCAGAGGCAACAAAGGAAGCTCAGCTTCCTCTAAAACGTCGTCAAATTGCAGTTTGTACCGTGTTATATTTACATTTCAATACTTAACGTGTGCTACAGTGCTCAGAAACGTTTCAACTGTAGTTTCCATCACGGATGATGGATCGTCTTACGTGATTTTCGTATTCCCATAGCAACCTCCACATTATAGGCACAGAATAGGTTTATTTCACAGCGGTGAGCTTGATGGTGTCTGGACAAATGCGGCAATAGCCTCACATCCATGGAAGCTAGAAGAAGTGCAATGTCCCCATGTAATGGTGCAAGGTGCACATGCTATTTTGACGAACGTCCTCATCCAAAGTACCTCCTCTTAGACATTCTAATAATCACAAAAAATTTAGATATTTATGGCATTTTACTTACTTATGTTTATGTATTAAGTGAAATGAAACAAGGAGATGTGCATCCAGGGAACAGAACCAAGACCTGTTTACACACTTAGACCACCGTTCAAAAGTTTGGGGTCACCTATACAATTTCTTTGTTTTCCATTAAAAGTCACACTTTTATTCATCAAAAGAGTTGCAGCAAAACTGTTTTCAGCTGTGCTTACATCATTGCACAAAGGTTTTCAAGGTTTTCTAATCATCCATTAGCAAACACAATGTACCATTAGAACACTGGAAATGGGCCTCTATACACCTATGTACATATTCCATTAAAAACCAGACGTTTGCAGCTAGAATAGTCGTTTACCACATTAACAATGTATAGAGTGTATTTCTGATTCATTTAATGTTATATTCATTGGAAAAAAAGTGCCTTTCCTTCAAAAATAAGGACATTTCTAAGTGACCCCAAACTTTTGAACGGTAGTGTACCATCCAATGGCATTTCATGGCTAAACAACAGAATCTAATGACTATGTAAATGTGGTCTTTACAAAAATCAAAACAACATTTGCAGGTTTGGGACAGCTAAAATGTGATGTTGTAATTTTACAACATTGGGTCTTACAGTCTTCACTCTTCAGCACAGTCTCAGGGAAAAAGGAAAAAAGTTGTTATTTTATTGTTCTGGAAAATTGTTTTTGGAAACTATATTTGTACATTACGTACAGGGACAAAAAAAAGAATAATTTTCAGTAAATTCCTTCTTACGCCACATATCAGCATGTCTTTAGACAAATGCCTGGTGTATTATTTTCCTTTATACATATACACTTGTAAATAGAAACACTATTATAGCATTTCAATTTTACATAACTATCGTGTTTCCGTGTTCTTTAGTTCTTCGTTTGCAGAATGTATTTAAGACTTTATGTTATAAATAACTGGGAACTGAAATGAGCTTCCCCTGTTTCAAAGACCAGCGACCTCCACTGCTGCATGGTGTGTAAACACGATCTTTGTACAGCACCAATTATGACATGGTTCTTAGCAGGAAAAGCACAGGTGTTACTGATGCAGGTCATGTAGGTCAGGACAGCGTGACAGTGAGCCACCATGCACCCTGGAAATGAGGACGCTGAATGGATCTCGGTCATCGCTCATTTATCTACACCTGTGATGGTTCTTTGTCAGTGTTGCTGCTGTGCAAAGACCCAACATTTAAGCACTAGGGTTCTGTCAAAACAATAACGGAAGACCTAGTTTGACGACAGCAGGAGTCAGGGTGGAATCATGGGAGTTGTTGTCTGGTTTGCTTTACCTGAACTCTTGAGTGGACTCGAGAGTTTCGGCGGTAGAATGCAGGACGGCGATGAGCAGTCACGATGCATTAGTGATAAGAACACACAATAAAATTGGACAAAAACTAAAGACAACACACTTGGCTAACTAGCTGTTTTGAAAAAAGGTGACCAACATGATTCAGATTCAGAAAACTTTATTCATCCATGAAAGGCTATTCAATTTCTACATACATATACATTTACAAGGTGCAGACTAAGAACAATTATGCCAAAAAGAAAATAAATCAGTAAGTAGACAATTTAAAGGGCTCATATTATACCCTATTTCTCCAAGTTAACCTAGTTCCCTGGTGTCCTAATGAACATGTCTGTGACATGCTTTGGTCAAAATACCATAAGGATGAAGCACCACAGCAGTTCAATCACCCTGCCAAAACAGCCCTGTTCAGAACGCTCTGTTTAGTAGTATCTCTTTAGGTCCACCTTAAAAAAAAAAGTAAAATGAAACTTAAGGAACAGGAAATGACATCAGCCACAGAGGCTACTGGGAGCTAACAGCAGTTAGAATTTGGAAAAGTGATCATTTGCAGGCTCTCGCAGACACATTGCTGTCATATATGGAAGTTTGTGTAGAACTCTGTGCTGCACTGTGGAGCCAAGACTTCGTGGGCTTCTGGTTTTTTCGGACACCGTTGCCCTATTTAGCGCATTGTGACGTCCCAGTGAGCGCGGAAGTCAACATCATGTGTTTTATCTCCTGTAATTGGACCACAAAACATGAGTGAGTCATCTTTTTTCTCACTTTGCCGATTGATAGGACCTCCAGAGTCCCACATTTAAATGATTAAAAAGTTGATTTTGCATAATATATCCCCTTTCACAAAATATACAATATTAGTGTTATTGGTTTATTCTCATCTTGTTCTTGGTTGAATTGAATAACGTGGTATGTGTTCACATCTGGAACAATGCAGCATTGTGAGTTTGCCATCTCCTTTCAAACCTCTGCCTGCTTCTTTCTTCACCATGGCAACAGCAGGCAAAACTCCTGGGTAATGTAAGACATGTTTGTCCAAATAACGGAAAAAACAACAACCCACAAAAGATTTATTTTCATTAAATAGAAAACTGTGTTGCATTAGCCTTTGTCATGCCTCAGTCTTATACTTTTAGTATTTGCGGTTTTATTTCCATTCCTTGTTTTTATTCGGAGGCGAGGGCAAACTGAACATCTGCAGCATACAGTGAAAACAAACCATGATTTAAAAAAATAAACAATTGAATCTGTAGCACTGGCTTTTCTGGCGATTTCATTGTGATGACAGTAGAAAGTTGCAGTGGCAAGCTGTTGTTTACCAAGAAACAGTGGCTGCATGTATATATAACCCCCCCTTTAAAACCATTTCACGTCATTTGTATAGGAAATTAAATGAGATATAATTTGCAGGCTTTAAAGGAATCGGTGGGTGTATTTTATTTCTTCTTCTTTTTTTTTTTTTTATAACACAGCCCGTTAAGCTAATCACCTCCTGGCTACATTTCCACATTCTGTACACACAGATATGAGAACAGTATCAATCCTCTCTTGTTATTTTCAGGGAAAAAAGCCAAACGCCGTTTTAATTTGTTGCGGTAAATACTGGATTTTGATTTGCTTCCATCAGCCACTGCTGTTTTGGAATCAGTTTGCAGCATGCCAACATTCATTGAGTCTGGCTTTTAATGGATCTCTCATTGGACCTTTTTATAGCAAAGATGAGTGTGGATTTTTAACACTTCCTCGTTTATGGATCCAGTTTTGACCTTTGCTTTAGCCTTTTTAAAATGACCCACGTCACCAACACCAACAGTTCATCTCGCAAGATTTAGCTTGTTAACCTTTAGAACACAGAACATTTATGCTGCTTTTTTCCATTACTATGTTAAAGCTCACATAGAGTGGTCCTGTTGAACATATATGTTAGTTATGTTACTTGTTTTTATGGTCAAAAACCTCTTAGTTGCTCTAAACGAGCCGATAGAAATCCTCTTTTCGAGATTTCAGACTCAACTCTCACCCCGGCTTCCCAACTGTCTTGTGATTGGCCAGTACCAGGAAGTGACATATTCAGCACACCCACTCTCAGAAGTGCAGCTCCCCCCTCTGGAACGGTGGATGCACTGCTACTCATTATCAAAACATTGTTTTAACAATGTTTAAAAATAGCTTCGTCTGGAATTGGAACTTTTTCCAGTCCGCTTTAAAACGTACAGTATATACAGATATAAGAATGTTCAATATAGATATTCTCACATCCTTTTTTTCAGCACAACTTAGGCAATCTGATGAAAAATAATAATTTTATTGAATTTGTGAAATTTGGAAATACGTCACAGTTCCCAATTTCACTTGGCTCGTTTTTATGAACAAAAAGAAAAGAATAATTCTATTTTGTGAAATATTTTGTGCAGAATTAGTGCTACTTTATATCACGACTACATACATTTGACGCATCAACACATAAGAAGATGAAAAAAAAAATGCATTTTTTAAAAGCCTGAATATGTGACCTATAAAAGACACACCCCCAGGATGTCCATCTGTCCTTTTTTCAGCATATTTTCACCAACTATAACTATAAAAACACCTGAGCAAAACGTACTCAAAATGTTTCAAATTGTAATGAATTTATGAAATTTGAAAATACATCACAGTTCACAAAAAAAAAAAACACCTAAGAAGATGAACAACCCACACACGTTCAAAGCCTGAATATGTGACCTATAAACACACACAGGATGTCCATATAAGGAGTTATGTATTATTCCCACGATTCGTGCCGTGTGAGCGCTAAGGGTTAATGCTTCTTTTGGTAAATATGGGCTCACTGAACTGAGCGCTGACTAATTAACCCAACACTTGTGAGTGAGGACGTCCAAAATGTATAGATACGCTCACATTTTGCACATAAGATGTCAGAGTAAGTGTGCTCCGACTGTAATTTCCACTGTGTGATACCAGTCAATATCAATCAATATTTAATTTCTCCTGCTGCTCGTTTCATTTCCAGACTGGAGTTACACCTTGTGAGGAATTAATTACGATAGACAGTTGATTTAATTTAGCGGCTAAAGTCCAAAGTATTTCTATCCTCAGACAATCACGGCCTGACCTGAATATGAGATTGAATTATTTACATGTTTGTTTGCTTGCAAAATCATTTAAGTTCAAGTCAAAGACATTTAATCAGGGATATGAAAGGATTTGTACTTGATAGATGAATCTGATGCTGAACGAAAAACAGCAGTATCCGAAATTGCTATTTACACGTAATATTCCTTTCCGTGTTCTTCTGCTACGTTTTGCAAAAAAATATAAAAAATCTGTGTGAAAGCACAATATCTATATCGTTTTCAGCACACTGACATGTAATAAGGTCGAAAATCCACCAAATCCTCGTTTGAAATCCCGCCATCTGTATACTCAAGCTCAGAGTAAATCAGCAATTGATCTGACTCTTGTGTAATTCTAACTCTGATCTGAAACTGTTATTTGCATTTTTTATCCTTTGCGAGGAATACGCTGTGAGATCAAAGTCCCTCTTATTCTCATTATCAGATCAGATGAGGGGGGGAAACAAGCTTGACTTGATAGCGGCTATTATCGAATGGTGAAAAAGGCCAACGTGGAAATAATTGATTGCTAAATGTGCAAATTTAAATATTACACTTCATTTTCCGGCATCTTTATCCTTCCTCTGCTGAAATATCTGAGAAAACATTTTTTTTTTTTAATTAATAAATGCTGTTTTCCTACACGCTTGCCACAGAGCTGTCAAATGGCTGTTGCACAGAATAGCTCTCAGGCTATTTCCCCAACTGTCATCTTACACTTACAACAAAAACCTAGAGATTAAAAGCAAATGGGTTCATTCAAGATGCCACACACTTTTCGTCATTAGTGCCATAGTTCAAGCTTATTTGAAGCTGGTTTCTGCCCTTATTCACATCTGATTCCCCCCCTTCTGTTTTAACGTTGTGTCTCTCCGACTACATCACGCCTCATCTTCTTGGATTTCGCTCACATGCAGTTGGCACCAGTGAGCGTCTCGTTGAGAGATGTTACCCTTGCAATGAGATCAGTTAATATATCTCTGAGGAAATTAAACTGGGACAAACAATATTGACGGTCGTGTCCTTTGCGTTCGTTCTGTTCGCCTCAGTCTATCTCTGCTCTGCTGTCGTTGTCGTGCAAACCCCCGAGTGTTGACGTTGCACTAAAAAAAAACCTCTCTCACACGATAGATTCTGATGTTCTTTAACATCGAGGACGATGACGCTGTATTTTTCTCTCCTTTACGTAAGACCTGAGCACTTTCTCAGTGCAGATGGATTAATAACTGCTACAGTGATCACTGCGTTCTCAGTAACCGTAGTAACTATTCTGCCAGCAGCAAATTATTTCATTTGAACATTTTGTTGCTATAGCAACCAATACTGACACAGTCCTACAGCAGCATTTTAAATGAAATTGTTAGGATTTATTTTTTTAACATTTACAGACTCCTCCAAATGCTCTTCACCAGCTGCTTTCATCCTGCTGTTACACCAGGTGCCTCAAAACCAGTGTTTCACATTATTCTCCTGCTGTTGTGTGAACTTTTCTGACACAGACAGACCTCGCCCTCAAGATGAAGTGATGAAAGAGACTGTTAGGGTGAATTCCAATTCCTTGCTTAACCCTCAATCTTAACCCTCAATCTAAAAAATGTGCGCTCCCTCTAGTGCAAGTGCTGTCTCCGAAAAATTAAGTTGAGGGGCGAGTTTAAGTGCTGTATCGCCCTCAATATTGAGATTTTCCGAGACCACCCTTGGGAGCAAGGGCTACCCAGAATGCATTGCGTGTTTTGACATAACAAAGATGGCGCCGAAAGCAGCGGAACGAGTACGCTACAAATTAAGTATTTTCTTTGTTAATAGAGATATAAAAATTATGAAAACCATTGTATTATCTTAGTTTAGGCCCATATTATGGATTACTGACGTCATTGTTGCGTAACATTTATTTTTATTTTACGTTCTTTTGTCAATAGCCGGCCGGTGCGGACAAGCGATCGTTTGCTATTGTTTACTTTTCAATAAGCCGTGGTGTGTGGTAACTGTCAGCTGAATATGTCTGTGGTTGTGGTATTTGTATGAGTATCATCTTATAACTAACTGACAACCTAATAACTTGACTGACAAACGGATCGTAATAAATAATCGTGACGTAAATGACTTTTCACGTGCAAACCTTCAATAAATATAATAAAATCAACAGTTTACACTTGTGTTATTTAAAGAAAATGTGTTTTGTTGCATTTCTAATTTATAACTATGACTACTTGCATGGATAGGAAAATCTTGCATTTTTAGAGGGCAACTGTCTCCTGCTGCTGTGATTTTAGGCCTCATTGTGAGGCTATTTTGGTGCCAATGCTATTTCTTTTTGATGTGTAGGCCTTCATGAATAATTTCAAATAGTCTACCTATCCACATGTTGAGTCAGTGTTGGGCCTGTTCGGTCTGAAAGTGTAATCCGGCCCCCTGAGGTCTCACTTGAAAAAAATCTGGCCCCCTGTCCAATTTCACCCTGGCTTCCCTGATTTAGAGTGTCCAATTTGCCTAATCCCCAAATCTGCATGTTTTTGGACTGCGGGAGGAAACCGGAGAAACATTAGACCAATATTTCCAATTTAAATACACATTTAATTTTAGCTCTTAATAGCTCAAGTGTCTAAATTCTGTTGCCAGCAGACCCGGAGATTACATTCATTTCTAGCGTACTATATACGGTGTATGGTCCCAGACCTTAAACCTTGTAAAATTAACCCTTTAAGGTATGCACCAAGAAAAAAGCAAATGAAAAATTATTTCTTTGCATTTTTTTTTATTTAATTTTATTTACTTATGATAACAATAACGACAATCAATATATATATATTTTATTTTTTATTAGACCCTACTGTATTTCAGATACAGGCCTCTACCAAACGGTTGAGACGTCTGTTCATAATAAACCTGGTTTGCATAATTCATAAAGTACAACATTCTGAACAAGTCACATTAAAGGTTAGTGAGTTCAGCTTGATGCAGTTTTCACTTTAAGGTACTTAAAGTATGGTCGACCAAATGGTTGAGTAGTACCTTAAAGGGTTAAATTACTTTGTGGCTTTCAATTTTGAAACGTTCCACTCAAATTGAATGTGGAACACAAATATTATCTGTTCAAAACTTAGTTTACTGAAAAAGAACTGGCCAAAAAAATAAATATAGTGAGACAAAGCTGTTCTGAGCAGATGATCGTCAGATGATCGTCAGACCGGAGCATCTGAGAAGTGGTGCATGGCAGGTTCTTCAGCAAAGTTGCCAACAAATATAAAGCTGTTCATTGATTTCATAAAACGTTATAGACTTTCTCTACAATCAAAAACAAATCTGAGGACTCAGAAGAAAAAATAGTCAAATGATATTATCAGAGCATCAGAGAAAACACCACACAGGTCAATTACTGTATTTATTCATGGCATGTTTGCACTCAGTTTTTCTCCTGTAGTCACTTGCCTGACACGGTGGGTAAGCAACTGCATTAAAATGCTTTATAAGTACTCACATCAGCTCTATAGTTCCTCCTCCCCAAAGTCACAGGCCTCTGCACAGACGGTGCAGTTCAGTGTGATATGATGATAGCCAAGTCGATGAACGTTTTCCAGCTCAAGAGCCGCTGACCCGCTCGGCTCGCTCCAAAACTCATTTCTCCTGAAAGTGTGGAGCTTCTGTTTTGAGTAGATTTTTTCACAACAAGAATGTTTCAGAAGGGAAAATGAGATTTACTATTACGGATAATAAAAATGACTCTATCACACAATATGATGGAAACGAGTTCACCCCTAAAACTGCTATTTATTTGAGTCGTGAGTGAGAGTACAGGAGTGTCGCTCTCCTTACTTACAGGAGCTGATGGGATCTTATCTTCAGAAGCTTCCTGACTGTTCACTCAGATATCGGCACTTGTGGCAGTGGCCTCAGATAACTGCTGCCACCGAGCATGTGCTCGACAAACGTTTAAACAATACCCCGCATCTGTGCTGTTTGTAAGATTTCAGTGCATGACTATCATGGAGAGGGTCACATGGGAGGTAAAGCAAGGGTTAAGTCACTAATGACAGAGGAAAGAGATGAAGATAAAGTGTGTGAAACAATAAGAGCTCTGTTTTTGTGACAGCGCCTGGTTGAGGAACTGGGTCAGATAACTTTTGTCTATTGTGCATAATAACAGTCTGTGTTTGTTTATGTTGGATTTTCCAGCGACTTGAACAAGGGGAATTTAGTGGAGATGCAGCGATGTTCAGATTTAGAAATATGTACCAATGTCAGTGTCCACATTTGCACAATTTATATCAAGCACAACTATTTTTGTAAATATATTTTTAGAAACATTTCAACTTTATTTTCTATTTGAGCAGCATGAAAATAATCATATAATCTTTATGTTATTTTGAATACAGACCCTTTTTTCGGACTTCCCGCCAGCATCAGTAATGTTCGGTCCATTTCGCTATTGCTAACTTTTTTTTGGATACAACGTGATGCCGAAAAACAACAAATACTCAAAGACATGAAGTTAATGACCTACCTGTCCATGGAAAACAGTGCCACCGTGTCCTTTCTGGGCTCTCAGGCTACATTTACACCAGCAAAATAACTTCGTACACACATCATCATGTTCAAAAAAGTTTGCATTTAAATTAACCCGCATAAATAAGCTGTCGAGAGCCGTCATAACTATGCCAAGCCTGTGGGCGGCAGTGTAGGAAGAAGGAGAAAGCCACACAAGCAGAAAAATGCGAAAACAGAGTTTTCCAAAATCTTCACAGTTTTGAGAAAGAATCGTTTTCAGAGGCGAAATCGCCGTTTGTGTGTAAACGAAAGGCACAAATGTATAGGGAAAGTCTCCATTTTTAAAAATACCCGTGCTAGTGTAAACGTAGCCTAAGTTGATGTCGATGTTTACTCTGGTCTTGGATAAATCTGCATCAGCCTTTGTCTTGGAAGTAGCTTTCCCAAAAACTGTTTTTGTTTGCGACCAACACCTGTTGTTGGCACCTTCTCTGTCTGCCATAAAGTTGCTGCAACTCTCTCCAGTTATGTCGAAGAATCTGAACATGTGCAATTATTGCACGAGGAGGGGTACGCACATAGGAGGGAGGGCACATGGCAGTTTGATTGATGCATCACTATCCAATTATTTATTTTGGCCCATTCAATATGATTGGATGGTGTTTTTACAGGCCTATCCGTTCCACAGCTGACTGACAATGCATTAAATAATTATTTGCTTAATTAATAGATTTTAAGCAATACAGAAAAATTGCTATAGAAAATGATCTCCCATCCTACCTTTAATGTGTAAAGCCTGTGCATGGCCTGCAGTCACATAGTCACATAGTGAATGCCACAAAAAGAACTACAATATTTGGATTTAGGTTTTATTAAAAAATTTTTGAAGAAAAAAAACAAACAATGTAATCATATTTCCTGAAGTCCTGCTTCAGAGTTTTCTGGTATCACTGGCTTGGCAACAAATAACGCACACGTTACTGCGATATATATTTTGCGACAGTTGTAACAAACCGTTTACCATCTGTGGGGGGCATCCAAGAGCAGATCCTTGGCACGTTCCCTTTTTTTTTTACTACAAATGTGTTGATATTTGCACAGATAATTCCTCCATCCATCTATCTATCCATCTTCTACTGCTTTATCCTCCACATGAGGGTCGCGGGGGGGTGCTGACATAAGGCGATAGGTGGGGTACACGCTGGACAGTTCACCAATCCATCACTGGAACACATAGACAAACAACCATTCACTCTCACATTGACACCTACTGTCAATTCAGTGTCTAATTCACCTAATCCCCATATTGCATGTGTTTGGACTGTGGTCAGAAACTGGAGAACCTGGAGAACCCCCCCCCCCCCCCCACACACACACACAGGGACAACATGCAAACTCCATGAAGAAAGACCCTTGTTCCAACTGGGCCTTGAACGTGGGTCTAACCACTACACTAACTGTGTGGCCACAGATAAGTCAGTTCATTTTATATTGTACTTAATATTTACTCACCAATTACAGTATAGTGGTCATTTCCTTCATGTAAAATCTGGACCGCTGACTTTAACAAGCTCGCTGCGCCTCTATTTATAGACCGTGTTAATTCTGCAGCGTCAGCGCCTGCTCCAGACTCTTACCTTCCTATAATCGCGTACATCTTGCCACAACGACCCTGCACAGACGAGGACTCCAAAAAGCTGCGTCGTCACGTCATTGTTAGCAAACACGACAGTGATTGGCAGCTCAGTCCAATTACAGCAGCAACTTTCTGACACCGGTGCAAGTCTTCAAATTCTCTTTTGGACTTCCAGGTGTCAAATAGTCCCATTGATCCATGCAGTGAAGAATCCAATGAAAGCTGATGAGGGGATTTTACTGACTAGGTCAGGAGAAAAAAGTTAGGATGGGTTGAATTAATGATGCACTGAGAGAGTCGAACACAATTTGGTAGTTGTAGGAATGAGAGTCCTGTGTTTTTTTTTGATGCTGTGTTAAAGTGCAGGGAATTATTTTACACATCACCTGTTTGAGTAGCAAAAACTGAAAATATGGCATAAGACCATGTAAATATTAACACATTGGATGTTTACTGAGAATTAAAGGTGACACTATAAAGTGTAAGGTGTTCATAGCTCTGACGTTCAACATGCTTTTAATGACACTTGTCCTCTCCGGTGGATGAAAAGGAGAAAAAAAAACACACATTAATTTTCTATTATTACTTTTCCATTTTTTCCATGTCATTACGTTTTGACAGGCACAACTTCACAGTACACTGGTTTGTCGAGGATCAACTCTTTGTCTCGTGCTAATGAAAGATAAGTGCACAATCATGTTCGCTAATCAGATTTCTTTCTTTCTCCATTAGCTGCAGCCTTGTCACCGAAATAGTGGCTCATGGCTTGGAATCATTGGTGTGAGAACACGATGATGTGCATATCAGGTATGTTTAATTATATTATCATTTTGTCTATTAAAAAAATATGCATCTTGTTAACGTTAAATTAAAAAACGATTAAGAAAGACAAGCGTCGCGCTGTAGATACAAGTGTCTTCCTTTGAACACACATGATTTAGCCGCTTGCAGAAACGTCTTTTGAATATATTCTTTTGTGCATATTTTGAATGTGCTTTTATTTTGGAAAGACTTCTTTTCACTTCCTGTTCATTTGAGGGAGCCAGTTGAATCTGCACACGTGTGTTTTTGCGTTCATCAGCTGAGGACAACATCATCTCCAACTTTGGGCAGATGAGAAAACTAACTCTTTACTGAGGTGAGAATAGAGTTTGAGTTATTGATGTCATCTGAAAATCTGTAAAAGACAAAAAAACGAACAAACATATTATTCTGTAATGTTCATGAGCTACAGGGAACAGAGCATCTCTGAACCCAGACCTGATCATATTAGACCAGTGACCTCCAGGTTATGCAACTCAACACTCTAGGGCACAGGTGTCAAACTGGCGGCCCGCGGGCCACATGCGGCCCCCCAAACGATTACATGCGGCCCCTCACTTCATATCATGTAATAATGAAAACATGGCCCACAACCTCACCACTGTCTTTTAAACAGTGTGTAGCCAGCGAGGTGATATAATATAATGCAATGTTTTTTTTACAGTAGTAATAAGATTATCACAGCATTAAATGTATCACATATAACATTCAATTACATAAATAAATAAGCTTGTTAGAGCCCGAGCCACGAATGGCAGTGACCCCCGAAACGGCTCCTGGCACAAATTTTAATGACAGTTGTCCACACTATAATTTAAGTAATTTTAAATAAATGTCTCTGTTTTTGATATTAATACATTTTGCAGCATACATAGTATTATGAAGTATACTTGCGATATCATGATGCAATATTGTGAACAGTTTTTGTTCTCGAGGTTGGCCCCCCTAGACGCTCATTGGCCCCCCTGGTCATTTGACTTTGACACCCCTGCTCTAGACGTAGATTTGTGAGCTGCTGTCGGCGTGGAGTGATTTCGCCAAAGTGCTGATGACCTAACTGGTAATAAACTAGACCGTTTAAAATTGCAGCACAGTCTGTGTTTTTACCTCTCAGTGTTTTCCCATCACATGAGCGTATTGTGTGAAACGACTCCCAGGATGACACTGCTAATCTACATTGTTATGCACAAAGGACACATTGAGAGAAGACGCCTAACTCTCCAGAAATGAGGATTAAATGTAAAATCTTGAACTCTCTTGTTGATTAACCCGCAACTCCAGCGTTTGCCTGGAGTTCTGAATAAAATAAGCAAAAGCCTCGCACTGAGTGCCGTTCTTTATTCAAGATAGTTCGAAAGAAATGTGTTGCATTCTAACTTCAGAATCAGAGCTCGAATCATCCGGCCCCTCAATTTAATCCTGCGCCCTCCATCATCCAAATAAGATTAGATCGAAATGTGCTACTGTTTTAACAATATCTGCTTTTTGAGAAGGAGAAGTTAAAACACAGCTGGTGGATGATGATGGATGACTATAATAAATCCGCTAATTTTAAATAATCACCCTGTCTCACTCTCGCCTCCAGCACCTCACAGGGAAAGATAAATTGATCGTTCCCTTTGACAGATCCTCTTGTTTTCGACCAATTGTGACAGAAATGTCTCTTGTTTTAAGTTCAAATTTTATTTCACATTGCCCACACAACATTTACGCAACTTTGTCTACATTCTTCTTGACCAGTTAAATTCTGTTAGTCATGTTCAATTGTTAAAAAAGGAGCCTGGCCTGGACATTTATGCATACAACATTTTGTGGACCCTCTAATGCAGGGGTGTCAAACCTATGGCCCAAGAGATGAATTTGTGAACATTTCACATTATAAAGTCAAATACTATAGTTTTCAGTTCCAGATATCTGTTAGTGGTTAACTTAGGTATATTGTTGAAATTGCACTTATTTTCTGAAATTGCACTTATTTTTCTCATGAAATTTCAGGTTATTCATAATTTTTAAAGTTTTCTAAAAAGATAATTCATTTTATGTAAAACAAAGGGAAACGTTTTGTTGTTCATACGTTATTATGCTGTTATTAGACATTTCGAGATTAAATTGTGCCCCTGAACTTAAAATGAGTTTGACACCCCTGCTCTAGTGGTTGAGAGAAAACATAAAAGATGAGTAAATCTGTTTAAAAACAAATTATTTCAGGGCTGCATGGGTTGGAATTTAAAGGGGACACATTATGCAAAAATCAACTTTTTAATAATTCTAATACTTATATTTGGGACTCTGGAGGCCCTATGAGTATGCAAAATATGAAAAAAAAAAATATGCCTCAGTCCTCAGTTTTTGTTTGTGTCAGTCTAAGTACAGGAGATAAAACACGCTATGTTGAACATGAACACTCATTGTCACAATGTGCAAATTCCTGGAATTGTAAATTGGAATTGAAGAGGGGAAGTCCATGAAGTGTTCTATTCTTGGCTGCAGCACAGAGTTCTACACTTCAGATGGAAGTGAGCACTTGAGTCCTAACGTTCTGGGTCTTAATGTGTTACAGCGTTTGCAGTGTAGGGATGTTTCTTACAGACTCCAACGATAAATAGAATTAGAATGTTGTTGTTGTGCTTATTGCCGTTCGCTTTCTTGTCTGATGTTCTCCCTCTGGAGGTTGTGATGAAGGCCCAGTTTGAGAAGCCACAGGTTTTAAATTCCTCCCTGATATTTCTGTTCCCTCACCTTTCCTTCCAGTCTCGTCGGTGTGTTCGTGGCCTGGTTGTTTGAGGTTCTGATGTCACTGAGATTGTGCTCCAGTGGGTGGTGGTGGTGACGGCAGGTTTTTAGTTTGTGTTATTTTCTTGTTTACTTGCACTGCACAATCCAGGATGGCCAGACTGTAACATCCTCACAGGTGAATTTTACTGTTGCTGACTATACTTATAACTTGTGTCTCTGGTTGGTGAAGCAGCTGTATTTACATATTCATTATTCTCTCTGAAGCATATTTTTTTTTTTTTCATTTTAAAAATGGTCAAGCCAGGATGATGGAGGTTTTGAGGTTATATATATATATAGAGAGAGAGACAACAACAGTGTTGTGTTATGTAGCCCCATATCTTGCATCTGTGTCACTTTACAAGTAGAGCAGTCAGATAAAGACTGAGTGTTGATGTAGATAGTGTCATTGCACCTTGTTGGGATTTTGTTGCTGTTGTCAAATTAGTGTGTGTATGTGTGTTTTGATATAGACAATTCACTCACGGCACACTACAGTTCTTCAGATAAAACAGGACATCTCACTAAAGAAGATTCCCACTGTCTCAGAGCAGTTCACCAGCTCATGCCACATCCTATGCTTCTGTCGAGGCTGCAGCTGGTGGAGGCAACCTACAAAAAATTACATTATCTCTTCACTTTGACTAAAATTAATGAAAGGCACTATCACTAGCAATCGCCTATTAAATGTAACAGATGACTTTAACGGTTTCCTTGCAGGCACATGTCACCTACAACTGTCTGCAGGCTGCTATTAAGGACATTCTGGTTGATGGAATCCATTAAAAGAGCAGAACAGGTGTATATGTGCTCCATCTGCTGCCCCTAAAATTAGGGATGCATGTGCTTCTTTTTTTATGCGCGGCGTAATAACCGGCACTTATTCAAACAGCAAATAAAATAGATGCTAAATACAATGTTGTTGGCAAACTAGTTCTCACACATGGCACTGTCGCTACTCTTATCGGCCTGAAGATTATGAACGACGACATCCTGGTGACCCTTGTTTTTTTTTTTACTCTCTTGGCTGCGTCACTTATCACATTTGAAAATCTTTACTCTGTATCTTCATTCATCATCTGCTAATTTGTCACTTGTGCTGTGTCTAAAGGAACTAATACTCGTCTAAGGTGAGATAGATAGATAGATAGATAGAACAGTCAAAAAACCTTTCCTTGCACTTTTTCCTCTGCTCCCTTTTTCACTGATGGAACTCCCTTGTTTGGCACAGTGCAACATGCAAGGATGCCTCAAAGCACAAACACCTTTTCTTACATTCTTTGCTTACATGTCCTTTAATTGAGTGTCCAAAGCATAGTCCTGCTACACAACATTTACTGAAACCACTGTTGGGACGTGTCGTATCAGCCTTTGATCTTTGCGTGGTAAATTCCTAGTAAATTAGTGACAAAGCTACTTTTAGGCCACTTAAGTGTCTTTTCTATCAAAGAAAATGTCATTTTAACCTTATTTCCTTATATTTATTTAGTTTGAGTGCCCGATCCTATCCATGATATGCTGGCATGTGCTGGCAACTCTTTACCAAATCACTTGGCTCATCCCTTGTATATTGCTCCAAAAAGTCCAATTTGTCTCCATCACTGTCAGTTCTGGAGTCCATAACATGATCAAATACCTTTAAAAAGGATCGGAATTCAAGTGGATCACCATAGAATAAAGGAATGTTGGTATATTGGTGACAAGCGGGGACAACCGGTGGTTTCTCACAAGCAATTCCCAGAATGTCAGTTTGAAGTTTCATCACTCTGTACGACTCACTTGTGTCATTCTTCTTCTGCAATGGCTCAGCTGCAGGTGTGGGGCTTGGTCTGTGATCTGATGCTTCATTAGTTGAAAGCAGTGGCGTATGTCGGTGTTTCAGACCGGGTGCTGATGCTTCATACCTGTGTTTACGTGACTGTGTTGTTGCAATAGCACCAAACTGTCGCTGAGGTGATTCATAATCTGCATTATATTTTGAGTCGTGCAGTCTAAAGCTGCCAGCTCTGTACCAGTTGTTCCTTGTCTGCCTTCAACTGGGCTTCTTTCAGTGCAAGTGCCTGCTTTTCCTTGTAATAAGTGCTGCCTCCTCTTTCAGGCGTATTAAGGATGTATGTGAACTTGCTTTGCTACGACGATTGATGTCCTTTACACTTGTCGTTATCACATCCTCACAACGTTTAATGTCCTCAACCCAATTCTTCGCTTTTTTCATGAAATCTTGGCAGTTGGATAGTTTGGGGTCCGTCTACTTCCTGAGTGATTGTGGGGGAATTAAAGGTGCCCATATGTAAGAATGTGGCCGAAAACGGTTACTACACTCAAATTCTAAATACCGAGGTCTTTAAGGTTTCGTTTTTCTCCGCCATTGTAGCGCAGACGTAACTGGCAACCCGTTCCTCGGCAGATGAGACTCTACTGACTGCAATGATTGGTAGACAGCGGTAGGTGGCGCCACATGCCAAAACATGATTTCAAATCATAAACATGATTTGAGGTCCGCAAAAGATTTTTTTAATGTGAATATTTTGTCTGTACTGTTGTTGTTGGTGAGTTCAGTTTGTTATATGAACATTTTTCCTGAGTCTCTGTGACATATTAGGAGGATTTTATGGCCAGTTGCTTTAGATTTATTACATAATGCACCTTTAATATTCTATTCTGAACAGACCACACTTAAAGAGTCAACTATTAACAGCTTACCAAGAAAATGCATACATTTCACCATGAACTAGAGATATAATTTTAAAAACCTCCCATGTATTATCTCCAAAAGTCTAAGGATGTCCAAATGACCAAGACATTGTCCTCACGGTGACAGTGTGTAGATGTTTGCAAACATAATCACTGTAAAATACACATTAATAATCAATACATGAGAAGAAAGAGATACCTGTAACTCACGGAGCTCAGACTTAAGTCACAGTAAATTATATTTCTCAATGCCTCGGTTAAAGAGTGCATCAAACCATTTAAAGTGTTTTATAGTGACATTAAAACGGACGGTGCAAATGGCTGGTGAGGACGCCACATTAGGACACTTTATAGATAAGTAAATCAGAGTAATTACAGTCGGTATTAAAACTCGTGGCAGGCTAACGGAAGTACACATGCTATTTATTATTTCTTGTTTTATTGCAGGTTCTCCCAATAAAGTGAAGGGGAATTCAGTGGCTTTTTGTTTAGATTAAAGCTCAGAGCACATTTTGTCGTAAATCTTATCGGTTGAACATGCTGTTGATGTGGTTTTACTTGTGTGTGTTTAAACATTCTTATTACGTCTTTTTACGACCTTTTCTATATCGTACAAACCCTCGATTTAAGTCCGATTTAGGTATATAGTATACAACAAGTTGATTTTCTTCATGTCATGTAAACATTTTGGTCTGACTAAAATCGAGCTTTGCTAGCTTATGCGATTCATAGTCCAATTACTCCATAATTACAATTACTACGTATGCTTAGACTGGAGTCTGACTCAGCAAGTTGCCCAGTTGCTGCTTGTCTTAGTCGGACTACTGGTCTAGCTTGATTAAACTATGCATGTAAACATACTGACTGACATAGTTAGGACCAGTAGTCCCCAGGAACAAAGCCTTTCCCATAGTGCTTTCACACCGGCAGGGCTCCGTGCCGGGTCCCGAACCCAATTTGAACTGGCCGACGTATTCACACCGAAAAAATAGCAGGTTTGAGACCGCAAAAGTTGGTTCTCGAGGAACCAAGAAATGCTTGGTTCTTCCAGGTGATATCACCAGTGGGTGAGTCATAGTTTGTGAAGACGAGCGTATAGTAGTGGAAGTGTGAAGATTTCGGTGTTGTGTTTACTTCCGCCTGAGTAACGTCCTTTGTTTCCTCTTTAACTGGTGTGAATGTGGACTAGTTTTCCAGAAGGCACCAAGGTTCTCAGACTCCACAACGGAACCAGAGCCAGAACCAGAACAGTGTCCGTCTGAAAGCCCTACCAAAGATTTCTATCTGGGTCTCTAGATAAGATTTGAAAAGTGGTTATAGGTTAAGGTTATGATTAGGCCTCATCAGGTTAGGTTAGTTGTTAGTTCGTTTTTTTTGGCCATTCCAAATGAATGGAAGTCACGACAGAACTAACCTGATCTAACCTTACTCTCCAGTGGGAGCTTGGTTTAGGTGAAATCTGTGAACTTCCATTTGCAAAAACATCAACATGTAGCTGGGCAAACCATCAATCTCAAGGCTTCAAAACAGATTCTTATGGATGAACCATGATCGGTTTCCACTTGGTGTGAGCATTTGTGTGTGCAATCTTCACCACCACACTCTGGTCTGCCCCATGACACGACATCCTAACCTTTAAGATCTTGTGGACTTATAGTGTTGGAAAAGTGAGATGATTTTGTTGACAACACAACAACAACATGATTTAGCATTTTTATGCAAAAGTGAATCCACTTTATTTGATGAGTAGAGTATATTAACCTTCAGTGTCCTTTAGCCAGACATTCTGCTCTGTTAGAAGCCGTGTAGAACGCACACACACACACTCCCACATACATATAAACACACACAGCGTGTGTCGAGGCAGAGAAATGCTGAGCTTCTGCATGAGCAGAGCTAGTTATGCAACGGTCTCACCACAGCAGGTGCGACACACTGACAGCGGCATATTGTGAGATGTGAGCAGAGAAAGGTGGACAGCCCGGGCTATTTTTAAAGCTACTATTGGAGCCATCACTTAAGTTGCCTCGAATGCAGCATATTTCTGCATGCCTGCTGCTTCTAGGAGTGCTCTTCAGGTTTTCTTTGCACCTATGTATTGTACGGTGACCTGGCATGATAAAAATACAATTCACATGGATTAATATTTTTTTTTAAAAGGCAAGTGCAGGACCATTGCTGCCAGGGATGAAACGGTTTAAAGCACGTGTCAAACTCAAGGCCCGGGGGCCAGATGTGGTCCGCCACGTCATTTTATGTGGCCCGCGAGTGATTAATTGGTCTTAATTGTGTTAAAATAGTTCTATACTACATTTACCACAATGCATACCACAATTGTGTTACACTCTTAGAAATAAAAGTGCTAAGTAGAACCATATAAGGTTATTTTGCTTGTCCTCATAGGAGAACCCTTTTTGGCTCCAGGTAGAACCTTTATATAAAGAGTCCACCTGGAACCCCTTTGGAGGGTTTCACCAAAAGCCCTTTTAAAACTCTTTATTCAGGAAAGGGGTTTTAAACAGAGGTGGAAAAAGTACTAAAATATTGTACTCAAGTAAAAGTACCAATACTTTTATGAAATATTACTCAAGTAGAAGTAAGTTAGTGATCTGAAAATGTACTTCCTTTTTTTTTTACTCAGTAACGGATAGGATTTATAAAGTAACTAAGTACAATACTTGAGTCAATACGTACTCAAGTAAAATACAAAATCCTGATTTTAAATTGTACTTAAAAAATACAAAATACACACAAAAAAGTATTCAATACAGTAACTTGAGTAAATGTATTTTGTTACTTTGCACCTCTGGTTTCAAAGGGTTCTATGGATCAAAATGGTTTATACTGGAACCATTAGTGTTACCAAGAACCCTTGAAACCCTTGCTCTTCAGAAGCAAATGGTTCCAGGTAGAACCTCAGCCCTTGTAGAAGGACCCTTTTGGAACCCTTATTTCTAAGAGTGTACCCGCAAAGTGACGGCACCGTCACTAGATCACAGTGTATCATTGTATATGCATCATGCGATGAGCGAAATAAGTAATAAATACATAAAGTTATTTATCAATATGGCACAGAGTAGTTACCTTTATTTTACATTATATTGTGTGACATTTAGTTACGTTTATTCCGTATGACAGTTACATCTGACCCTTTGACTGTAACCATTATGCTGATGTGGCCCTCTGGTTTAAAGTCTCAAGTCGTGCACTGTAGAGAAGGACCTTATACTGAATATAATACAGAGCTTTGTTCCAGGCACACTGTTCTCCCCAGAAGGATCATTTGGTGTATCAAGAATCCATGTGTGCTCCATTTATATTGTCTTTTTATTTTGCCAAAAGCAAATCAAGCATTTCCCCGAGTTATAGGAATTCGACTTTCCTTCTGTACTACAGAGCAGCTGATTTACTCCTGTATCGCTGCAAGAGCCTGTGGCAACTCTGAGCATCCAGCATTGATTATCACCATCAGTTACTCAGTGGGTGTATCTCTGCACCATTGGCCCCTCTATCTGAGCTCAGCTTTAGTTAATCTAAACCCTGCACTGCAAACAGGCAGCGATGGCTAAAGACCCTCTACTTTACACCCAGCACTGAATTCAATTAACCACCCAACTGGAAAATGAGTGTGTGTGTGGGGGGGAAATAAAGCAAAGAACGAAGGAAACGGGGACACAACTACAAATTATGTGGTTGAACACATTTGTTGTGATTTGCTGGAGCAAAGCAACTTCCTGTGTAAATGTTTTGCAGTTGGAGGAGTTCAGGAGCAAAACCCAGAGAACAAGATAATAGAATATCAATATTAGCATGGAAGTATCTGCTCCACGTGTTGCTAAAGTCATGACAAAACAAAGCTAAATAACTGAATAAAACTGGACTCAAATAAAGAGGTAATGCATTATGTCAAGCCACAATATGTTCAGTTTTATTCTTGTGTCTAATTAGGCTGTTGTGCATTCAGAAACAAATACAATACGAATATTATCTGTTCACAAATGAACACATAAAGCTTCTCCCTGGAATATATGTCCTCTGCTACCCACAGAGCAGGTGAAGCCTAGACTAAGAATTTAGAAAATAAATTGATCTACGAATAAAATAATTATATTCTGGGGTAAAATTAAAAAGTCATGATTGTTTGTGTATATAATTGAAGAAGATCCATATGAATGAAGTGTCTATAATTAAAATAAACAATAAAGGTTAGATAATGACAAATTAATATGGGTTTTGGTTGGTAAGCATTAAAATAAATTTGCTTTGAGTGTTTTTTTTTTTTATTGACTTAAGTCAAATAAAAACCTCTTTGGGGCATTTTGCATTCAGCTCTGAAACATTATTCATCTGCTCTGCCCAACAAGTCTGTTGAAAACTGATTAAAATGTACTGAGGTTAAACCTTTAAATGCATTATGTGCATGAGTTCCTCTGCCCTGGCTCTTAACAATGTTTACCAGACAGTTTTTAAATCCATATATTTATATATGTAAATAATGTGTATGTTGTGTCTTTTAATTAGAATTTGCGACGTTGGCCTAACTAAAAATGTGGTTGCAAATGCGTGTCGTGGAAATAGTTTCAGCGACAGATAGATGCACATTTTCTTTCACTCAATCTTTGAATGTTCAGTTAAAACGTGTGATACGTTGAAACATATCTATTGAGTAATGAACTTGACTTCTGCACCTTCCCCTGGGGGGAAATTCAACGTGTGCCATACTTCTTGTGTAGTTTGCTGTAGGCGACTGGACTTCCTTGAGTTGAAGACGTTTCAACTTCTTCATTTCTGACAAACCGGTGGGAAAAACCAGGTATTTTAACCTCTGAGGCTGAGACCTGTCTAGAGAGTCGTTAAGTTGAACAATGCAGATCGTTCACCCCTCCCAGTTTCAGGGTGTTGCGTTCACGTGAGAAAAAAGTGCTAAAGAGGTTTGTTAAGGGTCACCTGTCACCTGGAGAAGCCTCTTGGATGAGAGGTGAGAACTCGAGCAAAGTCTCGTCGCCTACAGCGAACTGCAGAAGAAGACTTTGACATGAATGACTGAGAACCTGCGCAAGACAACCTGTGGCGCAGACTTAGCCAATCCAAGGGCAGATCAACATGAGAATGTGCTACTATTGGCTGTTCTGCAACAACTGCTGTACCTAAAGGTCGTTGTGGTGGAATCACTGCACTTCAGCACATGCACTGACTGAAAGAAACCAAAGAAAATAGTCGAAAAGAGTCAGAGAAAGAACACGTTTAATTGTGAAGAAAAAAAAAAAAAAAATGTAATCCTTATATTTGGAACTCTGGAGGTCCTATCAGTCGGCAAAGTGTGAAAAAAGATGACTCACTCATGTTATTGTGGTCCTCCTCAGTCTAAGTACAGGAGATAAAACATCCGATGTTGACTTCCGCGCTCATTGGGACGTCACAATGCGCTAAATTCTTGGAATTGTTGTCTCGCGGAGCTCCGCTTTGTCCGTAAAACAAGCAAGAGTGCTGGCAAGGGCAAAAAGCTCTATTCTTGGCTCCACAGTGCAGCACAGAGTTCTACACAAACTTCCAGCCTCAGAGGATTTATCTGTCCAGTGGATAAAACGCTACACGTCAAGTCTTTTTTCTTGTCATCACTTTAAAACAATCCACTCCGTTTACCAACACATACTGTAAGACACGAAACAGCCGGCAGCTGAATGCAGTAGTTGTTGAGCGTGTTTCTGTTGATCACATCATAAATTAGTTGACTAATAGTTTTGTCTGCAACTCGCTTACATCCATCGCTGCAGGAGTGAGGAGATTCTACTCTGCAGATGCACTTTTATAAACTCATCCCCACTGCAGACAGCTAAACACACAGCCCTGGAGCTATTAATTAAATGACACACCTTAGAGACTGTAAACAAGCTGTGCGTTGGCAGCGCAAGTGATGTACGTCGCAACTGTGCGAGACGTTTTTCGGGCAACATCAGTGGCTGCAGGTGCCGCACTCTCTCTTCTCGTATCCTTCAGCAGGTTTTTATCTCGTAGAGGAGAGGTAATGAAACAAGAGTGCAGTCGATTAGAGAAAATCTGTTGATGGTTATAGTGAGAACCAAGGCTGCAGACACCAATCCTCTGAGAGCTGTGCGACACAATTGCCTGACGCTAAGGACGAGCAGTTGTAAACCACGCTCAAGAAAAACCTCCTTCCAGACTTCTCTGTATTTTTTTTTTTTTCGCCAAAACACCGAGTTTGGAAAGGGCAGCCGACTGTGGGCTTTTCACGATAACCTCATGAGATCGATAATGCCTCTATTTTGTCCAAACACTGAGAATCTAAAAATCCAAAATCTGAAAATCTACCTCCCTCTCTCTCTCTCTCTCTCTCTCCCTCTTTCCCTCTTTCTCTTATCTGTCTTATTGCTCTCATGGTGGACCAAAAGAATTTCTCCTATACTGCCAAAGGAATCATCCTAGCTTGTCCCAAAGCAATTATAAGCCTGGCTATTTCTTACCCTCAGCTAAACATATTGCAGACTGATATTGCATGACTTCCTTCTCCTACCTCTTCTAGCCAAAGATAACAGTGAAAGTACACTCATGCTGCAGTGAAATTGTCTGGGGAACTTTGCAAAGACTTTGCCTCTGAAGTTAAGCCTGTGGAAAAAAAAAAAACTCCCTTTGATTGCAGCTTGAAATTAAGAACACTAACTGGCAGTTTTTTTTTCTGGACAATAACATGAAAACCAGTAAATGGGAAAGTTAATAGGATTGCCATATATCCGTAAGTATAACCCAAATATACACTTTATATAACACGTAATGCGGGCAGTTGTTCATGCTATTCTCTCAGCAGGTGCTGTCACTGCAAAGCGGATCAGTGTGTTGATATTGACACCACTTACTCCTTGTGATGAACCTGCAGAGAATCCTCGCCACACGATGGAGTCCCTCTTAAGTATTTTAGCATCCTTTTATGGGCTCAGGGCCCAAAATGTAGTGTTTTGTTTCACTAAACGCCGTTTTTTACGAGCCAGGCATTAGAGTGACCAGCTGGTGAACACAATGGAGCATGAAGCCGTTAAAAACCAGACACTGGTCCTGGAGCTGGTGGGGAGCTGAAAAATGAGGAAGGAAAATAGCACTGTAATAATTGTCAATCATTCCCCCCCCAAGGTCAAAGGGTTGGTGTAGTGGTCCGGGCTCTGGCCTTTGCAGCAAGAAAACCTGGGTTTGTGACCCAGTCGGAGCAAGGGTCTTTCTTCATGCAGTTTGCACTTTCATTGGTTTTCTCCGGCTTTACCAGTTTCCTCCCACAGTCCAAAAATATGCAGATTTGTCAAATTGGACTGGAGGTGTTGAGGGTGAGAGATGATTGTTTGTCTCTGTGTTCCTGTGATGGACCGGCGACTTGTCCAGGGTGCACCTGGCATTTTGCCCTATGTCAGCTGGGATTGGCACCAGTGATTACCATGGCCCTCATGTGGAAGACAAAGCGGTAGAAGATGAATGAGTGAATTTCTCCCCACAGTGATAACACAAAGATAAAAACAAGATGCCGTGATCTTAATTTAGTCAAAGTGGCTGATTGTTGAAAGTTTGACTCGATTAGATTAAAAATCTCTTACTCTAATTCATCCTCAGGAGCGTGTGAATCTGATTTTATGGCCCAAGTATTTCCTGTTTATTTGACAATATGTCCATCAGTTAATATAAAGGGGAACTTTATTGTGAAGGAGCTAAAAGGGATGTGTTGATCAGAGGTGGGTCATCTGTGTGGAAGGTTGTCAATAAATAAGTTGTCCGAAGTCTCTAGTTGTTTTGTATCCATTAACATTTTGGACCTCCCCCAAATTGTCCTTTCCTCCAAAGTCAGGAGGTCAGCAGTTATAATACCTGTTTTGTTTGTTTTCTTATGTTGCAGCCAGTGGGAAAAAAAACACTTAAAACACCTTTATACTTGGTGACAAATGTCGTGTAACATTTACATGTAACTTACAGAAGATCATATGAGGAAAATATAGATGCCATAACAACTAGGTGAAATTATGATGGTTTTATTACACAGTTACAGACTGCAATGTTCTTGTACATCCTTTTACACAAACCAGTTGCTGTTCATTATCATCTCTATATCAACAAAACAATTATGTTTTTTTTTTTTTGTCTTTTGCTTGCTAGGTATTGACTTATTGTTTAGGAAGACAATATTCCCTCTGGGGAACCGGGTCAGCTGCTGTGCCGCGCCTGCGAGTATGAAATGGAGGAGACGGCATGTTGGTGAGGAGGCCCAAAGCGTTACCTCCAACCACCGCGCCCTGCAGTGTTCCACTTTGCCAGCCAGTAATGAACCTGTAAGTCTACACTCTGCTCAACCTGTCACTCAGTCATTCTTCATATACTGCATTTCACCTCAGAGACGCACAGAAACAGTAAGAGTGAGTGTGTGTGTGTGTGTGTGTGTTTAGTGTTCAGTATTAACCATCACGTCTTGTTTGTTTGCACAAACGGTCAGTCAGCCCATCAATAGTACATGAATTTAAAGTATCAGCAGGGAAATATGGAGTCAGTAAAAAAAAAAAAAAGTTCAAAACACTTGAGTGAGTGAGAAGTGAAGTGAAGTGAGGGAGCAGTGGATGGATACTGATGGGAAGTCAGTGTTGGCAAATATACATTTGCAGGTGTGTGTGTGTGTGTGTGTGTGTGTGTGTGTGTGTGTGTGTGTGTGTGTGTGTGTGTGTGTGTGTGTGTATTCCTCCATGCACTGAGCTCCTGTGCCCAGCAGACTGGATCTCTCTCTGCTTTTTTCTCAATCCCCCAAACCCACTGATGGAGAACACCACTTCGATATGTAAGCTGACAGAGGATTTTCACTCTCAACCCATCCCTCCTCCTCAGTAATTTCTCTTGCTCTCTCTCTCTCATTCCACGTTTTGGTGAGCCATAAAATATCTGAAATAATTTCCTCAGGGCCCACAGTTGGTGTAGTGGTTAGCACTCTTGCCTTTGCAGCAAGAAGACCCGGGTTCCTGGGTTCGAGCAACAACTTCGGAACAAGGGCCTTTCTGCAAGGAGTTTGCATGTTCTCCCCGTGTCTGCGTGGGTGTTCTCCGGGTTCTCCAGCTTCCTACTACTGTCCAAAAACATGTGATATGGGGATTAGGTGAATTGCTCACTCTAAATTGACCATTGTCGTGAGAGTGTGAGTGAATGGTTGTTTGGCCCTATGGCCCTGCAATGGACTGGAGAACTGTCCAGGGTGAACCGCGCCTATTGCCCAATGTGGGCACAACACAAGATCTTTTGTTGGGCTGTAAATTCAAAAATGTATTCCATCAAGTTGCCTTGAAATTTTGAGTTTTCTCAACTTTGTAGCGCAGAATCACAACATACATTATTTCATGTCACTGTACGACATCATTGATAGCAGAGAAACCCAACAATTCACACAATGAGCAAGCACTAGACATATTAACTAGGAAGAATATGGACAGAGGACAGAGCCCGACTCAAAGATGTGGTGCAACCATCTGCCTCGACCGGTTGCGGTGAAAGGAAACATGCGGAACAGAACGTGGGAGAGAAAGGACAAGAGGGAGGTGAGGTAGAGACAGAGGAAAGAGACCAGGAGCAGATATACAACAATTTTTATCAAGTTATACGTTTAGACAGGACAGTTCTGAGTCAGTGATGACATGTTTATAGAACTACAGTCATTTATACAAGCAGCAGCAGAGATTGTTGATAAGAAAATGATACTGATAAACTTTAATTATAGCATAATAATAATGGTGATGATATGATATGAATGATAATAATAGCCTCGGATCTGGATCCTGCAACCTGCAAGATGAGGACACAGAGAGAGCGAGAGAGGAAAGGAAGTAAAGACGCAAACTATGGAGAGAAAGAACAAGGTTAATGACATATAATGAAGTCATACCCTGAGTGTGAGAGAGTGAGTGTGAGTGCGCCACAGGAATTCCCCCCAGCAGTCTACGTCTATAGCAGCATAATTAAGAGATGGTTCAGGCTTCCCTGAGCCAGCGCTAACTATAAGCTTTATCAAAAAGGAAAGTTTTAAGTCTAACTTTAAATACAGAGAGAGAGTGTACGCCTCCCGAACTGTCACTGGGAGCTGGTTCCACAGGAGAGGAGCCTGGTAACTGAAGGCTCTGCCTCCCATTCTGCTCTTACAGACTAAGTAAGCCTGTATTTTGGGGCCGAAGTGATCTGTTAGGATGATAAAGTAAAACTGGTAGTTCTTTCAGGTATAAAGGGGCCTGATCATTAAGTGCTTTGTACGTCAGGAGGAGGATTTTAAATTGAATTCTAAACCGTACGGGGGACCAGTGTAGAGAAGCTAACAAATCAAATAAAGATAGTTAAAGTAATATTACTTAAACACCTGAGCATATTTACATATTGTAATTACTGGCACTAGAATAAAACAAAGTACAGTGAAAGTCAGTTTATGACCTTGTACAGAACACATCCCTCTTTAAAGCTCACATAGAGTGGTCCTGTTGCACATATATCTGAGTTATGGAGGTCTACTTACATACATTAACTTGTTTTTATGGTCAAAAACCTCCTAGTTGCTGTAAACGGGCCGATAGAAATCCTTTTTTCTGACGCTGTCCTCAGCCGCGATATTTCAGACATAAATCTCACACCCAGAAGACAGAGTGTTTTGTGATTGGCCAGTCAGCGTAGAGCCTTCCCAACTGTCTTGTGATTGGCCAATACCCCGGAAGTGACATAATCGGCACACCCGCTCTCAGAAGCGCAGCTCCCCCCTCTGGAACATGGATGCACTGCTACTTATAATCAAAACATTGTTTTAACAATGTTTAAAAAAAGTTTTGTCACGACTAATTGTTTGGAACTTCCGGTCTAGGTCCGCTTTAAGGTAAACATAAACATACTATTTCTTTTTATGGCCAAAGTGACCACGTCTGTTATTTTTCTGTTGAGAAAAGTAGAAAGATACTTTAAACCACCAAGTTTGAAACGCTGTTGTTTTGTTGAGTTAATTGTGAGCTGGAGTTGTGTATGAAACCTGATAAAACATTCAGCAGCTTTAATTAATTTAGTTTTACACTTTGGGTCAGCTCTGTTTAAGTATGGTGTGTTTTTAAGTTCAGTTTTGTTTTGTTTACGACTTAAATGTCATGGCACTGTGAATCTGTTGCTGCAGTGCTTCACACCTCTGACTCGCTTTCTTTGCAGCAGCAGTCGCAAACTGAGCCTCGAGGGTATCAAAGCGTTTAAAGCCATCTGCTATACTCAACTAATGGAGGAAAAAATATGGATTTTTCTAAGAATCTGGTCGTGGAATTATTCAGAAGACTCCAGTGTTTCGTGATTATAATTATCATTCAAATAATCTGTCACGTATAAATACATGATGTTAAACCCTTTAACATCTAACCCTCAAAATGTCCATCTGGACTTGTGTTTATTTGCTTATTCTAACCTTAAAAGGGACAGAAAATGACCTGGAACTAAGTGCTTTTGCCCATTTTTCTAGAATAACCCAATATCTGGCAGTTTGCTGCATGTTAAAATAGTGTATTAACAATTTAAAATTAAGAAAAACACTGCAGTTGTACACAAACAAGATTTTGCATGTTAAATTAGGATTTTGAACAGCATAAAACATACTTTAAAATAAAAAAATGTCTCTTGATGTGCAAAAAGCTCTTTAGGACGCTGATTCCCCGGCAATAGGGCGAGAAATTACCGTAATAACCACATTAATGTGCAACTTCTCAGCTTTCTCAACGTTTTTTCCCGATAGCACAAACTGTTGTGTAAAATACTGCAATACAAAATGCACTTGTATTAACGTGTCGCCGGTGAAACGCTTGGTGTTAAAGGGTTAACATCATCCTGTCCCTTTACTTTAACCTCCTCCCATAGATAATCCTGCATCTATTTAAAGAGATAATATACTATGAGGGTAACTACACTGTTTAGGTGTCACATCATGTTTTTCCAACATTTTCCCTTTTTGCACTTTTCTCCGTTTTTGGCACCAAACTCATATTTGCTGTGTTGGTATCAAGGTCTGCTTGAAGCCACATTATTCTACCAGCATGGCTCCTCCTGGCAGAACTATCACTCACTATGTGGCAATCGATGTAGGATTGTTCACAGGGAGCAACTTTTGGCCCCATTATTTGCCTTTCCATGGAGCACAGACAAAATGAAATGGAATATGAATTAACAAACACTGTGAGGTGCAACATTTGACTTTGAGTTTCATCCCAAGAACAGTCCAGTTCCCTGTGCATGTGTGTGTGTGTGATCTACCACGGCACTATATCTGTATTCCATCAACCAGGATAATTGAAGCATATTTTAAATCAAACTTTACTCAGATGAAATACCAACGTGTTGTTTGTGTGTCATAAATAACACGATACAAAGGTATAACTCCTGAAATGTTTTGACAAAAATTTAAAGGTGCATTATGTAATAAATCTAAAGCAACTGGCCATAAAATCCTGATAATAATAATGTTCATATAACAAACTGAACTCACCAACAACAACAGTACAGACAAAATATTTGCATTAAAAAAATATTTTGCAGACTGCAAATCATGTTTATGTTTTTAAAATCATGTTTTGGCATGTGGCGCCACCTACCGCCGTCTTCCAATCATTGCAGTCAGTAGAGTCTCAGCTGCCGAGCAACCACGGGTTGCCAGTTACTTCAGAAAACGAAACCTAGAAACTAACCTCGGTATTTTGAATTTGAATGTAGTAACTGTTTTTGGCCACATTCTTACATATGGCGCCTTTAACTTTTATTTAAATGACACAGTCTCCGCCTTGTCAATATTCATACGACTCAGATTCAATAATGCAAGAGTATTGGGTCATTTATTGTGGCCTCAGCATCAGTTCAGGACTGCACTTTCTCCCTGTGGCGATGTGAATGTGTTGAGCCAGGCCAGGCAGTGTAGGCTCAGTGGAACCAGAGGTCGTTGTCTTTCAATAAATCAGCGCAGAGGCAATAGCTGGGGTGACTGTACAGGCTGGGAGACATAGTGGAGCTATTACTTATCCCCCCCTGTCACTTTACTGCGTCTTGTCATATAGGACTCAGTCCAGCAGGGGGGTTCCGCAGGGGGGGGGGAGGGGGGGCGCGAAGAAATCAGGAGCAAACCTCATGTTCATGTGCACCATGTGTGCTCGTGTACTCGTGTAGAAACGGATAAAATTGTACTTTTCCGCTGTGGATAATTGCAGTACAGTGAGTGTGTGTACTCTATACATGTGGGTGAGAGCGTGCATCGGTTTGCTGCAGTTCCTCCTGACCTTATAAGGCCGCAGTTAATCTGCAGGCTGTGGTGCCATTAGTCCTTTTCGTCATTTGTCTCATGCGCTCGGCTCACACCTGCACATGCTCCTCAATGACTGTCTGACAGGAGGGGAAGAAGATGACTCGCAATCGTAATGCAATTATGAGGGTGTATTAGTGTGATTGGAATGTTAATCATTTCCTGTTCTGGATAAAGTTGTAGGTGTTTATTTTAACAGTGTTGACACGGAGAAAGTCCCAGAGAGGATGACGGTCTCACTGACAGGGAGGAAGACAGAGAGGGAGGACATTAATGAAGGGGTATTAACCTACAAGTTGAGCATTTGTCGCCCCAATACCTCGGCTCAATGTGTACCCTTCGCGTCCTTCATGGGGATCTGTCGTCGTCAAGGTCGTTCCTTTTACATCAGAGTGATTCAGGAGCAATAAAACCAAACACCCCGGTGCACTGGTACTGCACAGAACAGGGAGGCAGGTCATGATTTGTTTTGTTCACAAAAACCCACCATGCACTGACATCAACACATATATACTATATAAAAAGAAGAGCTCTGCTGAAACCCAGGATGCGTAATCCTCCACTCGCCTGTGTTACTGGTCTTCGATTTGCCTGCAAAAGACCTCATGATTTGATCTGTACGTAGCACAGCACTTCAGTCGTATTATCGACGTTAGGCGACTACCGTAGAATCTCATATCTGAAAATTCTGCAGTTGCTCCATAAAATGGAAAAGGCTCAGACATGTTGATACCTGAGTTATTATAATCACTCCTCAAATGTGAGCATTTACTGATTTTCTTTGTTTAATGTAGTAGCAATTAAATAGAATTGTGCTTGTTGTTATATATATATATATATATGTATATATATATAAATGTATACATACACTACCGTTCAAAAGTTTGGGGTCACCTATACAATTTTTTTGTGTTTTCCATTAAAAGTCTCACTTTTATTCATCAAAAGAGTTGCAAAATGAAGAGAAAATATAGTCAAGACATTGACAAGATTAGAAATAATGACTTTCTAATCATCAATAGCCTTCTAACTATTAGTTATTAGCGATAAGCAAACACAATGTACCATTAGAACACTGGAAATGGGCCTCTATACACCTATGTACATATTCCTAAGGACATTTTCAAGTGACTCCAAACTTTTGCATGGTAGTGCATATATATATATATATATATATGAATTCTAAGATGCCACTAGCATTTCATCAGCACAGTCCACAATTATTTAAAGAAAGTCAGTAATTTTCTTGATGCCCTTTGAATTTCTTGTCATCCTTTGAGGAGTACACTCATTAGTATTTATAATAACAGATTATTAACATAAACCAATGTGTATACCACTACAGCATATCCCGACTGTATTATTACTCTGTATTCTATATGATCGGTTTCAAAACTAATGACATAAATCATTTGCAACGCTTATACAACGCCATACGAGTCAACATCAATATTTGGACGACGCATCTGGGAGAACTAGTTCCAGTTTCATCTGGGGACTCGAGTCTCTTTTGTCTCTTCATGAAATCCCAGACCGACTCCATGATGCTGAGATCAAGGCTGGGAACCACAGCGTGTGCTGCAGGACCTCTTGTTCTTCTGGTCTCTGTAGTCGTTTTGATGTGACTCTGAGTGTTTGGACTGGAGTTTGAGACGAAGTTATGACTGTGTTATGCACAGGGTACATAACATCGTCTCAAGATTGTGCCAAACAAGTTTAACTTTAATTTGTTGACTTAAAAACTTTTTATTTTTGCATTCTCAGTAGATTAAATGGAAGTTTTTCACAAAAAATAATCTTTTTCTCTTAATATGTCTTAAGATATTGCAGCGTTCTTTAACAAGCTAAAGTTAAGAAAAGCTAAGTCGGGGAAGACTCATTATAAGTCAACATTTCTTACATTAGATCATTTATTTGCGTGTGATACAACTTTCTTAAATTCTGGCCAGTTTTTTTTAACTAATTTAAACAAATATTACGCTCTGAAATTGACTGATTTACAAGCCAGTTTGAAGTGTTCTACCCCCTTGGTGGATTCTTCTACCGTAAAATAAGAAAATTTGAATCGATTTAAGAATATTTGGCTCATTTCTAGTCGGTTTTTTTTACAGTGCACATGTGATATCAATGACAAGTAAGCTAATGTATATTTTTCTTTATTTATCTATGACTTGACTCAGGAATAATGGAATAAAACGCAGACATCCCCACATGAGTTTGTTCTGCTGCAGGTGTGATTTAAAAGTAGTGTTCCTGGTGCTGCAGGGGTGATAAATATGCGGAACCGCACGTTCATTAAGTCATCTGAAAACTTTGAGAAACTATCCATCAGCCTGCAGAGTCACAGAGTGGCAGCTTTAATAGCAGCACTCACACAAATAAAAACCAATAAAAAAAGTTTTTAGTGTCTTCAGTACCATTGGAGCACATTAATGAATATGTCAGTGCACATCCATCACAACAAACACAACACTGCTCTGTAATACATATTCAGAATGCTAAATCCATCCTGAGCATACAGTCAATACAGTCGGTATAATCCCCAGTCAGTTGTTGACTTCTTGATTTTCACTTGTTCTGTACTTGAATGGGTTATGTTAGTTATTAGATATTTTGTAGTTTATTCCTGTTTTATCTACTTCCTGATTTGCGTTGTAGCATTCCCTCCCTCGTGTTTCAACTCCAGTCTTATTTCCTGCTCTTCTTTGTGTCACATCTCTCTAAGAACCTGCACCTGTTCCTCATCTTAAAGTTCATTAAAAGTTGATAAATCAATTTTGTGAAAATTAAGGCCTTTAAAAAGTATTAAAAAGTATTTTTCATGAGGTATTAAATGTTGTCCAGATAGTTTGACAGCACAAAGTATGCTTAAAGGTCCCATATTATGCAAAATCAACTTTTTAATCATTTTAATCAAGGACTGGAGGCCCTATCAGTCGCCAAAGTGTGAAAAAAGATGACTCACTCATGTTTTTGTGGTCCTCCTCAGTAAGTACAGGAGATAAAACACGCGATCTTGACTTCCTCGCTCACTGGGATCACAATGCGCTAAATTCCTGGAATCGTTGTCTCATGGAGCTCCGCTTTGTTCCACAAAACACGCGAGAGTGCTGGCCAGGGCAACAGTATACGAAAACCGGAAGTCCGCAAAGTCTCTTGACAAGCTCTATTCTTGTCTCCACAGTGCAGCACATAGTTCTACACAAACTTCCAGCCTCAGATAATTTATCTGTCCAGTGGATACATGTTATATATGACGGCAATGTGCCTGCTAGAGCCTGCAAATGAATGAATTTAATACGCACAATCTGGTGTTCATGTGCAACTTCAGTGTTTTTTTTTTCTAAATAAAATGTTAAGTTTCACTATTTTAACCTGCAATAAATTGTAATTTATTCTGGAAAAATGGGCAAAAGCACTTAGTCACAGGAGATTTTCTGACCCTTTTATGTTTAAAATAATTTTGAGGCTCATATGTTAAAGGGTTAATAGATTCATTATGATATTATGATTCCAAGATTCAGTCAGTGGTTTAAAAGATATTTTAAATCTGGGACAGAGTGACTTTTATTGCATTCAATGCCAAACTCGGATCCCATCTTTCCTCTCCAGCTATTGGATGAATCTTTTCTACTTCTGTAAGCTTCCTCGAGGGAGGCGAGATTGAAGCGAAAGACGCGCGTGCCTTACCCTACCTCTGCTGTCAGAGGCTGTTTCGACACGTGCATCGCCTTCTCCTCCCACACGAGACTTTTAAAGGGGACACATCATCAGCAGCAGCAGCAGAGACAGCAGACTGTCCCCAGGCCTCTGTTGTAGGAAGGAGGGAGGGATCAATGATGAGACTAATGATGCTGTGCATTAACTGACTCTATAAATTGGCAGAAGCTGTTAAAAGCTGATAATAAAGGTATCACACACCATCTGGTGAAAGACAGGCGTGATCATGCAGTTAAAAGCTAAATGAGAAAAAGTGCTGCGTACGTTTTTTTTGTTGTGTGTGGACGCCATACTCTGATGTGTTCTGGAGTTGGATTTGATGGAGCCCGGCACAAAGAACTGTTACAGTATAAAATAATATTTATGTGCTTCTGACTTTGTTGCAATAGATTCAGCAAGGTCCTTTTACTTTTTTTTTTTTTTTTTTTAAGATGACAGAAAAGCCCATAAAGAAAATTGTTCCCGCACTTTGCTGGGAAAGAAATTGGCTGACCTGTGCAGAGCCAGAACTCAACCCCATCCAACCTTTTTTTTTTGCGCCGAACTAGAAGCAGGACTTATCTCACAACATCAGTGCCCGACCTCTCTAATGCTCCTGTGACTGAATAAGAGCAAATCCCTGCGTCCAGGTGTCAAATATCTGGTGGGAAATCGTCCCCAAAAGACTGGATTCTGTTATAGAAAGCGCGATGATGTGAAATGTTCGGCGATGTCGAGCAGTAGTGACACACGGGTTTTATCAAAGGGAAGGAAAAAATGACCCAAATACTCTTTTACTTTGAAGATGTTGTTGCACAGAACATACAGTGATGTTAACACTCTTTTTTTTTTGGCACTGCGGTACTTGTAGGAAGACGAGTATAATGTTACACTGCAGTTATTTAGACTGTTATATAATATACAGTATTTACAAAGTATTAACTGAATTTAGCTTGGGTCTTTTCCTTTGCCCCTGCATGATTTTAATTAATTTCCTGCCAGCAAGAAGGATGTTTAAAGGTGCCATATGTAAGAATGTGGCCAAAAACGGTTACTGCATTCAAATTTAAAACACCGAGGTCTTTTGGGTTTCGTTTTTTTGACGTAACTGGCAACCCGTGGTTGCTCGGCAGCTGAGACTCTACTGACTGCAATGATTGGTAGACGGCGGTAGGTGGCGCCACATGCCAAAACATGATTTCAAAACATAAACATGATTTGCAGTCTGCAAAAGATTTTTTTAATACTAATATTTTGTTGTTGGTGAGTTCAGTTTGTTATATGAACCTTATTAGGAGGATGTTATTGCCAGTTGCTTTAGATTTATTACATAATGCACCTTTAACTTGTTTTTTGCATTTCTGACAATCTGTTTATTGAAGTATTTAACAGATTCTTAAATCTTCACAACAAAGTACACATCATATACAAACACACCACTCTCACACTCACGTATCCCATCACAAAGGTTTACATTATACCCCACTAATACTTGAATTACTGTGCGCTTCTGCTCTTCCCTTAGATACATAAGTCAGTCTTTCCAATGCATTAAGATGTCATCTCCTTCATCCATAGATGCACTGAAGGCACTTCTGTTTTCCTCCAGGTTAGTGCGATCATTCTCCTGGCCTGCAGGAGTCCAAAGTCAATCAATTCCATGACGTTGATCTTGTTAATGTTCGTGTCCTTCCTGCGAGACAACACAACACAGCAGCTGTAGCTGCAGCCAGACACCCTGTTATTGATGTTTAATGTTTTTTTAGTTTTTTTAAAGGTCCCATATTATGCAAAATCAACTTTGTAATCATTTAAATCCTTATATTTGGAACTCTGGAGGTCCTATCAGTCAGCAAAGTATGAAAAAAGATGACTCACTTATGTTTTTGTGGTCCTCCTCAGTCTAAGTACAGGAGATAAAACACAAGATGTTGACTTCCGCGCTCATTCAGACGTCACAATGCGCTAAATTCCTGGAATTGTTGTCTCGCGGTGCTCCGCTTTGTCCGTAAAACATGCGGTGTGAGTGCTGGCGAGAGCAACGGCATCCGAAAACCGGAAGTCCGCAAAAAGTTCTATTCTTGGCTCCACAGTGCAGCACAGACTTCCAGCCTCAGAGGATTTATCTGTCCAGTGGATACATGTTATATATGACGGCAATGTGCCTGCTAGAGCCTGCAAATGGCTGATGTCATTTTCTGTCCCTTAAGTTTCTTTTTTTTTTAAGGTGGACCTTTAAGGTGGACCTAAAGAGATACTGCTAAACAGAGCGTTCTGAACAGGGCTGTTTTGGCAGGGTGATTGAACTGCTGTGATGCTTCATCCTGTATTTTGACCAAAACATGTCTCAGACATGTTCATTAGAACACCAGGGAACTAGGTTAACTTGGAGAAATAGGATATAATATGACTCCTTTAAAGCGGAACTTTGCTAGTGTGTTTGCTCGCCTTTTTTCTTAAGAGTTCCCCCTACAGTTTTGGAGTCCATTTTTTATGAAACTACTGTCCATCCATCCATTGTCTGTTTCTTTACAAATCACTGTTGTAAAAACTCACCACTGACGCTGCCCCCTCTCTTCCCATCTCCTCGCCATGTGAACTTGTTTTCAGTGTCCATGTCTGTCGACATGCATTTTGCATGCTTCTGTGTTTTCCAATTCTCACCATTAGAAAAAAGCCACTCCAGTGTTTACTCATGTGCAGCCCCTCGCTCCTTTAGACGGTCGTTTCCTCTTCCTCGCCTCCTCGGACAACAGTTGTTATTATGTTAGACATATTCGGACGTGCTTGATCGCAGCAGCTCTGATCATCCCTCCATCTGACCTTGCAATTTAATTGTGCAATTTCAGTCGTATAATGACAATTAAGCTCCTTTCCTTTCCTTTTTTTTTTGCTGGCTCTGCCACGATGAACATCTAAAATAACACTATCACTGCCTAGGGATTGTGTGGCGTAGTGCTGAAAGGTATATTTGTGTTTTCTTCATGAGACCTCCTTATTTTGAGACCTTGCAAGGCTGGTTTTCTGTTAACAGACAGTATCCAGTCTCCCCACAACAAGACATTTAACCATCATAATGACAATGGCACAAATCCTACATAGTTAGTTCTGCTTTAAGCAAATCTTGTGATGATGGTGATGTTGTGCTAAATCTTGCCTAAGATATATAAAGAATGACCCACAGTTTTGGGTTTTGTTATTGTTCAGCGTTTAATAAGCATGATAATGAAAAAGAAATCTGCTCATAAGTTTACATGTGCTCTGTTATGGAAGTGATCACACACACACTCTCACACACACACACACACAGATGAGATCAAAGCCTGAGAGGCTGCTGTTTTTTTCTTCTTCTTCTCTGGAGACAGACAGATGGCGTGGTATTAATTAAGCAGAAACCACAGTGGACTCATCTCACCTGAGATTTTAATGTCTCCTTTATATTCACACACTCACACACAGAGAGAAAGAGACACAGAGAGAGAGAGAGAAACTGGAAGTGTAATATATTGAAGGTGCCTGAATGCAGTCCAAACCCCTAAGTAATGAGTGTTTTGGTTTTCAAAGGAGCGTTTCAATATCCATCTTTTAAAAATGATATGTACATAAATTTCATCCAGTTAACCTCCACAGAGTTTTATCATTGATTACAGCCTGTTAGATGTGACTGTGAGCGATGTTTGTTCCATTGTGTTTGGTGAATGAAGTCACAGGTAAACCAGTTTTATATGTAACTGGCATTAAAGGAAAACACGTAAGAGTCATGTATGCATAAACATGCTGTGTGTGTTAAAACACAGAGTGCATTGCAGACAACGCGTTTGCACAACCGTAATTACGCAACTGTTTCTGAAAGCTGAGAAGTTGCACGTTTGTGTATATTACGGTAATTTCACTCGCGCTTTTGCGTCTTTGTCGCCAGAGAAGACAAAAACTTATAGTTTCCATTTTTTTGCCTGTTTTTGCACATCAAGACTCAAAAAATATTATTGCAAATATGTTTTATGCTGTTATTCTGGGAAAATGGTCAAAAATCTCTTATTGGGAGAACACTTCCCTGGCACTTTTGTGGTTAAAATAAGCACATAAGGACATTTTGAGGCTTAGTTGTTGAAGGGTTAAAAGTTGAAATGGTGATTTGCTCTTCTTTTGTTATAGAGGGAAAATAAAATCCACAATAAGACTCAACTTTACATTACAAAAATAATACAATATAGGAGGGGAAAAAAACAGCAACTACTTTTTTCCCTGCTCCAATTTGAGGTAATGACATTGTCATTGTTTCAATGGTACAATAAAAATAAAATTATACATTTATTTTTACAAAAGAAAAGTTTAATCTCTATCATGTCCAGACGGACGTTTAAGTTTTGAGTTTGCATGTGTAAGTGTTTGTTACTAACACATTAAAAACCCCACTATAATAAAGCCATTGGCTATAAGGCAGCAACGTTCTGACCGCAATGTTGTTTTACTCTATTGTCAAATAAGTCAAATATTGGTTGGTATTTGGTGTTAAATTTGGCTTAATCACTATTTAACAATGCTAGTTTGACGAGTGCCAACATCCAAATGTTAAACATCATTTGAAAGCTTAGAAACCGCACTTTCAGAATCTGTAAATAACTCAAAACGCCCCTCCTGGTTTTCCATGGTTGGACAATATGGAAAAAAACAACACACTTTTTTGTTTGTGTTTGAAACTTTATAAGACAAATGATACGAGACAACTGATGACAATAACCTGGAACGTAGCGCCACATCCATCCAAAGTGTTTGTGAAATCATTACCGTTCACGATGCACTTATTTAAATGATGAAGGCCTTTCTGTGTCAGACCCATTAAACACAAATGAACTTCGCTGTGTCAAAACTGTTACTTTAGTTTATTTCACACAACTCCCTGTAGCCTCATTATCTGCTCTCTCATTTCCCGCCTTCACGAAACAAAATCGACTCGTCAAGGTTCTTCGAGACGACGCGTAAACAAACCGCGCATTTGAATCTCCTGCAATATTTTTTTTACGAAGCTCTGCCTGCAATGCAGGGGGGTTACACATTTAATCATTTCATGTAAGGAACAAAATCATGAGCGCACTCCAAGGGTTGATGTTCCCAGTGGAGACAGATGCAGTGTTCTTTCAGGTGGTTGTACTCTATGTACCAGGCTGAATAGTTTCTGCTTTGGCAGTTAAAAAAAGGTACAAAAGTCTATGCTGACCCAAAACTAACTTCTCTGTAAACTCTGCTACAGATTCTCCTAATCTGAAAGCCTTATATGGTCTGTCCATTGTTGGAGTTTGGTCAGTGAGAGAATTTGAAACGCCTGAGAGTGTGATTGATTGTTTTTGGTGCTGTGATGTGAGGATGAGATGCTGGCCATATTGGCCTGACCTCACCCATGACCTTCAAACTACCTTTATAAATAATGGATATTTCAGTTGCTATGACTTGTTATATTTAATACAAGGCGACAGACTTTTTCATTAGATCACACAACCTGTTATACGTTCCTCAAACTTGTATATTTATTTAAGAGAAAATCACACGACCTAATGTTAATATGATACATATTTAATGTAAAAAAAACACCTTCATTATTATTCATCCACTCTGTGTCACTATAATCTGTGCAATACATTCTGCGCTACTGCACTTAACTCATGTGTCATTTCTACTCTTAAAGGTGCCATATGTAAGAATGTGGCCAAAAACAGTTACTAACATTCAAATTCAAAACACAGAGGTCTTTTAGGTTTAGTTTTCTGGCGTAACTGGCAACCCGTGGTTGCTCGGCAGCTGAGACTCTACTGACTGCAATGATTGGTAGACGGCGGTAGGTGGCGCCACATGCCAAAACATGATTTCAAAACATAAACATGATTTGCAGTCTGCAAAATATTTTTTTTTAATGCAAATATTTTGTCTGTACTGTTGTTGTTGATGAGTTCAGTTTGTTATATGAACATTATTCCTGAGTCTCTGTGACATATTAGGAGGATTTTATGGACAGTTGATTTAGATTTATTACATAATGCACCTTTAAAGCTCAACATTATATTAGGTAAAAGAAAATTGCATATACTTCTACTTCATAATAATATCTTTTAATATGTTTTGCGTAATGCGTTTTCTATTTCTATTTTGTACTTCCTTGCCCAGCCCCTGTCCTATTTTTGGCTACTGTACAAAGTGAATTTCCCTGCCTGAGATCAATAAAGTCTAGTCTAATCTAATTGTATCTGATCTACGTTAATCTAATCAAATGTGGAATCATGACATGCTGATGTATGTATGTAATGTGCGGGATATATACTACCGTTCAAAAGTTTGGGGTCACAGTATACATATTTTTTTGGGTGTTTTCCATTAAAAGTCACACTTTTATTCATCAAAAGAGTTGCAAAATGAATAGAAAATATAGTCAAGACATTGACGAGATTAGAAATAATGATTTTTATTCAAAATAATAATGTTGCCCTTTTGTCAAAAACCAGCAAAACTGTTTTCAGCTGTGCTAACATCTTTGCACAAGGGTTTTCAAGGGTTTTCTAATCATCCAATAGCCTTCTAACATGATTAGCAAACACAATGTACCATTAGAACACTGGAAATGGGCCTCTATACACCTATGTACATATTCCATTAATAACCAGACGTTTGCAGCTAGAATAGTCGTTTACCACATTAACAATGTATAGAGTGATTCATTTAATGTTATACTTTTGAACGGTAGTGTATAATATAAATATCAGGTGTAAATATGCGACAGGTCAGGCGTTACATGGTTACAAGTAGATGACTGTTGACAAAATGTGATACTTTTCATATACATTAAGACCTGATAATATATGTGGTTCATGTCTGTGCTGCTGACAATGAAGCTCAGTAGAATCTTTTAAGCCCAAGCTCCACCCAACATTTTAAGATCATGTCCAGTGCAAGCTTATATATACACTGTATGTAAATAAAGAGCTACTTTAGACAAATGACTCCATGTAGAAACTTTTTTTTATCTCCAGATGAACTGCTGAATTTCAGTTTTATTTGTTGAGTCACTATATTTAGCATCCTGTGTGGAGGACTCGTTGCCGGCTTGTGTGTTTTTGGCAGCGTGCGTGCTACAGTCTATCAGCTGCCCTGCTGGAATAGAGCACTGCAGTGAGCCCTCCCCACCTTTCCTTCCCCAAAGCTCCTGCTGTAGATTCCTCACACACCAGCCAGTCTGTGTCCCCTTGGTTACCCTGAAACAGTCTCCTCGTATTAGCTTAGAGCTGTGCAGCCCAGCTTGAAGGCTTCAGCTCAGTATGTGTGTGTGTGTGTGTGTGTACATCTATCAGGTTGTTACACAGGCTTCTCAAGCAATAAACAGTTTAGTCACATAGTGCTGTATGGATGATGTCAGGCTGGAGTTTTACGACAATACGGCGCTGTTTTCTGTGATATGTTGTGCATAACTTTTTAACATAAGCAAATGTTTGAGACTTTCAAATCATTGTCAAAAGCTAATCAGTTCTGTGTGTTTCAGTGTCTGTGGCGACATTCCTGACCTGCGCAGTGAGGAGTTTTACATCACGACTGAAAGATGGAAGACGGAAGCACAACAGCTACGTGAGTAAATTGAAATGTTGTGCACTGTCCTTCCAGAAAGCTCTGCAGGTTCACCTGACAACCACCATAATATATGTCTATGCACACAAACTTGTATTTATATCTTGGTGAAGTCCAAAAATGTTAAAAAAATATATCTTTGTGGGGACATTTTGTTTGGACCACACATATTTACATGGCTTTTTCAGGGTTAATATCTGGTTTTATGGTTAGGGTAAAGGGAAAAGTTAAGTTTCGGCACTGAATTGTGATAGTTAAGGTGCTCTGGATGCATTATGGCAATAATGTGTCCTCAAAAAACAAGTTTTGTGTGTGTTTCTTACAGCTGTGTCTCTGCCATTTACTGCAGAAGCTCCGTTGGTGTTCGTTTTTACCTCCTGCTGCTGTGTACCCATTGGGAAACTATTTGAAATATACCTTTAGAGTCTTTGATGAGGGTTAGGTGATCGGTGGTTACATGATAATGATCAGGTTAACTGTCACCATCAATATCACCTGCCATTTGCTCAAAACTCCTTGTTTGAAGGCCTCTATGAGATCTTATTGGCGACAATAAGAAAAGGTTACATGTATATTTTTGCTATTGCATAAGGCACAACAAATATTAGCATCGACAGACCAGCAGAAATGTTCTTAGTTCAGCATCAAACTTTAATTTTTTTGCCGTCTCCAGCAGAGGAAAACTATTGCCAGTGGTTGCTCGAGTTTTGCTTCCGTTTCTGTCATTTTTTGTTATAGTTTTAACAGAAAAGTCAAACCAAATGGGAAAAAGAAAAACAACAGCCAAAAAATACCAGTGATGCAAGAAGACAAGGAAAACAACAGAGAACCCACAAACTGACAATTAACACGGGGAGCAAAGGGGGTTATACACAAGACGCAAAGCTATAGGAGGAAGAAGTAAATCAAAAAAAAAAAAGATACACAAGAAAAGAAACTGCAAAATAAAACACTAGACAACAGAAAGAAAGTCCATAACTGAAAACAAAAACAGGGATAAGAACCAAAATCCATGAAAATGCTAATTTGTAAGCACAAAATAAAAAACAAAAATACAATATGTTGTTCAAATTCTACAAACAAAAGCAGCAAACTAGAATGCTAACTAGTAGGGGTGGGGGAAAGTAGATTCACATAGGAATCGCGATTCTAATCATCCACAATTCTGAATCGATTCATAATCTTCAAAAATCGATTAAAACAACAAACAAAAATTAAATTTAAGTTGCTATTTTGAAAAACCACACAAAACACCAGTTTGTGTTATTTGTGTACAGTTTATTTTTGTAACTTCTGCGAGAAAATGGTAGCCAGTCTAAGCTTTTATTTATTTATTTATTTATTTATGCAAGTTATTTTTTGTACAGTAAGTAAGTTTTTATTTGTTTGAATGAATAATTGTTAACTTTTGCCTTAAGTTTGCCTTTGTGTGATCACATTATCTTAGACAAACTGTATTGTTCTGATGCCATTATTTGCCTTAACACACTATGCATTGTATCAATTTTTGAATCGAGATTCGTTTGAATCGAGAATCGTATGAATCGAATCGATTGAATCGATTTTGAATGGAATCGTGACCCTAAGAATTGGAATCCAATCGAATTGTGAGCCACCCAAAGATTCACATCCCTACTAAGCAGCCATCCTTGTCTTAAAGCAAGAGCACGGCTCAGAATCGTAATCTTCTGTCTTAAAACTAACATGTGAATCTATTTACCGTCTGCTCCCAGTGGAAAAAAAAAGCATATGCAGTGGACAAATGACATATCGCGCAACATCAATTAATTTCTTCTAAATAATGCTGACTGTAAATGAAGCGATGCAGCAGAGAAAGACAAAAAAAAAAAACAGTGAAGTGAATGAGGAACAAATGAACTTTTACAGTGAACAGTAATTAGTTCAGCTGAACTGAGCTCCCCGTGGCCATGACGGGACCAGACGCACACGTCGATTCTGTCAGAAGATGTGTCTCAGATGAGAGCTCTGGGGAACGCCATCGCCGCGCTGCTCTTCTTGTCATTGCCCCGTCACATGGCAAGTGTTCCCTCAGTCCCCGTCCAATTAGAGTCCGCTGTGGACACGGAAACCGTGAACGGTGTCGCTGGACCTGTGGCTGGACGAGGTGGAGGATGAAAATGTTGTAGAAGAGAACGCGTTATAGCTCCCAATAGATGCAACCAGCAGCGAGTGTTCTGAAGTAGTAACTTGTCTGTCTTTTAATAAATACAAGGGATGGGAATCGGTATCGGTCTGATACTGGTCAAAATCACTGGGTCAGATACAATCCAAAAATCCTATCTATGCACAGACTATAAAAATGTACACTACCGTTCAAAAGTTAGGGGTCAACTATTACATTTTTATGTGTTTTCCATTAAAAGTCACACTTTTATCCATAAAAAGAGTTGCAAAATGAATAGAAAATATAGTCAAGACACTGACAAGATTAGAAATAATGATATTTATTCAAAATAATAAACGCCTTCTAACGCGATTAGCAAACACAATGTACCATTAGAACACTGGAAATAGTATTATCACACTATTACGCTGTTATTATGGAGCTGGAAATTGCCTTAGTAGTTGATGGTAGTACAATAATATTACTAATATTATGAATATTACACCATACTATTACCGTGTTCTCACTGTACTGTTATGTAAAATGTTCTTATTATTAGAAATAGCTTTATTGATCATTATTTTGTTCAACTCAGCTCAAAGTCAAAAGCAACCCAACAGATCCAAGCTGCACTCAGAATTAAATTTGTTAGTAATTACAGAGAAAAGTTCTTATATAACTATTATTTATATGACTACTAAGTTTTCCCAATAAAACAAGGAAAGGTAGATTAATAAGCAGTTAAATTCAAGGGAATTCCCTAATCCAATCTTAAAAACTGGTCAGAGATGAATAATACATCATTTTATTTAGATTAACTTAACACAAACTTTATTCTCCACATTTGCTGAAATAAAACTGTAATTAAACTTCACTTATTGACCTGGAATTTGTCTAAAAATGATTAAATTATATCGTTCAAATATTACTATGAAACGTGTCTTTTATCCTCCTTGTCTGAGATCAGTCCTTTTCTAAACTCCGGCACCGTGTTTGTATGAGATTTTGAGAACAACACGCCAACTGAAAGGGCAAAAATCAATCATACATCACAGGAGGGATCCAAAATAATCCAATGGTGTTCACATTTTTGTGCACAAACAGAGAAATGTAGATGTAAAGTCAAATGTAAGTGGGCAAACTCTGCTGCCTGGCCTGACCTTTCATGTTAAAACTCAAGTCATTCTCATTCTGGTGCTAAATGTCACCAAATGTCACATCTAGGCCTCAGTATTCCAGCTGGTGAAGTCATGAGCAGACATGTGAAATATGATTAAAAAACAACAAAAAACAAAATAGCCTGATACAATGCATGGTTCCACTGTGCAATCTGTCTCTCTGCTGTAGACAACACTAAGAGCAAAACTGTCACGTTGCTGGAAATAAAAAAAAAAACTCTGGATTGGCCAATTAGGGCCCTGCAGGGCTGAGAAGTGTGGGGAGATGTTAAAGGAATCAATAGCAAGCTAATTTCATGCAGGGCACTGAGCAAGGGAGAAAAGCCTGGTGATTATGTTTGGGAACACTGAGGTAAATAAGAGTGTTTATCCATGTATTTATACATCTCAAAAAAAACCAAATCTTGGCCAGGAACACAGTGGCATTACCCAATAATTGAAAGACTTGACAAATAGGGTGTCTGCATTCACAGGCCGAGCATTAATTCAACGGAATGGGAATGGGGAATGGCGCTTTACTGCAAAACACCGTTTTTATAGGAGGCCGTTCTCGTGAAAAACGTCGTAAGTTGAGAGTGGGCTTCGCGCGGCTCATTCACAGTCGAGTCAGGTTTGCTGTGCAGTCTCTCAATGAGACTTGGCCTCAGATGTTTTCACACTCCGAGACCGGCCGAGAATCTCAAGTGGTCATGAAACACGTTTGATTGACAGTGTTTTGTCACTCCATCACTTTGCATTTAAACCTGAAAACAAGGAGGAGAGACGGAGGAACGTGCCTGCAAAGAACCACAGGCTTTAAATGGCTATTGAGGCTGATGTGAGTAAAAGGCATAGAGCCGGTCGTTCTTGCATTGGTACCAAAAATAACAATTAGAAAACCATACTAAGCATAAATACCAGAAATAGTCTGTCTCAATTAGTTAAAACTGCTGTTTTTTTTTTTCAAAGGTTTTCTTTCATAATCTAGGCGCAAACTAACATGTGAACAGACTTTTGTACTGTTACCTCTGTACAATTGTAATACAACCACTGTACACCCACTGCACAACATATATACATATATACATCAAACTCTCTAATAATATACCATTCCTGCACTACTCCAGTCATCCACCATCCATAGCTCCCCTTTCCCAAATTCTATTTAAAGGTGCCATATGTAAGAATGTGGCCAAAAACGGTTACTACATTCAAATTCAAAATACCGAGGTCTTTTAGTTTTTGTTTTCTGACGTAACTGGCAACCCGTGGTTATTCGGCAGCTGAGACTCTACTGACTGCAATGATTGGTAGATGGCGGTAGGTGGCGCCACATGCCAAAACACGATTTCAAAACATAAACATGATTTGCAGTCTGCAAAAAAAAAAAATGTAATGAAAATACTTTGTCTGTACTGTTGTTGTTGGTGAGTTCAGTTTGTTATATGAACATTATTCCTGTGTCTCTGTGACATATTAGGAGGATTTTATGGCCAGTTGCTTTAGATTTATTACATAATGCACCTTTAATATTTTTTATGCTAGCATGACCGGCAACAGATTGCTTGAATGTGCTCTTGGCGAATAAAGCTTCTGATTTAAACATATAAACACTAACCTACATCCTTAGTCCAAATGCAGCTACCCAAGGATGTCATCGGGCAAGTTTTCTCCCATGAAAAGCAACTTTTATATTTAAAAAAATGAACACAGCCCTTCAGAGACCAGTGAGAGAGAGATGTTATGTCTTCAACCGTAAGATATAGATTTCCATGTCCTTCATCCACCGAGAAACACAAACTTGCACAGCTGAACACAATCGTTTCTTTGCTCGAAAAAGTAGTTCTCGAGATTTACAGCACTGACAGAAGCACTTGTGGAGGTATCATTACTGTGTGTCGTGTGATTTTCATTGAGTTTCAAACTCAGGACTCTGGTTTCAAAGTGCAACTCCTTACCAGATATGACATATAATAAACTGGGACAATTTACATAAATAACGCATTATAATCTGATCGAGGGCTGGGATTAGGGCTTTGGACACGTCTGTTCAGCTTGTAATATTTCCACTGCCGATCCTGTTGGTTGATGACTTCCCTTGGACTGAATCCAACCTTTATTATGACCGTGTGACTGGACTAGAAACCATCAAATCTACCACCTGGAGTTTGCAGAACAAGTAGAAATGGCTTTGTCTCTGGAGCTGCTATAGTTTTCCCATCATGCGCTGTCTGCCATGCACTCTTGTATGCAGTCTTTTTTTTATGATCTAACTTAAATTGATCTGCAAATCTCTTGCCTGGTGCACCAGCACGGCCGACTTATCTTCATCAGAGGCTGATATCTAGTTTCCTTGTACCTGATCGATTTTGTTCATAGTATTTTTGATTAAAAGGATGGATGTAATGTTTTTGTATAGACGGAATTTATGGTGACTTATGGACGGCAAGACTGATCAATATATTGTACATAAGGGAAGTGGAAATACGTAGTGAGTGTGAATACGTCTGAATGTCAACCGTTAATCTTAATCCACAGCTTTAAATTGGTCTCACCATGTTTGTGCGTGCGTGCCGTTTCCCTGCCCTGGTGGATTTACACACTTTTTGCTCTGGGGCTCCACCTACAGACATTTTATGGTACTGCACCCAGTAGTTCTTTATGTCATTCATGAAGTAGATATTTGTAATTTTGCTGATTTAAAAAGTGGAAATGCTGGTCCTCATTTTGTCAGCACTTTTTCCTGGTCCTCAGTATGCCGCAAGTACAAGAGTGTGTGTGTGTGTTTGCGTGTTTTTGTACTTGTGGCATACTGAGGACCAGTGAGTGTTTTTAACCAACAAAGTGAGGTCATTTTTACAAGGGAGGACATTTTGGCCGGACCTCACTTTGTTTTCATTGAATTCACTTCCTTAGGTTGTAAACATGCTATACTCGGTTTTTAACAGAGATTCTCAATTTGGTACAAAAACCCGTTTTCCAGCCCTGGTGGATTCACGCACTTTTTTGCTCTGGGGCTCCACCTGCAGACATGTTATGGTACTGCACCCAGTAGTTCTTTATAGATGTCATTCATTAGAGTAGATATTTGTAATTGTCTTGATTTATAAAGTGGAAATGCTGGTCCTCACTTTGTCAGCACTTTTACCTGGTCCTCAGTATGCAGCAAGTACAAGAGTGTGTGTGTGTGTGCGTGTGTGAAATGTCAACCAGGACACTGTATGAAACTCACACCTGGCTGTAATTAAGAAAAATGGCAGCGAGTTCATCCTGAAGTGAAGTCATTACAGGCTCGAGACGGTGAGATGGAGCAAGAGAACAAGCAGGAAAAGAGGACACAAAGATAAAAAAGTGAGGCGAGAGTTCATGGTTAATGTGTATCCATTATAAGAAGAGCATGGTTGTATTCACTGCCAGAGCGTCAGTGCAGACAATTATGTGTCCTGGAAAATGTGGAATCTGCGTTAGATGCAGCAGTTCTTACCACAACTGGAGCAAAAAAAACATAGGAAAAAAGAAGAATAAAGATGTTGTGTTCACAGAGCTGCTGCTGTCAGGTCACTTACAAGTGAGTAGATGGTTGGTGATGAAAGGAACAGCGACTGTTTCACCGTTGTCATCTGTCTTGAGTTGGACAGTTGGGCTGTTGGGCGCTGAATACAGGAAAAACTTTGAGATTTTCATTTTATTCAAGTCAGACTTTGATCTTCTTCTTTTTGGCCTCGGCTCTCACCCCCAAAATCCAGAGATCTGAATTGTAAATATGACACTGTGTTGAGCCCCAACCTGGCTGAGTCACTGTTACCACGTCTGCCAAGCCTTCACTTTGAAATTCTCTCTCAAGAACAGAAAGGCTCAGTGGCTTTAGACGGAAGGAAACAAAAACCAAAAGGTCTGTGTGTGTGTTACCAAATTAACAGCCAGCTGAACAACTACCAATTCACATGACATGACTTTCAGAGTTGTAGGTTGGCTGTGCATCACACACTACATGTGTATGTGGAGTATTGTGATTGTTGTTAGTTCCATGACTGACAAAAGGGGTGTCAAACGTAGGGCCTGCGGGCCAGAACTGGTCCACCAGAGGGTTCAATCAGGATCCGAATCAGGATGAATTTGTAAAAATGTCAGATGATATGATTAGAATGTAATCAATTTATATATTATTTTCAGTTCCAGACATGTTTAGTGTCTTTGGAAGATCCACTGTAATCTGTATGTTGTGTAAATGGTCAACTTAGGCATAATATTGTTGAAATTGGATTTATTTTAAAGGTGCATTATGTAATAAATCTAAAGCAACTGGCCATAAAATCCTCCTAATATGTCACAGAGACTCAGGAATAATGTTCATATAACAAACTGAACTCACCAACAACAACAGTACAGACAAAATATTTGCATTAAAAAAATATTTTGCAGACTGCAAATCATGTTTATGTTTTGAAATCATGTTTTGGCATGTGGTGCCACCTACCGCCGTCTACCAATCAGTAGAGTCTCAGCTGCCGAGCAACCACAGGTTACCAGTTACGTCAGAAAATGAAACCTAAAAGACCTTGGTATTTTGAATTTGAATGTAGTAACTGTTTTTGCATAAAAAGGATATGTAATTAAATGTAAAACAAAGGGAAACATTTGGAGTTATAGGTTATTATGCTATTTTATTGTCCTATTTAATTTCATCTATTTTATTGTGGTTTATTGTTTGGCTGTCTTTTAATTTATTTTAGTTGTTTTATATGTTTCTTATTGCCTCATGTGAGTTTCTATGCCTTTTAATGATTGTGTCTTTTATTTATTATTCTGTACAGCACTTTGGTCCATTGTGGTTGTTTTAAAGTGCTTTACAAATAAAGTTGAATTGTATTGGATTATTTTATTGTTCCGGTCCACTTGAGACGAAATAGGCCCCTGAACTAAAATGAGTTTGACTCCCCTGGATAAAACAAAACCCAATTATTCAGCAGAGTAGTAACACACGTGGTAACAACACACATGTGGTTTTAAACCAGGGTTCATTCAGCTCGGTTCATTTGTTGGATCTCTGAAGTGTGAAGTGCTGTCAGTGATCTCTCACACATATTTACATCTCTCTCTTCCCCTAATAACTGTTTGAATGTTGAGTGTTGAGTTTCAACTGCCCTCACCCAGTTCTGGGCTCTGATTTGTTTGGATAACTTGAGGTCTGAAGGTCTGTGTCTCATATGGAATGTGTGGTAGGGTCAATCACCTGCAAGTTCCCAACCTCGATAACAGAAACCTGTAGTGTTTACATGGCCATGAAGTGTTAGAAACTCACTTGTGTACTACGTGACAAAGTTTAGCGTTTAAGCAGAGCAGTTGGCAAATTAGATTTTGCCCTCTGGGCTTAGCGTAGCTCTGTTGCTCTGGAACACTACGACTTACGACTACTTTCTGCCAACACCAGTTCTCCAGTTCTCGTACAAACTCTGTGTCCCTTGACAATTCCTGCACATACCAAGGCTGCATGCCTGCAAGGGGGAAAATGTTGGAGGGGAGAAAAAAAGAAACACTTGAGGGCTTTGGGACCCAACAGGTTCAGTCATGTGCCAGTTTACTAATCAGCTCATATGGAAAATGTGATTGTTTTCTTCTTGAGCATAATCAATATGTTTAACAAATGCATCTCAGTTAGGAACATGGGTTTGTCTCAAGTGGTTTTAAAGCCTTAAGATATGTATTTTGGATGATTGTTTGTTTGCAACCATGCATCTATTGCTATCAACCACAACTTGTCCATGACACAACAATGTGCTTCATCATATTATTATAAAATTTTATTATCCTCAATAATATGTTTACTGACCTTTATAAATCCAGTTTTTTGGGTTTTTTTCAATTTTGAATTCATTTTCTCATTGAACACACATGGCCATTTAAGAGAATACATGTTTCAGGCACTTCCACATTGGCTTCACTACACTCTTAGATATAAAAGGGCTAAGTAGAACCATATAAGGTTCTTCGGCTGGTCTTCATAGGAGAACCTTTTTATAAAGGTTCCATCTGGAGCCCTTTTGGAGGGTTCCACCAAGAACCCTTTTAAAACCCTTTATTCAGGAAAGGGTTTTTTAAAGGATTCTCTGGATCAAAATGGTTCTTACTGGAACCATTAGCGTTACCAAGAACCCTTGAAAAACCCTTTTTTCGGGAAAGGGTTTTTCAGAAGCCAATGGTTCCAGGTAGAACCTCAGCCCTTGTAGAATGACCCTTTTGGAACCCTTATTTCTAAGAGTGAAAAGCTGTGTTTCCACTATACAGTTTTATCACTACTCTGTTTGGCACAGCTGGACTTTACAGTCTGGTACCAGTCACATCCTTTTCCATGACTATAGTACCTCCTCAAAGTGGGCGGAATCTTCATAGCACGGCTGCACCAAACTGTGGTGAAGTGGAGATATAGTTTAGCAAATAGTGATGAGCAAAGCAGTTCTTTTCAGTGTACTGAATCATTAGATCAAATGGAATTTAATTAGTCATTTTTGCACTCACACCAATTACTGATAGTGAAATTGACCTCTGCATTGAATCCATCCTTATCATACATCAGTAGTGAACACACACACACAAGCTGGGCACAAAAGCAGTGGGCAACACTTATCTGCACCAGGGTAGCAATGGGGATTAAAGGTGCCATGCTCAGAAGCACCCCAGCCCTTTGCCCGTCCCGGGATCGAACAAGCGACCTTGTAGTTACGAGCCCAATCCCTTTCCTTTTGGCCATGGGCTCAGTACATCGTGTATGACCAGAGTGCAGATTCTGATCTAAAATATGTCTGAACGGGTTGTGATTCAGTGCTGACGTTAAATACACCAGACTCCACTGTTAAATATTGAGATTTTAGAAATGTCTTTGCTAAATGTTGGCGATTCAAGCATGTTTTCAGAATTTTTAAGTCATTTTAACTGATCTACAGTTCCACATCGTTCGGTTTGATTCTTGTGTCAGACGTCACGCTCATGACTTGTCAGTGACGACACACTCTGACCAATCAGAGGCCAGAACAGGTATTAAAAAAGTACCAGGCACTATCTCTAATGAAAAAGCTAAATAAACCGAGTACAGCCGTGTCAAGCCAATTCGTGCTAGAACTGTACAGTGGAAAACTCCATAAGGTTTAGAGCGTTCATTTTCCAGTAAATAATATGTATGTAGTTAGCATTTCCATGACATGCTATGTAAATGCCAGTATGTAAATAAGCAAACTTGGCATAACTGTGCATTTTTCAAAAAGGCAATTTAACTGGAATCTGTTTAAAAAGAGCTTTAGACACTTTTATCCCAAGGTCATTTGCTACCTGTCACATGAAACTGCTTTCATATTATTAGCACACCATCACTTTCTGCATTTAGAAAATTCTTCATTATATATTAAGGATAATTTTTCAAAGTGCTCATTATTTTCTTAATACCAAATTAGATTTTATAACTCTCCATTAACCGGGGTGAATAAATTATATTTAAACAAAAAAATCCCCACATCAAAGAAATCAGTCAGTCAGCAAAGGAAAAAGCTCCTGTAAAATAAAATAAAAAAAGTTTTAGATCAAATTCCAAATATTCAATGCCTTGGTGGATTCATCTGAATCACAAATACTCATTCTATCATAAATTTGCAGAGCACCAGGAAACCAGGGCTACACAACGAAAACACTAACAATGAACTAAAAACCCCGGGAACAAAATTTGCATCTCAATAAAAAAAAAAACCTTACATAGCAGGTTAGGGCCTCTGTATGTGTCAGTGTGCAAAACGCCAAATGATAAGAAATTGTCAACAAAGTTGGTGACTCAGGAAATGATATGCACATACACAACATAATATATGCTGCATGTGTTCAAAGTTTATATTTTTGTTTCATGTTTTCCTGTTTTTATCCTCGATCTGAACAGACAAGGATCTGATGAATCTTAGTATCTTATAATTATGACTTAGTGTCTTCTTATTATGACTTAATATCTTGTTATCATGACTTAGTATCTCATTATTATGACTTAGTATCTCATTATTATGACTTAGTATCTCATTATTATGACTTAGTATCTTGTTATCATGACTTAGTATCTCTTTATTATGAATTAGTATATTATTATCATGACCTAGTATCTCCTTATTATGACTTAGTATCTTGTTATCATGACTTAGTATCTTATTGTGACTATCTCATTATTATGACTTAGTATGTTATTATTATGACTTAGTTTCTCCTTATTATGACTTAGTATCTCATTATCATGACTTAGTATCTCCTTGTTATGACTTAGTATCTCATTATTATGACTTAGTATCTTATTATCATGACTTAGTATCTTGTTATCATGACTTAGTATCTTATTGTGACTATCTCATTATTATGACTTAGTATCTCATTATTATGACTTAGTATTTCATTATCATAACTTAGTATCTCATTATTATGACTTAGTATCTCATTATTATGACAGTATCTCATTATTATGACTTAGTATTTCATTATCATAACTTACTATCTCATTATTATGACTTTGTATCATATTATCATGACTTAGTATCTCATAATTATGACTTTTCTCTCCATGCGACAGAAACAGGCTTCCAAATTTCCTACTAGCCTTGATAATGTTTTAATGTTAGACATTTAAGTTTGTGTGTTAGCAGTCAATCCCACAAACAATAAAAACGGTAACGGTAAGCATGTGCAGTAAAGCAAAGTGATTTAGTTTATAGAAGGGATGTAAAAGCAAAATGTATGAACATATACGTCAGGTTTTATTGAATGGGAAAAGCCTGTGCTGGATTTGATCATTATTTGTCTCATAGCAACAACATTTTCTCACCAGTATGACTGAACGGGCTGTGGTAATATTAATATGTGTGCAGAGGTATAGCCCACTCCTCCAGCTCTCTCAACGGAAACTGTGCTGCAGGGGCTTCATTTCAACGCCTGCCACCACCATTGATTTAGAGTCCAGCATCAGCAGAAGCCTCATTTAGGAGAGTCATCTGTCTCAGCTGCCTGGACCTGCTAAAAGCTTATTTAGCTGCCCGGTGCTTAGTAGCAATAGATAGAGGCCACAGAAAAATACTGCCATTATGTGTTTTGTTGACTATTGATTGCTGTGGCTTGTTTGTGTTGAGCTGCTGTTGGTCGGTTGTATCTTTGTTTTCCGTCAGAAGAAGAGCAGGATGTAGGGAATGATTGGATGATGGTAAACACGGCGATGATGATGCAGTCCATTTGCAGGGGCTGAGGTCTGATTAGACCCGAGGTGACAACAACAGAGCCGTCTGCTGCTGCCTCATTACCATCATAATCTATACGTGAGCTTTCACAATTAGTTAAAATGCAAGGAAGGCATCAATGGTCCACTGAGCGGGTTGTGGTAAGTTATGCAGGAGGTAATAGAGGAAATTCAGAGCCACAGCGGGAAGGCATTAACGTCATATAACACAAAGCAGGAATCTATTCTCGTCCTCATTAATAAAGAAATGTGTGCAGGTTGTCATAATAGACTGAGTGCTAGTGGGTTACATTTTGAAAGTATAATTTCTCAAAAGGCAGACGAGGATATTCAAACCTTTTCGTTCGGAGACGTTTTCATTCAGAGAGGTTTATGTTTCGCTCAGAGCATTTGCAGTAATGTGAGATACAGTGTATGCTTCAGCCACAATCTGTGCAGCTCTTACTTGTTTGTTTGTTTTCTCACAGATGAGAAAAATGGAAAGCACTCTCATGTCTGTGTTGATGTTGCTGCTGTCGAGAGTCAGATTTGAGCGTAAAGGCAAGTGCTTCACAAATGATCCGGCCTTGAGACCCACTTTTTGAGCCGAGCCAATGAGACGCGACCAACGTTTTTTAACAATTTATTTTCCGGAAAACGATGGAGTCATGCATGTTTCAAACAGTGCTTACCAAAAAAAGGTAGACTTGTTCATATAAATATATATATACGTTTTAAGTGTATTACCATAGACCAAAAAATGGACGTAGTCCTACAGGTTCCACCAGGGGGCGACTGTACGTTATAAAAGTAAGTTTGAATGGAAGTCTATGGTTCAGTGAGCTTTATGGTCAATCAGTGCCATTTTTGTAAATTATGTTCCAGTTTAGAGGTAAATAGACGATTAAATACAACACATATGGATGGTTACTCTGTGATTGACAGCCGGTGAGCGTTACCTCTGAACTTCTCGTTGCAAAAGCTCAACATGGCAGCGGCCAAGTCGTAAGTCTCGAAGCTTCGGAATGGGACTTCAGATTCCTGTGTGCGATCGTGTCATGACTGGTCGCCACTTCAGTTTTCCTCATCAACCTTCAAGAGTCTAATTTTAACTGTAACAGAGATTATAACCCCCGTCGAGTGATACATAATGAATAACATTTTCTCTCGTGATTACTTTCCCATCATTTCCATCCAGGACGAGGAATTCCATCTCTGTGTCTCTTCCTGAGCTTCCCTCTATTTTTAACCCTTATCCCAAAACACAGTTTTTATAGGGAATTGTTCCGTACACTAATCAAGAGTTTAAGGACAGAGAATGTCGCCTCGTGATTGTAAAGCCCACCAAAGAAAACTGTGATTTGTTCATTTGGGTTATACAAATAAAACTGATTAGAATTGAATTGGAGGCTTTTGAGGCTGACAAAACAGAGCAAGATGGTGCAAAGTAATGGGATAAACGGAAATTGTAGAATAAGCAACTCTGAGGTCGTGCCATGAAAACTTTAAGCACTTTTATGATGCACTCAGTTCCTGGAATCGTCTTAAGAACGCACAACAGGTTTGTTTTTAAATGGTGTTCTCTTTTTCTGTTTCTTTTTAATTGCAGAATTCTTTCTATCACTTCACTGCTCACAAAGCACTGTGGTTTCGATGGTCTGCTCCTCCTCTCGACTCTCCCTAATGTCTGTTCCTCTTAACAGCTGGACACACATTTCCCTTCAGTGACTATACACACTGTATATAATATATATGTCCTTCCGGTTTAAAAAGTGAAGCCAAGGAAGTAGCGTTTAGCCACCAGGGGGCTAAAAACTGATTTACAGTTTCACTTAACATTTTCCTGAGGAGTCAATTGTTAGTTCCAGGTCTTTTTAATACGCATGATTGTCAGTTTTGTAAATTATGTTCCCATTAAGTGAAACATAGACAATACATCATGGCACTTATGAGTGGAACGTTGCAGGGATAAAGGTCATATGTCCAAGCTCATCTGATTTGAAGAGGCTCGAGACAAAGCCTCGCTTCCCAAAATGTTAGTATTTAACAGTCTGTGGTTGAGACTGAGTGATTCTGCCAATGACAGCTTTTAATATGCAAAATATAACAACGCAGTGGCATTTTTATTTGTTGAGCGGTTTGAACTCATACATAGTTGCTATGGTGTAATCGTTCACGTTCTGTGAGGGACTGTTTAAATGTATGAGATGTTTTGCAGGAACGTAGGATTTGCTCTTGTTCCCCCTACACTTGGTAAACAGTATTGTTTGTTACAAGTGTTATATAATATTATGTGTGTTGTTATTATAATATATGTCGAGGTATAACATCATGTGCATTTGTTGACAACAATATCGGTGAACTCTGAAGTAGGTAAAAAACAAACATGTTTTCAGGTACAGAAGCCTGTGTTTCAGCATTTTATACAATGTGATTCCATTATTTTTTCCACGACACTGTCCCCCCTCACCTCGCCTCAGCTCACCTCGACTCTACGTTGGTTTGCTCGATTTTCGATTACGATATATTATCTCCTCAACGTGGGCGGAGACCATAGAGTGGAAAAGCGGGATCAGAAACAAAAACTAAGCCTGAAAAAAGACAAAAGCATTTTCAACCTTGTATAACCTATTGCTCGTCGTCAGAGCCGGACAGGAACCGAGTACATTTACTTGAGTACAGTACTTAAAGGTGCATTATGTAATAAATCTAAAGCAACTGGCCATAAAATCCTCCTAATATGTCACAGAGACTCAGGAGTAAAGTTCATATAACAAACTGAACTCTCCAACAACAACAGTACAGACAAAAGATTTGCATTAAAAAAAATATTTTGCAGACTGAAAATCATGTTTATGTTTTGAAATCATGTTTTGGCGCCACCTACCTCCGTCTACCAGTCATTGAATAGAATAGAATGCCTTTATTGTCATTATACAAGTTGTACAACGAGATTTACTTGACTTCACCTTGAAAGTGCATACAGCTAACAACGAAGAACAATAACAACAACAACAACAACAACCAGAGTATGGGTCAAGGACATTAAAAAGAAAAAGTGACCCTAGTTAACGTGAGGTGGGTTTTCAGTTGCAGCGTACTACATTAAAAGGATATACAGCCATCAAATTCTTATTGCACAATATGAAATAGCAGATCTGTAGCAGGGTTTAAATATAAAAAGTGCATTTCTATGAGACGTGACCCATAGCAGGGTATAAAAAATAATAAATAAGACTATTTCCACAGTATGAAATGTAATTTTTTTTTTTTTTTTTTAACAGTATATGAAATATAGAAATATAAATATCACAGTGTGAGATATGATTTTAGCAGCATATAGAATATAAATATCACAGAGTGAAATGTAATTTTGCAGTATATAAAAATAGAAATATAAACATTTACACAGTATGAAAGTGATTTTAGCAGGGTACCATTTAAAAATATAGATATTGCACAGTTTGGAATGTAATTTAAGCAGGATAAAAAAATCTGTATATACAATATAAGTAGTGCGGTCAGTAGAGTCTCAGCTGCCGAGCAACCACGGGTTGCCAGTTACTTCAGAAAATGAAACCTAAAAGACCACGGTATTTTGAATTTGAATGTAGTCACCGTTTTCGGCCACATTCTTACATATGGTACAATATTGAGGGCTCTGTTCTTTACTCAAGTATTATTTTTGGGGAGTACTCATGACTTTACTCAAGTACATTTGAGAGGCAAATATTGTACTCTTTACTCCAATACATTTCTATCCATAACCGTGAGTACCTGTTACTTCTTCTATAAAAAAAAACAAAAAAACAACTCCATGGTCAGATTTAGTTGAGCGACGAAACAATGGATGAAGACGCAGCAGGTCCATCGATTGTGCCAACACGTGGCTCCACCTCGCCACACTATTTCAATTTTCTGAACAAGTTAATGCTAGTGTTTGCCAAAACAAAACTTTGTTGTGGGCAATTGAGAAATGTTAAATAAAACAACATGTTAAAAAGATGAAAATGACTTAATTTTACTTTTAATTCCTTTTACATTTGTCAAGGTATTAACATGAAATTTTTCATAACTCCATGTAGGACGTTTCTATATGTAAATGTAAGAACTGTGGCAGTAGTAATGCAATATTTTGAAAATGTACTCTTCTACTCATGACACTCAAGTACTTCAGTACTTTTAGTAGACATCTGACTGTATTACTTTTACTTGTACTTGAGTAAAATTTAGCAAGGGGTATCTGTACTTTTACTCAATGAACTCATGAACCAGATGACGTCAATAACGCGGCCTGACACGCAGCGAGCTCAAACGCCCCAGATACAAATGGCAAGCGAACATTTTACACTTACACTGGTTCAACAGTAACAGGACCGGGTCGCCCTCAGTCAAGTATCACTGTGAAAGCAAACAGCAATGAGTGAAAGCTGGACCAATATTCTCTGTTGTTCAGCCGCTTATTCTATCACTCTCTTTAACCCTCTTCGATTTTTGTGTTGCCTGTGCCACTCAGTGAATAGTTCCACCTGTGTAACTGTGTTGCTTCATTTGCTTACAGCAGACATGAACCTGGAACCAGGTGTTACACAGTGCCAGGCCTTGACAGAGGGTGACATTCACCCTGTTGTTAGTTGATGTACCATATAAATGATGATTATTTGAAGGTTTAAATCCTACATTGTTTGTATTAATGGACTTAAATCATAGCTTGTTCCATTTTTTTTTTTTTTTTTGGTGTGAAAATGTCAGAAATGAAAAAGTGCCTGCAGAGTAAATGCTGAGTCTCTGTGGATCTGGTTCAAGCCGCTTGTTGTTATGACCCTCTTTGTTTTGCCCCAACAGCCACAGAATCTAATCAAAGACTAATCCATCCCTCAACATCCTGAAGGAGCAGGTGTACATTAATCTGCTCGTGAAATTAAGCTTCACGTGAAACCCCTGTTGTGCTAATCTTTTAATTAAAACCTGATAGATATTTTAATGTCATACATACAGTGCATGTGTGCTGCAGATACTGAATCCTGTGCTTCCTTGTTTAGCGGGGATAAGAGGCGTCCTGTTACGGTACGATTCCTGTAAAGCACGGATTTAACAGGCTTTTCTGATTTGAGAGGCTCTGACTCAGCACTGACGCTGATGTGTCTGCACATGCTCAGTGACATCCCACATTTCCTTCGAGATGCACTTTGGCGAAACGGCGTTGACAGATATACACAACGGCAATGTCCTCCTAAATACTGAATCTCCCCAAAGACTAAAAACAAAACTTTGCACATCATTTTGTGTTTGCTCGATTATCTCTTTGTTGTAACAATGCTTGGAAAGCCTGTTTGTTTCCCTTTGAAATGGTGCCACGTTTGTAAGGAAAATGCATCTGTGGGTTGAGCAGCAGAGTAGAGCATGTGGGTTGCTCCCATGACAAAACTTGCCAAATCTTCTCTGCCAATTCCAAACAGCTTATTCTGCTATTGACTCTCGTTTTGAGCTTCTGGTTTGGGGCAACATCTCCCTCACTTTGAAAAACGTTTGAAAAAAGTTTGTCATCATTGGAGGGAATCTCAACGTTCATGAGTGACCAACACAGCACGAGGAGGAGGTGCCAGGCAGTTGTAGCTGTTTTCCAGCTGTGCATTAATAATAAACAATTAATGTAAGTCTTAAAAGTGCATTATGTAATAAATCTAAAGCAACTGGCCATAAAATCCTCCTAATATGTCACAGAGACGCTGGAATAATGTTCATATAACAAACTGAACTCACCACCAACAACAGTACAGACAAAATATTTGCATTAAAAATATATTTTGCAGACTGCAAATCATCATGTTTTGAAATCATGTTTTGGCATGTGGCACCACCTACCGCCATCTACCAATCATTGCAGTCAGTAGAGTCTCAGCTGCCGAGCAACCACGGGTTGCCAGTTTTGTCAGAAAACGAAACCTTAAAGACCTCGGTATTTTGAATTTGAATGTAGTATTTGTCCACATTCTTACATATGGCGACTTTAATTAATCATTTAATAATGTTGTGCTGTATATGTCATCAGGTAGCCCTTACCCAACCTCACGTGATTGTAGCAGTGTGAGGGTTTTTGTCTCATTTTCCCCCTCTCTCTTTTTGTTTAAATTGGTTGCTATGGTTTCCGTTCTTCACCAGCGGCGCTACTACAAAAGCCATAGTCCGCCCACAACACCAAGTCATCCTCTGTGCGCCCATCGTCACCTGCGTCACTTCCGGTTCAGAGCTCGCCTTCCCGACAGGTATGGCCGCACGCCGCTTCACCTCGCTGGTTGTTTTGTTTGGTCTTTGTGCTCAAGTGGCTTTTGCGTTGTGTTTTGTTGTACGGTGACTGGTTGTGTGCTGCTCCGTGCTCGCTGTGTGCGCTGCTGTGGTTGTTTAGGCGGTCGTAAGTGTCTCTCTCTCTGCGGTTGGTGCTACTAAGCTAGGTGGCTAATGCTAGTGTGGTCACAGGTAAATGTGGGCCTTTATCCCTTCTTCCTCGTGAGTGTCGGTATAAAGGTATATTTTAAAATGCAACCGCATTCATTTTAAAGTACTTAGCCGTGTTATGCTATTCTTGATTAGGTGTTACTGTAACCACCTTATTGGGCCTCTGCTGCTTTGTCTGGGTTGAACCTGGATGTTGCTTGTGTTTCTATTTTGTTAATCCAATTAATCCAGCGATATGTTTTGTAAATTAGGTAATTAACTTTTGTTTTGTATAACTTCCTGTTATATCGGGCAGTTATTAATTGATAGATTGGTCATATAAGCCTGTGACCTGCCCATTCTTACCGTTTTGTTAGGCTCTGAGTTTTCCTTTTGTTGAGTGTGTGCAACTCCAATAATGTGTTGTTCTCCTCCCTTTACAGTTGCTGTAAGCCGGTGGTGCTGGTGACCTGGTGGTGGCATCCTCCCGTCTTGTCTTGCTGTGTCCCTGGATGTGGGTTTTTCACTGAGACAGTATCTGACACGTGTCCGCCCAGTGATTTTGTTGTTTTCCTTTGGTGGTTCCTCCCCTGCACTCTCCCGTCCATCCACTTTGGCCTCAGCTCTGATTTTTTTCCCCTCGTTTTTTGTTTGTATGAATGAGTTTTATTGATATTTTAGAACTGATGAATATTTAATAAAAGTGTATTATAACTTGGAACCACGTCTCATGCCCTCTGAGTAACCACACACCTGTGTGCCTTGTGTCTGAGAGTAATTTCCTGGGTGATATTCCCAGGGTTGTGTTGTCAAGCTTCCTTTTTATTTGCCAATATTAGTTACCCTGCCTTCTCACCACCTCCTTGCCACATACTGTATTACTTAAGATTAGTAACCTGACCTAATAAGTGGCTCATAAGCGTTAATTAACCATTACTAGATGCTTTTTGGCCCCTTATTGTGAAGTCTAAACGTGTATTGCTTACGCTTTATAAATGCTTATGTGATTCTGCATTTCAACTAATAGTGGTTAAGTAATGCTTATTTACCACTGTTATGCATTTCCTGGATACATTATTAATGGCTTACTAATGTGTTAATTAATGCTGAGTAAGGCATACCTAGTGACAACAATGCATTCACTAATGTTAACTAATGCCAAGTAATACGTGATTGTTCACATATTATTAAACAGTTAATTAATGCTTAATTTACTAACTAACATTATATGAGTGACCCTAATTGTAAAGTGTTACCAATTCCTAAATTGCCCATATGGCTTTTTGACTTCAATCGAACCCAAGTCAGCAGCAGAATAAGCTGTTTACCATTGGCAGAGAAAATTTGGCGAGTTTTTCATCGGCGCACCCCACATACTCCACTCTGCTGCTCTATGTGGCACCATTTAAAAGGGAAATAAACAGGTTTTCCAGCAGTATAAAGTGGACTGCCAAGAAGTTTTTTTTGCTTAGTTTAGATTCAGCCATTGACCAGTTAATCACTCACCCTCTGCTCAAATTTCTCTGTACAAAGTCACACAGATATTGGTTGAACTTTTGATCTTATGTCTTCATTAATACTATATAGCCACTCACTCATGCATCCATTATCTACTGTTTATCCTAAAGGGTCACATGGGAAGCTGGGAAAATAATCCAGCTGACAGTGGGCGAGATGCAAGTTGCATCCAGGTTAGCAGTTTATGTACGTGGAGAGGACCACACACACTGTTATTATAAAGCAAAATCACAATATACGTTGTGTCAAAGCACTTTACATAGTAAGGTTGAGACCTGACAATATAAATAAAGAAACCCAACAGTTCCCACACTGAGCAAACACAGAAACAGAAGAGAGAAGAAAAAACTCCCTTTTGATTCATGTCCCAAAATGCTCCATGTGCTCGCTCAATGCAAGCCTGAGTATTTTTATCCCTGCTCAAACACAACGGACTGCCTATATCCCATGGATTTCCAAATGCCAAGGATAAAGTGCTGTATGTTTTGCTCCTGTGGCATAATTGTTTTATTTTACAGCTCGGTCTTCTTAAAAAAAAAAAAGAAGAAGAAGAAAAAACTCTGACTTTATACCCAGGAAAGACAAAAGTTGCTTTGTACTTGCACTCAGCCCTGCTTTCATGTTGAAGCCAGCGCTGCAGATAGAGGCTCGCTCTGTTGTATTGTGGCTCGGTGCTGGAGTCGGATGTGGTTTGTGGTAGACAAGCCTCAGCCTGTGACTTCCACCAGTGGATCATGGGATAATATGTTTAGTGTGGAGCAAAATTGGCAGTTGTGGGGTTAGGATGAGAGCGGGAAAGGGATGTGACAGCCCTGGGCTTTGATTGGTGGATGAAGTAAAGGTTTGAAACATTTGGTCTTATTTTCAAATCTGAGAGTCAAATGACTTGAAGCATCTCAATTAGGGATGCAAATAATGATTCATCTGTTGATTATGATTTTGATTTTGATTGTTTGGTCGGTAAAATGGAAGAAAATTGTGGAAAATGCGGGTCTGTGAGATCCTTAAAATCCTTTAACATTACACCAAGCTCATCACAGACTGCATTACGAGACGGTTTGCGCTATTGGAGAAATTGTGACGCTTTCTGAAAGTTGAGAAGTTGCAAGTAGAGTTATTACGGTAATTTCACTATTTCACCAGAAAGAGAAAAGGTTGGCCTCATACCACGGCCTTGTGTTGGAAAAACGCCTGCACCTATAGTTTACATTATTTTGGGCCCATTTTCTGGACATTGGGACCAAAAACAAATATTTTATTTTGTTTTATTATTTAAAAAAATTATAAGTTGTATTATTTATTTATTATGTTTTATTCTGTTCAAATTTAACACACAGAATATGGTGTTCATGTACAATTACAGTGTTTTTTTGTTTGTTGTTTTTTAAAATAAAATGTTCAGTATTTCTTGATATTGATAATTGATATTGAATTGATTGATAATACACTATTTTAACATGCAGTAAACTGTAAATAACTGGAAAAATTGGCCAAAGAACTTTACGCACGGGACATTTTCTGGTCCTTTTATGAATAAAATAAGCAAAAAAAACGTTTCGAGGCTCCGGCTAACCCTAACCGTATGTCTATGTTGTGCAAACAATAATTAAAAAAACTGAAACTCAAATCAAATAATTTGTTTTCTTACATCATTGAAGACAAATCAAATAAAAAATTCATGCTAGTAAAGTAGTCATCTGAAAATGAACTCAAGTAGAAGTAAAAAGTAGTTCATTTGAAATGTACATTCAGTAAAAGTTACTTAGTTCAGGGTCAGAAATCTAAAACTATTTTGGAGCTCTCGCGCCCGGCGCGACACAGTATATTTTCCCTCTGTAGGTTTTCATTGTGCTGAATTTTAATTTTAGTCAGTAACGGATAGGATTTATAAAGTAACTAAGTACAATACTTGAGTCAATACGTACTCAAGTAAAATACAAAATCCGGATTTTAAATTGTACTTACAAAATTGTGAAATACAAAATACACAAAAAAAAAGTATTCAATACAGTAACTAGAGTAAATGTATTTCGTTACTTTCCACCTCTGCAAACTGATGAATAATTTAGACAATCATTTCGTTAAACAAGTGTCATAAATGCATTTGTCATAAACTACTTACAAAGCATGAAGTTTCAGACACGCTCAACAGAGGAAAGAAATAGCACCACCACTCTAACAATGTTAGATGGTCAAAATTTACAGTGGATGTGGAAATGCTCCACAATTAAAGTACCGAGGGAATAAATGGATTGAGCATGAAATTGTTCTGCAGTATATCAAAGGAATCACTTTGAACTTGTAAGAGAGCCTTGGGAGTTTTTTATAAAAAAGATCTACTTCAAGATATGAAGTGGTGTTTTTCATTTGTGTAAAAAGCGAGGGAGTAGAAATAAGACACAAAGAAGGAAAATCAGGAGGAAGACCTGTATCGCTGTCTGAGAGAAGAGGAGGAGGAGGAAAGCTGATGGGAGGACATCTTTATGATTCATCACACAGATTATTTCACGTCTACTCTAAGTGTTGGGATTCAACTTTCATGCTCACTGTGACTCTGTTTAGATTAGACATTAGATTAGAAAGAATTAACAATCAGAGTGATAAGATGTAATGTCTCCCATACTCGCCCTCTAGTGTCAGTCCTCTCTTGCTCTAAATACACAGTTAATCTAGTGTTGTTAGGTTTGCAGGTATTTGGACCATAAACCACAGTAGCTTAAGCAAACTAAGCACCTGCTTATGGCCCTGTGACCACCAGGGGGCAGGTTTTATTTTCTTCACATAATTTGTTCTTAAACCATCTCGCTACAGTTCCATCTCTTTATTCATTATTTATTTGTTCATTTTATTGAATACTGCCTATTGTGCGTTCACACTTTTTGTGAAGTAACACGTCATTTGACTTTGCTTGTAGTGTTATTTTTTTTAATTATTTCTACTTTAATATTTAATGATAATATAATATTATTTATTGACAAAGGGCCCAACAGTCTAATGTTGCTTAGGGCCCCATTAAGGCTTGTAAGAAGTCGTTACTTTCTTGTTATTATCTTCATATGAGAGCAAATGAATGTGCATTAAAAATGCAATGGAGGTTTTGTCCAGTAGTTGTTGAGGTATAATAAGTATAATTATAACCTTAAACCCAAATTTGGAAACTTCATGGTAGCACAATAAAGGGTATAAAAAGGGTTCTTGGTAACACTAAGGCTTCCAGGTGGAACCTTTATAAAAGGGTTCTCCTATGAGGACAAGCTGAATAACCTGGTGATAGTTAGCATTTTTATTTCTAAGAGTGTGGACATCATGGGGGTGTGTTTATAGATTTGTATTCAAGCTCCACAAAATGTTTTTTTTCTACTTATGGGGTTTTTAAAGTCAAAGTTATGCTGAATTTCATTTTATTTTAATTCAAATTTTTATTTTATTTTATTTTATTTTAAAATAATTGCAAGTCAGGGAGCCAAGCGATCTCTGAACTTTCACAAAATCAATCCCTTTAAAAAATATATATATATATTTTTTTTTTTCATCAGATTACCTATAGGTTTTTTAAAAGGACACTATATTATATTCTTATATCCTCACTATATGTATATACTGTATGTTTTAACATAGTAATGGAAAAAAGCAGAGTTAAGGATAAAAAGAGGAAATTAAAACTTTGATCGACTTCATAAAAACTTTGATTGCTTGTGCAGAAGTTTCCTGTGACGCGCCCCTGACATTGTGTAAGGTAAATATCCTCAATATCAGAAGGCTTCATTTGAGATTTTTAAGCCCCTCTAACAACCATCAGGCCTAACCATGAACCATCAGCTGCCGCGACACAGAAACACTTTCTCCCCCTTTTGCAACAACAACACAGATGTGTGTGCGTGTAGACGCGTAGACACAGATTTGACCTCATACCACGGCCTTGTGTCTTTGCTTCGGTGGACGTGGGCTTCAGTCAACAGATGTCTGAAGCTGTGGTTCAGACAGATTCATTCGTTCCCCTAAACAAAGCGGTTGCCATCGACTGGCAAACCGCTGACACGAGACCCCCATTAGACGAGTTTTAGTGGTCGGAGCGGTAGAGTGAACGTGAACTGACGCAGCAAAAATGATTTAGAAAAAGAATATCCATCTGTCCCCCCCCCCCCCCTGTTTTTCACCACAGTGGGTGCATCCGTCTATGCTTTCATCCGTCCACCCTGGTCTCCGTTATTTATGAGACATTAAATGTGTGTGTAATTAATTGGTGCCGTTAACAGTGAACGCGTCACGTCAATGATTTTTAATGAAGGCGATGTTTTGGTGTTGTTGATTAGGCCGACAAAGCTCATATCGGCTGTGGTTTATGTAAACTGTCAAGCCCTCTTTTGTCTCCGTGTAATGAGCTAAGTCATGGTTCAGGCCACCGTACTGTCGGTGATGCAGCATCAGGGTCTTTTTCATCCGTCAACAACACTTTATGGCTCAATCCCATTTGCAGTCCTTGCCCGTACCACTCTTCGTTTATGTGTAGGCATAGTGTGTCTCAATTCTTGTTGAGGTAGAGGACTGGTTGTGAAGTGTAAAGGCTAAGTAGCTCTTTTTCAGGAGCACACACTTCAAATGGAGGGCGATGGGCTTTTTCACAGATTAACCAAATACAAGGAGACAAATGTTGCTGTCATGAAGCTAACTGGAGACAAATGCAGCCAAGCAGTGAAATGCACAACAATACCTATAGTTCACAATACCATGCATGTTTTATTTGAACCTTTAGAACTCACGTGGCACAGATCTGTGCCGCAGGTGCATCCATGGTAATTTGTGGTGGGAATAATACACTCCTAAAAAACTCCTTATCTGGACATCCTAGGCATGTGTGTGTGTGTGTTTATAGGTCGCGTTTTTTTGTCAAAGTTATGATTCATATTATCTCACATTTTTAGTGGTGATATGATGTTGCAATAATTGTGCAGAAGAATCATAGAAACGAGCCAAGTGAACTTTGAACTGTGGCGTATTTCCAAATTTCACAAATTCCTCTGACGCCTCTCCTCTGTCCCCCTATTTTTCCTTTCAACCTGACCGGTCGAGGCAGATGGCTGCACATCTTTGAATCTGGTTCTGTCAGAGATTTCTTCTTCCTGTTAAAAGGGAGTTTTTTTTTTCTCTCCACTGATGCCTACACTCTTAGAAATAAAAGTGCTAAGTAGAACCATATAAGGTTCTTCTGCTTGTCCTCATAGGAGGACCCTTTTCCTTTTTATAAAGGTTCCAACTAGAACCCTTTTGGAGGGTTCCAGGTGGAACCTTTTTAAAACCTGTTATTCAGGAAAGGGGTTTTAAAGGATTCTCTGGCTCAAAATGGGTCTTACTGTAACCATTAGTGTTACCAAGAACCCCTTGAAAAACCCTTTCTTCAGGAAAAGGGTTTTTCAGATCAAATGGTTCCAGGTAGAACCTCAGCTCTTGTAGAAGGACCATTTTGGAACCCGTATTTCTAAGAATGTAGTACTTGCTCATTGTGTGAATGCTCTGCAGGATGTTGTCTATGTATAGTGCCTTGAGATGATGTATGTTGTGATTTGGCGCTATACAAATACAATTGAATTGAATTGAAAAAAAACAAATATAAGCACATTTTTACCTTATTATTATATCGCACATTTTTATGGCCTCTGTATATACTGTACGTTTTAACATAGTAATGGAAAAACGCAGCTGAAATGCTGTATGTTCTAAGGGTTCAATTTTGCCAATAGGCATCCAACAAAAACATGTTGCATCTGCAAACATGGTGATGTAACCATTTCTTGAAGCGGTGTTCCCTTTTGTAGGGTTAGATTTGAGCCACTACCCCTTGTAATTCAGGGAGAAGGGTATATATAACACATATGAGTGGGCCTATGAAATAAAGATACTGTCATACATCTTCCAAACAAGTGCAACAAACCTTTTAAGAAACCCTGTGATGTTTTGCCCGACCCGCTACGTCTCAGTCGCTTTGCAGCAGAGACGCTGTGACCTTAAGGAGTCGACAAGCAAGTAAAAGCCTGCACACAAAATGCCACGATGACTGTATTTCTCTTCCTTACATCTCCTGAAGGTAAACTTATGTCACACATCGAAGACTCCCGTCAAATACAATCAGGTTAGGAGACAGAGTTTGTAACCTTTACAGTCTCTCCTTACCAGGAGCTGTAAAGCCGAGCATCGGTGAAGTATACGAACAATTTCACATCTGTTTAATTTAGAGAGCAGATCTGTGTGTTCTGTTTTCATGGGCCATAACAGAGGAGCCAGATCATAAGACGAGCTGTGGGCTTTTCATCTGTGTCTAGTGCAGCAGCAGCAGCAGCAGCAGCAGCAGCCTATATGAGGACAGTCAGTGCATATCAATCAGGATGGGGAGGGGGGGGGGGTGTGTTGTGTGATGATGACCACATCCTGATTTCTGCTGCTTTTGTTGATGAGTGCAGCTGCATCTCGGAGCCAAACAGAAAGAGATAGAATTCAAAACGTCTGCTGTTGCCAGTTGTTTTTTGCTCATGGAGTAAAGAGCGGGGAGAGAACTGTGTAATTTCGAGATGATAATAGCGCTGTCAGCATGTGTGGGAGTATGTATTAAGGTTAGTTGGTGCAAAAGGCACCATCTTGTTAGTAAATGATGGCTCTGCGTGGTGGCGCGGCGGTTGTGGCTGGGAACAGTCAGTCAGCAGTTTCCCGAATGTTCTGTGGTGTTGGTCTGTGGAAGTGGATGCCTGGACTACCACGCCCTCATGTGTGACTGCAGGACTTTTTAGCATTTGAGGAGCATCAGTGTTTAACTCAGAAAGAGAGAGAGACTTTTTTTTTTTTCGACCAAGCAGTGGTGATTGCTCAGAGACAGCACGGGACGCTCAGCTTCCTCTAAAATGTCATCAAATATTTACTGTGTTGTATTTGCATTTCAATGCTACATGTGCACTCGAACATTTAGATTAGAACGTGTCACACAGTTTGTTTAGACTCAGCTTTTTATCACGGATGACGGATTGTCTTCCGTGATTTTCGTATTCTCGGGATGGGATGAAATAGAATAGGTGTTTTTCACTGCTGGGTTATTGGACAAATGCGATAAAATCGTCACTTCCATGGAAGCTCGGCTTCTCTGGGAGTCAATGGAGCAGTGGGCAGGCGCGGACGCTTGGCTTCTGCATGATATGATCGGAGGAACTGTCTGAAAGGTGGAACCTTTACACGATAGCGGAGCCTTTTGTGCCTCAGTCTTGTGTGGATTTTTTGAGGGAAGTCTGTAGAAGGATAGCTGGTTATTTGCTCAGCGATATAGCCCATTTTCATCTGTACATATACACTGTAAATAAAAACACTATTATAGCATTTTAATTTTTATATAATTATCGCATTTCCTTGTTCTTGTTGTTCGTTTTCAGAATTTATGTATAAATAACTGATATGATCTTCCCCTCACTTTCATTTGCAGCAAGAAGACCCAGGTTTTCGTGACTCGGTCGGAACAACGGTTTCCTCCGGGTTCTCCGGCTTCCACCCACAGTCCAACAACATGCAATAAGGGTAATAGCTAAATTGGACACTCTAAATTGACCATAGTGTGAGTGAGAATGGGTGGTTGTTTATCTCTATGTGGCCCTGTGATGGACTGGTCAACTGTCCAGGGTGAACCTCAGTCAGTTGAGATTGGCATAGGTCCCCCTGTGACCCTCATGTGGAGGATAAAGCAGTAGAAGAAGGATGGATCATCCCCTGTTTCAAAGACCAGCAACCACCCCTTTTAGTATGTGAGTACATCTCTCTGAGCTCTTGATGGTCTCATTCTTGAATTATGCGCCCGAGCCTCTTAAACTGACTCCGATCTTCTTGTCCCTGGGAGGAGACTGGAGTCAAGTGTGCTGACGTCATACACGGGGCAGAGTCTGTGACTCATGGAGTCACTATGGTGGCGACTGTTTTTACCCATAGCGGCGGCCGTGGTGGGAAACCTTTCCACCGCTTTTGTGTCTACGTGCGTCATTCGGAGCCCTGTATCCTTCGTGCCGCACCTCAAATGAGAGCCTTCTTGGGCTAAATAAAGGCCACTGAGTCTTATGTAAGTGAGGGCTCAGTGTGCAGTAACAGTATGCTATGTAGAAAGAAGAGACACGACTTGTCCATGTTGTTCTGAAAATATCACACAGGGGCGTCGATCTGACAGGCGTCCACCAGAGAGGGAGTTACTTTACATCTCTCTTCTTCTTTTCCCAGTAGATTATGTTCTACTGAGCAACCAGACCTTTACTCAATATTCAAAGATGAGTTATTATAAAGAGCCGAGCAAATTAAAAGGCTTAATCACAACTCTGTCTTGTTTCATTGTTTTCCTCTGTGTCAGTAATGGTGCTGAGAAGCTAATGCTAATTGAGCGCCGTGTTGGTCTTTGAACAACAAATGTAGCTGCAGGATGTTGTTTTAATGTGTTAATTCTGTGAAGGAGGGGTAACATCCAGCAGAAACCTGACCAGATCACACCGACAACAATTACACCACTTAGTAAGATGAAAGGGCTGGAAGCCGTAGCCAAGGAGAAGCTGGCTGGCTGCCGTATATCATTATGGATATGAGGGCACACATGAGGCGTCAGAACATGAAAGGTGTAAAATGAAGGGGGTTTTTTTTAAGTGGGGAAAAGGAAGTAAACAAAAGCGTTTAAGGAATGGGAATTTTAAACTTCGAATTAAACTGAAACTCTCATTATCTCATTGTCTACTGCTTTATCCTCCAGGGTCACAGGTGCCAATCCCAGCTGACATAGGGTGAAAGGCGGGGTGCGCCTTGGACGCATAGAGACACCTACGGTCAATTTAGTGTGTCCAATTTGCCTTATCCCCAAATCTGCATGTTTTTGGACTTTCAGAGGAAACCGAAGAACCTGGACACAGAGAGAACATGTCAACTCCATGTAGAAAGATTCTTCTTCCGACCAGGATGAACACGGGTCTTCTTGCTGCAAGAGTGCTGACCACTACACCAAGGCTATTCAACTTAAGGCACGGGGGCCAAATCAGGCCCCTCAAGCAATTTGGACCGGCCCGCGGCCCATTAACCTATAAATAATGATTGTATTATTAAAAAGCCAATAAAAGCATAGCTTCGCCTATTTCTGTACTAGTACAGCTGTATTTGTAGACAGCCTATGTATGTACCAGAATATTTTGCACTATGTGCCACTTGTAGCGGTACCTGTGTCTTGTTAGTACTGTAACTTTTATTGTTTGCACAAAGAGCCACCTGTAGCAGTTTTACCCGAACATTATTGGTACTGAATGTAACCTTTTTTTGAAAAAAAAAATTGGTCCAAAATTTGACAAAAACGACATACTATACTATGTCGTCCAAAAACTGACCAATTTTTTGAAAAACGTTTTTTTGGTCCAAAACTTGACAAAAACATCATACTATACTATGTAGTAAGTCCAACTATACTATGTCATCCATAATGTGACCATTTTTTGAGGGAAAAAAATTGGTCCAAAATTTGACAAAAAAGACATACTATACTATGTCGTCCAAAATCTGACCATTTTTTTGAAAAATGTTTTTTTGGTCCAAAACTTGACAAAAACGTCATACAATACTATGTAGTACGTCCTACTATACTATGTCGTTCATAATGTGACAATTTTTTGAAGAAAAAAAATTGGTCCAAATTTGATAAAAACGACATAACATATACTATGTCGTCCAAAATCTGACCATTTTTTTGAAAACCGTTTTTTTGGTCCAAAACTTGACAAAAACGTCATACTATACTATGTAGTACATCCTACTATACTAAGTCGTCCATAATGTGACCATTGTTTGAAAAAAAAAATTGGTCCAACATTTGACAAAAACGACATACTATACTATGTCGTCCAAAATCTGACAATTTTTTTGAAAAAAGTTTTTTCGGTCCAAAACTTGACAAAAACGTCATACTATACTATGTAGTACGTCCTACTATACTATGTCATCCATAATGTGACCATTTTTTGAAGAAAAAAATTGGTCCAAAATCTGACAATTTTTTTGAAAAACGTTTTTTTGGTCCAAAACTTGACAAAAACATCATACTATACTATGTAGTACGTCCTACTATACTATGTTGTCCATAATGTGACCATTTTATGAAAAAAAAAATTGGTCCAAAATTTGACAAAAACGACATACTATACTATGTCTTCCAAAATCTGACCATTTTTTTGAAAAACGTTTTTTTTGGTCCAAAACTTGACAAAAACATCATACTATACTATGTAGTACGTCCTACTCTACTATGTTGTCCATAATGTGACCATTTTATGAAAAAAGAAATTGGTCCAAAATTTGACAAAAACGACATACTATACTATGTCTTCCAAAATCTGACCATTTTTTTGAAAAACGTTTTTTTGGTCCAAAACTTGACAAAAACATCATACTATACTATGTAGTACGTCCTACTATACTATGTTGTCCATAATGTGACCATTTTATGAAAAAAAAAATTGGTCCAAAATTTGACAAAAACGACATACTATACTATGTCTTCCAAAATCTGACCATTTTTTTGAAAAACGTTTTTTTGGTCCAAAACTTGACAAAAACATCATACTATACTATGTAGTACGTCCTACTATACTATGTTGTCCATAATGTGACCATTTTATGAAAAAAAAAATTGGTCCAGAATTTGACAAAAACGACATACTATACTATGTCTTCCAAAATCTGACAATTTTTTTGAAAAACGTTTTTTTGGTCCAAAACTTGACAAAAACATCATACTATACTATGTAGAATGTCCTACTATACTATGTTGTCCATAATATGACCATTTTATGAAAAAAAAAATTGGTCCAAAATTTGACAAAAACGACATACTATACTATGTCTTCCAAAATCTGACCATTTTTTTGAAAAACTTTTTTTTGGTCCAAAACTTGACAAAAACATCATACTATACTATGTAGTACGTCCTACTATACTATGTTATCCATAATGTGACCATTTTATGAAAAAAAAAATTGGTCCAAAATTTGACAAAAACGACATACTATACTATGTCTTCCAAAATCTGACCATTTTTTTGAAAAACTTTTTTTTGGTCCAAAACTTGACAAAAACATCATACTATACTATGTAGTACGTCCTACTATACTATGTTGTCCATAATGTGACCATTTTATGAAAAAAAAAATTGGACCAAAATTTGACAAAAACGACATACTATACTATGTCTTCCAAAATCTGACCATTTTTTTGAAAAACTTTTTTTTGGTCCAAAACTTGACAAAAACATCATACTATACTATGTAGAATGTCCTACTATACTATGTTGTCCATAATGTGACCATTTTATGAAAAAAAAAATTGGTCCAAAATTTGACAAAAACGACATACTATACTATGTCTTCCAAAATCTGACCATTTTTTTGAAAAACTTTTTTTTGGTCCAAAACTTGACAAAGACATCATACTATACTATGTAGTACGTCCTACTATACTATGTTGTCCATAATGTGACCATTTTATGAAAAAAAAAATTGGTCCAAAATTTGACAAAAACGACATACTATACTATTTCTTCCAAAATCTGACCATTTTTTTGAAAAACTTTTTTTTGGTCCAAAACTTGACAAAAACATCATACTATACTATGTAGTACGTCCTACTATACTATGTTATCCATAATGTGACCATTTTATGAAAAAAAAAATTGGTCCAAAATTTGACAAAAACGACATACTATACTATGTCTTCCAAAATCTGACCATTTTTTTGAAAAACGTTTTTTTGGTCCAAAACTTGACAAAAACATCATACTATACTATGTAGTACGTCCTACTATACTATGTTGTCCATAATGTGACCATTTTATGAAAAAAAAAATTGGTCCAAAATTTGACAAAAACGACATACTATACTATGTCTTCCAAAATCTGACCATTTTTTTGAAAAACGTTTTTTTGGTCCAAAACGACAAAAACATCATACTATACTATGTAGTACGTCCTACTCTACTATGTTGTCCATAATGTGACCATTTTATGAAAAAAAAAATTGGTCCAGAATTTGACAAAAACGACATACTATACTATGTCTTCCAAAATCTGACCATTTTTTTGAAAAACTTTTTTTTGGTCCAAAACTTGACAAAAACATCATACTATACTATGTAGTACGTCCTACTATACTATGTTGTCCATAATGTGACCATTTTATGAAAAAAAAAATTGGTCCAAAATTTGACAAAAACGACATACTATACTATGTCTTCCAAAATCTGACCATTTTTTTGAAAAACGTTTTTTTGGTCCAAAACTTGACAAAAACATCATACTATACTATGTAGTACGTCCTACTATACTTTGTTGTCCATAATGTGACCATTTTATGAAAAAAAAAATTGGTCCAGAATTTGACAAAAACGACATACTATACTATGTCTTCCAAAATCTGACCATTTTTTTGAAAAACTTTTTTTTGGTCCAAAACTTGACAAAGACATCATACTATACTATGTAGTACGTCCTACTATACTATGTTGTCCATAATGTGACCATTTTATGAAAAAAGAAATTGGTCCAAAATTTGACAAAAACGACACTATACTATGTCTTCCAAAATCTGACCATTTTTTTGAAAAACCTTTTTTTGGTCCAAAACTTGACAAAAACATCATACTATACTATGTAGTACGTCCTACTATACTATGTTGTCCATAATGTGACCATTTTATGAAAAAAAAAATTGGTCCAGAATTTGACAAAAACGACATACTATACTATGTCTTCCAAAATCTGACCATTTTTTTTGAAAAACGTTTTTTGGTCCAAAACTTGACAAAAACATCATACTATACTATGTAGTACGTCCTACTCTACTATGTTGTCCATAATGTGACCATTTTATGAAAAAAAAAATTGGTCCAAAATTTGACAAAAACGACATACTATACTATGTCTTCCAAAATCTGACCATTTTTTTGAAAAACGTTTTTTTGGTCCAAAACTTGACAAAAACATCATACTATACTATGTAGCACGTCCTACTATACTATGTTGTCCATAATGTGACCATTTTATGAAAAAAAAAATTGGTCCAAAATTTGACAAAAACGACATACTATACTATGTCTTCCAAAATCTGACCATTTTTTTGAAAAACGTTTTTTTGGTCCAAAACTTGACAAAAACATCATACTATACTATGTAGTACGTCCTACTATACTATGTTGTCCATAATGTGACCATTTTATGAAAAAAAAAATTGGTCCAGAATTTGACAAAAACGACATACTATACTATGTCTTCCAAAATCTGACCATTTTTTTGAAAAACTTTTTTTGGTCCAAAACTTGACAAAGACATCATACTATACTATGTAGTACGTCCTACTATACTATGTTGTCCATAATGTGACCATTTTATGAAAAAAGAAATTGGTCCAAAATTTGACAAAAACGACATACTATACTATGTCTTCCAAAATCTGACCATTTTTTTGAAAAACCTTTTTTTGGTCCAAAACTTGACAAAAACATCATACTATACTATGTAGTACGTCCTACTATACTATGTTGTCCATAATGTGACCATTTTATGAAAAAAAAAATTGGTCCAAAATTTGACAAAAACGACATACTATACTATGTCTTCCAAAATCTGACCATTTTTTTGAAAAACGTTTTTTTGGTCCAAAACTTGACAAAAACATCATACTATACTATGTAGTACGTCCTACTATACTATGTTGTCCATAATGTGACCATTTTATGAAAAAAAAAATTGGTCCAGAATTTGACAAAAACGACATACTATACTATGTCTTCCAAAATCTGACCATTTTTTTGAAAAACTTTTTTTTGGTCCAAAACTTGACAAAGACATCATACTATACTATGTAGTACGTCCTACTATACTATGTTGTCCATAATGTGACCATTTTATGAAAAAAGAAATTGGTCCAAAATTTGACAAAAACGACATACTATACTATGTCTTCCAAAATCTGACCATTTTTTTGAAAAACGTTTTTTTGGTCCAAAACTTGACAAAAACATCATACTATACTATGTAGTACGTCCTACTATACTATGTTGTCCATAATGTGACCATTTTATGAAAAAAAAAATTGGTCCAAAATTTGACAAAAACGACATACTATACTATGTCTTCCAAAATCTGACCATTTTTTTGAAAAACTTTTTTTTGGTCCAAAACTTGACAAAAACATCATACTATACTATGTAGAATGTCCTACTATACTATGTTGTCCATAATATGACCATTTTATGAAAAAAAAAATTGGTCCAAAATTTGACAAAAACGACATACTATACTATGTCTTCCAAAATCTGACCATTTTTTTGAAAAACTTTTTTTTGGTCCAAAACTTGACAAAAACATCATACTATACTATGTAGTACGTCCTACTATACTATGTTATCCATAATGTGACCATTTTATGAAAAAAAAAATTGGTCCAAAATTTGACAAAAACGACATACTATACTATGTCTTCCAAAATCTGACCATTTTTTTGAAAAACTTTTTTTTGGTCCAAAACTTGACAAAAACATCATACTATACTATGTAGTACGTCCTACTATACTATGTTGTCCATAATGTGACCATTTTATGAAAAAAAAAATTGGTCCAAAATTTGACAAAAACGACATACTATACTATGTCTTCCAAAATCTGACCATTTTTTTGAAAAACGTTTTTTTGGTCCAAAACGACAAAAACATCATACTATACTATGTAGTACGTCCTACTCTACTATGTTGTCCATAATGTGACCATTTTATGAAAAAAAAAATTGGTCCAGAATTTGACAAAAACGACATACTATACTATGTCTTCCAAAATCTGACCATTTTTTTGAAAAACTTTTTTTTGGTCCAAAACTTGACAAAAACATCATACTATACTATGTAGTACGTCCTACTATACTATGTTGTCCATAATGTGACCATTTTATGAAAAAAAAAATTGGTCCAAAATTTGACAAAAACGACATACTATACTATGTCTTCCAAAATCTGACCATTTTTTTGAAAAACGTTTTTTTGGTCCAAAACTTGACAAAAACATCATACTATACTATGTAGTACGTCCTACTATACTATGTTGTCCATAATGTGACCATTTTATGAAAAAAAAAATTGGTCCAGAATTTGACAAAAACGACATACTATACTATGTCTTCCAAAATCTGACCATTTTTTTGAAAAACTTTTTTTTGGTCCAAAACTTGACAAAGACATCATACTATACTATGTAGTACGTCCTACTATACTATGTTGTCCATAATGTGACCATTTTATGAAAAAAGAAATTGGTCCAAAATTTGACAAAAACGACACTATACTATGTCTTCCAAAATCTGACCATTTTTTTGAAAAACCTTTTTTTGGTCCAAAACTTGACAAAAACATCATACTATACTATGTAGTACGTCCTACTATACTATGTTGTCCATAATGTGACCATTTTATGAAAAAAAAAATTGGTCCAAAATTTGACAAAAACGACATACTATACTATGTCTTCCAAAATCTGACCATTTTTTTGAAAAACGTTTTTTTGGTCCAAAACTTGACAAAAACATCATACTATACTATGTAGTACGTCCTACTATACTATGTTGTCCATAATGTGACCATTTTATGAAAAAAAAAATTGGTCCAGAATTTGACAAAAACGACATACTATACTATGTCTTCCAAAATCTGACCATTTTTTTGAAAAACGTTTTTTTGGTCCAAAACTTGACAAAAACATCATACTATACTATGTAGTACGTCCTACTATACTATGTTTTCCATAATGTGACCATTTTATGAAAAAAAAAATTGGTCCAGAATTTGACAAAAACGACATACTATACTATGTCTTCCAAAATCTGACCATTTTTTTGAAAAACGTTTTTTTGGTCCAAAACTTGACAAAAACATCATACTATACTATGTAGTACGTCCTACTATACTATGTTGTCCATAATGTGACCATTTTATGAAAAAAAAAATTGGTCCAAAATTTGACAAAAACGACATACTATACTATGTTTTCCAAAATCTGACCATTTTTTTGAAAAACGTTTTTTTGGTCCAAAACTTGACAAAAACATCATACTATACTATGTAGTACGTCCTACTATACTATGTTGTCCATAATGTGACCATTTTATGAAAAAAAAAATTGGTCCAAAATTTGACAAAAACGACATACTATACTATGTCTTCCAAAATCTGACCATATTTTGAAAAACGTTTTTTTGGTCCAAAACTTGACAAAGACATCATACTATACTATGTAGTACGTCCTACTATACTATGTTGTCCATAATGTGACCATTTTATGAAAAAAAAAATTGGTCCAGAATTTGACAAAAACGACATACTATACTATGTCTTCCAAAATCTGACCATTTTTTTGAAAAACGTTTTTTTGGTCCAAAACTTGACAAAAACATCATACTATACTATGTAGTACGTCCTACTATACTATGTTGTCCATAATGTGACCATTTTATGAAAAAAAAAGATTGGTCCAGAATTTGACAAAAACGACATACTATACTATGTCTTCCAAAATCTGACCATTTTTTTGAAAAACTTTTTTTTGGTCCAAAACTTGACAAAGACATCATACTATACTATGTAGTACGTCCTACTATACTATGTTGTCCATAATGTGACCATTTTATGAAAAAAGAAATTGGTCCAAAATTTGACAAAAACGACATACTATACTATGTCTTCCAAAATCTGACCATTTTTTTGAAAAACGTTTTTTTGGTCCAAAACTTGACAAAAACATCATACTATACTATGTAGTACGTCCTACTATACTATGTTGTCCATAATGTGACCATTTTATGAAAAAAAAAATTGGTCCAAAATTTGACAAAAACGACATACTATACTATGTCTTCCAAAATCTGACCATTTTTTTGAAAAACGTTTTTTTGGTCCAAAACTTGACAAAAACATCATACTATACTATGTAGTACGTCCTACTATACTATGTTGTCCATAATGTGACCATTTTATGAAAAAAAAAATTGGTCCAGAATTTGACAAAAACGACATACTATACTATGTCTTCCAAAATCTGACCATTTTTTTGAAAAACTTTTTTTTGGTCCAAAACTTGACAAAAACATCATACTATACTATGTAGAATGTCCTACTATACTATGTTGTCCATAATATGACCATTTTATGAAAAAAAAAATTGGTCCAAAATTTGACAAAAACGACATACTATACTATGTCTTCCAAAATCTGACCATTTTTTTGAAAAACGTTTTTTTGGTCCAAAACTTGACAAAAACATCATACTATACTATGTAGTACGTCCTACTATACTATGTTGTCCATAATGTGACCATTTTATGAAAAAAAAAATTGGTCCAGAATTTGACAAAAACGACATACTATACTATGTCTTCCAAAATCTGACCATTTTTTTGAAAAACTTTTTTTTGGTCCAAAACTTGACAAAGACATCATACTATACTATGTAGTACGTCCTACTATACTATGTTGTCCATAATGTGACCATTTTATGAAAAAAAAAATTGGTCCAAAATTTGACAAAAACGACATACTATACTATGTCTTCCAAACTCTGACCATTTTTTTGAAAAACGTTTTTTTGGTCCAAAACTTGACAAAAACATCATACTATACTATGTAGTACGTCCTACTATACTATGTTGTCCATAATGTGACCATTTTATGAAAAAAAAAATTGGTCCAGAATTTGACAAAAACGACATACTATACTATGTCTTCCAAAATCTGACCATTTTTTTGAAAAACGTTTTTTTGGTCCAAAACTTGACAAAGACATCATACTATACTATGTAGTACGTCCTACTATACTATGTTGTCCATAATGTGACCATTTTATGAAAAAAGAAATTGGTCCAAAATTTGACAAAAACCACATACTATACTATGTCTTCCAAAATCTGACCATTTTTTTGAAAAACCTTTTTTTGGTCCAAAACTTGACAAAAACATCATACTATACTATGTAGTACGTCCTACTATACTATGTTGTCCATAATGTGACCATTTTATGAAAAAAAAAATTGGTCCAAAATTTGACAAAAACGACATACTATACTATGTCTTCCAAAATCTGACCATTTTTTTGAAAAACGTTTTTTTGGTCCAAAACTTGACAAAAACATCATACTATACTATGTAGTACGTCCTACTATACTATGTTGTCCATAATGTGACCATTTTATGAAAAAAAAAATTGGTCCAGAATTTGACAAAAACGACATACTATACTATGTCTTCCAAAATCTGACCATTTTTTTGAAAAACGTTTTTTTGGTCCAAAACTTGACAAAAACATCATACTATACTATGTAGTACGTCCTACTATACTATGTTGTCCATAATGTGACCATTTTATGAAAAAAAAAATTGGTCCAAAATTTGACCAAAACGACATACTATACTATGTCGTCCAAAATCTGACCATTTTTTTGAAAAACGTTTTTTTGGTCCAAAACTTGACAAAAACGTCATACTATACTATGTAGTACGTCCTACTATACTATGTCGTCCATAATGTGACCATTTTATGAAAAAAAAAATTGGTCCAAAATTTGACAAAAACGACATACTATACTATGTCGTCCAAAATCTGACCATTTTTTTGAAAAACGTTTTTTTGTCCAAAACTTGACAAAACATCATACTATACTATGTAGTACGTCCTACTATACTATGTTGTCCATAATGTGACCATTTTATGAAAAAAAAAATTGGTCCAAAATTTGACAAAAACGACATACTATACTATGTCTTCCAAAATCTGACCATTTTTTTGAAAAACGTTTTTTTGGTCCAAAACTTGACAAAAACATCATACTATACTATGTAGTACGTCCTACTATACTATGTTGTCCATAATGTGACCATTTTATGAAAAAAAAAATTGGTCCAAAATTTGACAAAAACGACATACTATACTATGTCGTCCAAAATCTGACCATTTTTTTGAAAAACGTTTTTTTGGTCCAAAACTTGACAAAAACATCATACTATACTATGTAGTACGTCCTACTATACTATGTTGTCCATAATGTGACCATTTTCTGAAAAAAAGAAATTGGTCCAAAATTTGACAAAAACGACATACTATACTATGTCTTCCAAAATCTGACCATTTTTTTGAAAAACGTTTTTTTGGTCCAAAACTTGACAAAAACGTCATACTATACTATGTAGTACGTCCTACTATACTATGTCGTCCATAATGTGACAATTTTTTGAATAAAAAAATTGGTCCAAAATTTGACAAAAACGACATACTATACTATGTCGTCCAAAATCTGACAATTTTTTTGAAAAACGTTTTTTGGTCCAAAACTTGACAAAAACGTCATACTATACTATGTAGTACGTCCTACTATACTATGTCGTCCATAATGTGACCATTTTTTGAAGAAAAAAATTGGTCCAAAATTTGACAAAAACGACATACTATACTATGTCTTCCAAAATCTGACCATTTTTTTGAAAAATGTTTTTTTGGTCCAAAACTTGACAAAAACATCATACTATACTATGTAGTACGTCCTACTATACTATGTTGTCCATAATGTGACCAATTTATGAAAAAAAAAATTGGTCCAAAATTTGACAAAAACGACATACTATACTATGTCTTCCAAAATCTGACCATTTTTTTGAAAAACGTTTTTTTGGTCCAAAACTTGACAAAAACATCATAATATACTATGTAGTACGTCCTACTATACTATGTTGTCCATAATGTGACCATTTTCTGAAAAAAAAAATTGGTCCAAAATTTGACAAAAACGACATACTATACTATGTCTTCCAAAATCTGACCATTTTTTTGAAAAACGTTTTTTGGTCCAAAACTTGACAAAAACGTCATACTATACTATGTAGTACGTCCTACTATACTATGTCGTCCATAATGTGACCATTTTTTGAAGAAAAAAATTGGTCCAAAATTTGACAAAAACGACATACTATACTATGTCGTCCAAAATCTGACCATTTTTTTGAAAAACGTTTTTTTGGTCCAAAACTTGACAAAGACATCATACTATACTATGTAGTACGTCCTACTATACTATGTTGTCCATAATGTGACCATTTTATGAAAAAAGAAATTGGTCCAAAATTTGACAAAAACCACATACTATACTATGTCTTCCAAAATCTGACCATTTTTTTGAAAAACCTTTTTTTGGTCCAAAACTTGACAAAAACATCATACTATACTATGTAGTACGTCCTACTATACTATGTTGTCCATAATGTGACCATTTTATGAAAAAAAAAATTGGTCCAAAATTTGACAAAAACGACATACTATACTATGTCTTCCAAAATCTGACCATTTTTTTGAAAAACGTTTTTTTGGTCCAAAACTTGACAAAAACATCATACTATACTATGTAGTACGTCCTACTATACTATGTTGTCCATAATGTGACCATTTTATGAAAAAAAAAATTGGTCCAAAATTTGACCAAAACGACATACTATACTATGTAGTCCAAAATCTGACCATTTTTTTGAAAAACGTTTTTTTGGTCCAAAACTTGACAAAAACGTCATACTATACTATGTAGTACGTCCTACTATACTATGTCGTCCATAATGTGACCATTTTATGAAAAAAAAAATTGGTCCAAAATTTGACAAAAACGACATACTATACTATGTCGTCCAAAATCTGACCATTTTTTTGAAAAACGTTTTTTTGTCCAAAACTTGACAAAACATCATACTATACTATGTAGTACGTCCTACTATACTATGTTGTCCATAATGTGACCATTTTATGAAAAAAAAAATTGGTCCAAAATTTGACAAAAACGACATACTATACTATGTCTTCCAAAATCTGACCATTTTTTTGAAAAACGTTTTTTTGGTCCAAAACTTGACAAAAACATCATACTATACTATGTAGTACGTCCTACTATACTATGTTGTCCATAATGTGACCATTTTATGAAAAAAAAAATTGGTCCAAAATTTGACAAAAACGACATACTATACTATGTCGTCCAAAATCTGACCATTTTTTTGAAAAACGTTTTTTTGGTCCAAAACTTGACAAAAACATCATACTATACTATGTAGTACGTCCTACTATACTATGTTGTCCATAATGTGACCATTTTATGAAAAAAAACAATTGGTCCAAAATTTGACAAAAACGACATACTATACTATGTCTTCCAAAATCTGACCATTTTTTTGAAAAACTTTTTTTTGGTCCAAAACTTGACAAAAACGTCATACTATACTATGTAGTACGTCCTACTATACTATGTCGTCCATAATGTGACCATTTTTTGAAGAAAAAAATTGGTCCAAAATTTGACAAAAACGACATACTATACTATGTCTTCCAAAATCTGACCATTTTTTTGAAAAACGTTTTTTGGTCCAAAACTTGACAAAACATCATACTATACTATGTAGTACGTCCTACTATACTATGTTGTCCATAATGTGACCATTTTCTGAAAAAAAGAAATTGGTCCAAAATTTGACAAAAACGACATACTATACTATGTCTTCCAAAATCTGACCATTTTTTTGAAAAACGTTTTTTTGGTCCAAAACTTGACAAAAACGTCATACTATACTATGTAGTACGTCCTACTATACTATGTCGTCCATAATGTGACAATTTTTTGAATAAAAAAATTGGTCCAAAATTTGACAAAAACGACATACTATACTATGTCGTCCAAAATCTGACAATTTTTTTGAAAAACGTTTTTTGGTCCAAAACTTGACAAAAACGTCATACTATACTATGTAGTACGTCCTACTATACTATGTCGTCCATAATGTGACCATTTTTTGAAGAAAAAAATTGGTCCAAAATTTGACAAAAACGACATACTATACTATGTCTTCCAAAATCTGACCATTTTTTTGAAAAATGTTTTTTTGGTCCAAAACTTGACAAAAACATCATACTATACTATGTAGTACGTCCTACTATACTATGTTGTCCATAATGTGACCAATTTATGAAAAAAAAAATTGGTCCAAAATTTGACAAAAACGACATACTATACTATGTCTTCCAAAATCTGACCATTTTTTTGAAAAACGTTTTTTTGGTCCAAAACTTGACAAAAACATCATAATATACTATGTAGTACGTCCTACTATACTATGTTGTCCATAATGTGACCATTTTCTGAAAAAAAAAATTGGTCCAAAATTTGACAAAAACGACATACTATACTATGTCTTCCAAAATCTGACCATTTTTTTGAAAAACGTTTTTTGGTCCAAAACTTGACAAAAACGTCATACTATACTATGTAGTACGTCCTACTATACTATGTCGTCCATAATGTGACCATTTTTTGAAGAAAAAAATTGGTCCAAAATTTGACAAAAACGACATACTATACTATGTCGTCCAAAATCTGACCATTTTTTTGAAAAACGTTTTTTTGGTCCAAAACTTGACAAAAACATCATATTATACTATGTAGTACGTCCTACTATACTATGTTGTCCATAATGTGACCATTTTATGAAAAAAAAAATTGGTCCAAAATTTGACAAAAACGACATATGTCGTCCAAAATCTGACAATTTTTTTGAAAAAACGTTTTTTGGTCCAAAACTTGACAAAAACGTCATACTATACTATGTAGTACGTCCTACTATACTATGTTGTCCATAATGTGACCATTTTCTGAAAAAAATAAATTGGTCCAAAATTTGACAAAAACGACATACTATACTATGTCTTCCAAAATCTGACCATTTTTTTGAAAAACGTTTTTTTGGTCCAAAACTTGACAAGCACATCATACTATACTATGTAGTACGTCCTACTATACTATGTTGTCCATAATGTCACCATTTTATGAAAAAAAAAATTGGTCCAAAATTTGACAAAAACGACATACTATACTATGTCTTCCAAAATCTGACCATTTTTTTGAAAAATGTTTTTTTGGTCCAAAACTTGACAAAAACATCATACTATACTATGTAGTACGTCCTACTATACTATGTTGTCCATAATGTGACCAATTTATGAAAAAAAAAATTGGTCCAAAATTTGACAAAAACGACATACTATACTATGTCTTCCAAAATCTGACCATTTTTTTGATAAACGTTTTTTTGGTCCAAAACTTGACAAAAACATCATAATATACTATGTAGTACGTCCTACTATACTATGTTGTCCATAATGTGACCATTTTCTGAAAAAAAAAATTGGTCCAAAATTTGACAAAAACGACATACTATACTATGTCTTCCAAAATCTGACCATTTTTTTGAAAAACGTTTTTTGGTCCAAAACTTGACAAAAACGTCATACTATACTATGTAGTACGTCCTACTATACTATGTCGTCCATAATGTGACCATTTTTTGAAGAAAAAAATTGGTCCAAAATTTGACAAAAACGACATACTATACTATGTCGTCCAAAATCTGACCATTTTTTTGAAAAACGTTTTTTTGGTCCAAAACTTGACAAAAACATCATATTATACTATGTAGTACGTCCTACTATACTATGTTGTCCATAATGTGACCATTTTATGAAAAAAAAAATTGGTCCAAAATTTGACAAAAACGACATATGTCGTCCAAAATCTGACAATTTTTTTGAAAAAACGTTTTTTGGTCCAAAACTTGACAAAAACGTCATACTATACTATGTAGTACGTCCTACTATACTATGTTGTCCATAATGTGACCATTTTCTGAAAAAAATAAATTGGTCCAAAATTTGACAAAAACGACATACTATACTATGTCTTCCAAAATCTGACCATTTTTTTGAAAAACGTTTTTTTGGTCCAAAACTTGACAAGCACATCATACTATACTATGTAGTACGTCCTACTATACTATGTTGTCCATAATGTGACCATTTTATGAAAAAAAAAATTGGTCCAAAATTTGACAAAAACGACATACTATACTATGTAGTACGTCCTACTATACTATGTTGTCCATAATGTGACCATTTTCTTAAAAAAAGAAAATTGGTCCAAAATTTGACAAAAACGACATACTATACTATGTCTTCCAAAATCTGACCATTTTTTTGAAAAAGTTTTTTTGGTCCAAAACTTGACAAAAACGTCATACTATACTATGTAGTACGTCCTACTATACTATGTCGTCCATAATGTGACCATTTTATGAAAAAAAAATTGGTCCAAAATTTGACAAAAACGACATACTATACTATGTCGTCCAAAATCTGACAATTTTTTTGAAAAACTTTTTTTGGTCCAAAACTTGACAAAAACGTCATACTATACTATGTAGTACGTCCTACTTTACTATGTCGTCCATAATGTGACCATTTTTTGAAGAAAAAAATTGGTCAAAAATTTGACAAAAACGACATACTATACTATGTCTTCCAAAATCTGACCATTTTTTTGAAAAACGTTTTTTGGTCCAAAACTTGACAAAAACGTCATACTATACTATGTAGTACGTCCTACTATACTATGTTGTCCATAATGTGACCATTTTATGAAAAAAAAAATTGGTCCAAAATTTGACAAAAACGACATATGTCGTCCAAAATCTGACAATTTTTTTGAAAAAACGTTTTTGGTCCAAAACTTGACAAAAACGTCATACTATACTATGTAGTACGTCCTACTATACTATGTTGTCCATAATGTGACCATTTTCTGAAAAAAATAAATTGGTCCAAAATTTGACAAAAACGACATACTATACTATGTCTTCCAAAATCTGACCATTTTTTTGAAAAACGTTTTTTTGGTCCAAAACTTGACAAGCACATCATACTATACTATGTAGTACGTCCTACTATACTATGTTGTCCATAATGTCACCATTTTATGAAAAAAAAAATTGGTCCAAAATTTGACAAAAACGACATACTATACTATGTCTTCCAAAATCTGACCATTTTTTTGAAAAATGTTTTTTTGGTCCAAAACTTGACAAAAACATCATACTATACTATGTAGTACGTCCTACTATACTATGTTGTCCATAATGTGACCAATTTATGAAAAAAAAAATTGGTCCAAAATTTGACAAAAACGACATACTATACTATGTCTTCCAAAATCTGACCATTTTTTTGATAAACGTTTTTTTGGTCCAAAACTTGACAAAAACATCATAATATACTATGTAGTACGTCCTACTATACTATGTTGTCCATAATGTGACCATTTTCTGAAAAAAAAAATTGGTCCAAAATTTGACAAAAACGACATACTATACTATGTCTTCCAAAATCTGACCATTTTTTTGAAAAACGTTTTTTGGTCCAAAACTTGACAAAAACGTCATACTATACTATGTAGTACGTCCTACTATACTATGTCGTCCATAATGTGACCATTTTTTGAAGAAAAAAATTGGTCCAAAATTTGACAAAAACGACATACTATACTATGTCGTCCAAAATCTGACCATTTTTTTGAAAAACGTTTTTTTGGTCCAAAACTTGACAAAAACATCATATTATACTATGTAGTACGTCCTACTATACTATGTTGTCCATAATGTGACCATTTTATGAAAAAAAAAATTGGTCCAAAATTTGACAAAAACGACATATGTCGTCCAAAATCTGACAATTTTTTTGAAAAAACGTTTTTTGGTCCAAAACTTGACAAAAACGTCATACTATACTATGTAGTACGTCCTACTATACTATGTTGTCCATAATGTGACCATTTTCTGAAAAAAATAAATTGGTCCAAAATTTGACAAAAACGACATACTATACTATGTCTTCCAAAATCTGACCATTTTTTTGAAAAACGTTTTTTTGGTCCAAAACTTGACAAGCACATCATACTATACTATGTAGTACGTCCTACTATACTATGTTGTCCATAATGTGACCATTTTATGAAAAAAAAAATTGGTCCAAAATTTGACAAAAACGACATACTATACTATGTAGTACGTCCTACTATACTATGTTGTCCATAATGTGACCATTTTCTTAAAAAAAGAAAATTGGTCCAAAATTTGACAAAAACGACATACTATACTATGTCTTCCAAAATCTGACCATTTTTTTGAAAAAGTTTTTTTGGTCCAAAACTTGACAAAAACGTCATACTATACTATGTAGTACGTCCTACTATACTATGTCGTCCATAATGTGACCATTTTATGAAAAAAAAATTGGTCCAAAATTTGACAAAAACGACATACTATACTATGTCGTCCAAAATCTGACAATTTTTTTGAAAAACTTTTTTTGGTCCAAAACTTGACAAAAACGTCATACTATACTATGTAGTACGTCCTACTATACTATGTTGTCCATAATGTGACCATTTTATGAAAAAAAAAATTGGTCAAAAATTTGACAAAAACGACATATGTCGTCCAAAATCTGACAATTTTTTTGAAAAAACGTTTTTGGTCCAAAACTTGACAAAAACGTCATACTATACTATGTAGTACGTCCTACTATACTATGTTGTCCATAATGTGACCATTTTCTGAAAAAAATAAATTGGTCCAAAATTTGACAAAAACGACATACTATACTATGTCTTCCAAAATCTGACCATTTTTTTGAAAAACGTTTTTTTGGTCCAAAACTTGACAAGCACATCATACTATACTATGCAGTACGTCTTACTATACTATGTTGTCCATAATGTGACCATTTTATGAAAAAAAAAATTGGTCCAAAATTTGACAAAAACGACATACTATACTATGTAGTACGTCCTACTATACTATGTTGTCCATAATGTGACCATTTTCTTAAAAAAAGAAAATTGGTCCAAAATTTGACAAAAACGACATACTATACTATGTCTTCCAAAATCTGACCATTTTTTTGAAAAAGTTTTTTTGGTCCAAAACTTGACAAAAACGTCATACTATACTATGTAGTACGTCCTACTATACTATGTCGTCCATAATGTGACCATTTTATGAAAAAAAAATTGGTCCAAAATTTGACAAAAACGACATACTATACTATGTCGTCCAAAATCTGACAATTTTTTTGAAAAACGTTTTTTTGGTCCAAAACTTGACAAAAACATCATACTATACTATGTAGTACGTCCTACTATACTATATTGTCCATAATGTGACCATTTTATGAAAAAAAAAAAATTGGTCCAAAATTTGACAAAAACGACATACTATACTATGTCTTCCAAAATCTGACCATTTTTTTGAAAAACGTTTTTTTGGTCCAAAACTTGACAAAAACGTCATACTATACTATGTAGTACGTCCTACTATACTATGTCGTCCATAATGTGACCATTTTTTGAAGAAAAAAATTGGTCCAAAATTTGACAAAAACGACATACTATACTATGTCTTCCAAAATCTGACCATTTTTTTGAAAAACGTTTTTTTGGTCCAAAACTTGACAAAAACATCATACTATACTATGTAGTACGTCCTACTATACTATGTCGTCCATAATGTGACCATTTTTTGAAAAAAAGAAATTGGTCCAAAATTTGACAAAAACGACATACTATACTATGTCTTCCAAAATCTGACCATTTTTTTGAAAAACGTTTTTTGATCCAAAACTTGACAAAACATCATACTATACTATGTAGTACGTCCTACTATACTATGTTGTCCATAATGTGACCATTTTATGAAAAAAAAAATTGGTCCAAAATTTGACAAAAACGACATACTATACTATGTCTTCCAAAATCTGACAATTTTTTTGAAAAACGTTTTTTTGGTCCAAAACTTTACAAAAACATCATACTATACTATGTAGTACGTCCTACTATACTATGTTGTCCATAATGTGACCATTTTATGAAAAAAAAAAAATTGGTCCAAAATTTGACAAAAACGACATACTATACTATGTCTTCCAAAATCTGACCAATTTTTAGAAAAACGTTTTTTTGGTCCAAAACTTGACAAAAACATCATACTATACTATGTAGTACGTCCTACTATACTATGTTGTCCATAATGTGACCATTTTATGAAAAAAAAAATTGGTCCAAAATTTGACAAAAACGACATACTATACTATGTCTTCCAAAATCTGACCATTTTTTTGAAAAACTTTTTTTGGTCCAAAACTTGACAAAAACGTCATACTATACTATGTAGTACGTCCTACTATACTATGTCGTCCATAATGTGACCATTTTTTGAAGAAAAAAATTGGTCCAAAATTTGACAAAAACGACATACTATACTATGTTGTCCAAAATCTGACCATTTTTTTGAAAAACGTTTTTTTGGTCCAAAACTTGACAAAAACATCATACTATACTATGTAGTACGTCCTACTATACTATGTTGTCCATAATGTGACCATTTTATGAAAAAAAAAATTGGTCCAAAATTTGACAAAAACGACATATGTTGTCCAAAATCTGACCATTTTTTTGAAAAACGTTTTTTTGGTCCAAAACTTGACAAAAACGTCATACTATACTATGTGTACGTCCTACTATACTATGTCGTCCATAATGAGACCATTTTTTGAAGAAAAAAATTGGTCCAAAATTTGTCAAAAACGACATACTATACTATGTCGTCCAAAATCTGACAATTTTTTTGAAAAACGTTTTTTGGTCCAAAACTTGACAAAAACGTCATACTATACTATGTAGTACGTCCTACTAT